>NW_022196032.1:1441821-1863519 GCF_008641045.1 Pistacia vera
CTTACCCAACCGAGCTGGCAAGTTCAAGCACACCATTATCCACGGCAGAGCCAATGCATTTTGATGCTTTACCGATTCAGGAGCTCCACCCAACCGGGCGGTCAACTCGGGACAAGCAACCCCACTTCTAGCCTCGAAATAAGCAGTGGCAAAGATGAAGGGTGCCCAGCTATTCGATCGTCATAGACGGACGAGCGTCATGAATGTCATATAAGCATGCATACATCCATTCGCTCGGATTCGACCAATCTTCCCAAGGCATTATGGCCACGTTAGGCCTAGTGCAATCCGCTCGACTGGAAGCACCGACTGAGGACACCTTCATGAGGTAGCGTGCTCATCCACCCACTTGGTCTGACACATTGATCGGAATCACCTTCACAAGATAACCCCTGAGACTGTCACTCGGTCTAATGCACCGAGCAAAGACACCTTCGTGAGGTAGCGCGCTCATCCACCCACTCGGTCTAACACACTATTCAGAGTGACCTTCACAAGATAACCCCCGACACTGTCACTCAGTCCGACGTACTGAGCGAAGACACCTTCACGAGATAGCTAGCCTATACACCCACTCAGTCAGCTCCATACACCGACTAACAACACCTTTACGGGTCAACTTCACATTCCCACTCGGTTAAGGGCACCTGGTGCATTCATGACCATACCTCACCTCCATCCGCCCAGTCTGGCGTACCAAAAGTCTCACGGACTTTTGGCACGATCATGCATTCAACCAATCGACCGCGAAGGCCGACCAAATATGCCTCCAAGCAATGCTTACTCTCTAAGCTAAGCATTCCTTAACTCAGAGAGTGGGGGGCAAACTATTAGGGCCAAAAAATGTCCTCGGCCTAAATAGGGAAACACCTCTAACAAAGATGAAAGCTCAGGCCCAATCCCGATGGGGCCCAAGTCAGGCAGATGAGGCCCATTCGGTATGTTTTCCCCGCCCCTTACCATCTGGGCCCAGGCCTCCTAATCTTAGAACACCTACTAGGCTTATGGTCAAAGGATGTTTTTGCCATGCACTCCACTCTTGACCATCCAATTGAGGAACCTGCCCCTGACCCTTTTGAGGAGCAAGTGCAAGTTGCACAAGGCTTCCAGAGACGGAACAATCCGTACTCGAACACGTACAATCCTACACCACCCTAATTTTTCATGGAAGCCATAACCACCCTAGAATGCCCTTAATAATATGTCATACAGGAACAATCTTTCTAATCAACAAGGCAATTATAGGGAGCAACCTTCAATCCAACCACAAATCCAACCTAAGATCCCACCTCCCGTTTAGCAGCGCACTCCAGTGCCTAGTTCACTAGAATCAATGATGACTCAAATGCTCCAAACCATGCAGGAACAAAAAGCTGACATAAATGCTAGGTTCCAAGATTTAGAGCAGAATACCCAACTTCTACATTCTCATTCCCAATCCATTAGTAAGCTAGAGACCCAGATTGGTCAAATAGCCGAAGCAGTCAATAAGAGGGAACAAGGCCAATTGCCTGGTCAAGTCATAGGTAACCCTAGTGTTCTTCTCAACAGAGAGGGTTTTGCGAACAAGCTAAGGTCGTGATGACTCTTCAGAGTGGTCGAGAGCTAATTAGGTCTAAGAGGGAAGTAAAAGTCCAGGGTAGAGAAGAGGAAAGTCTAGGTAGGAACCAAGCCAAAGAGAGTGAGAGTGAGCTATTTGTAGAGTCAAGTGTTTAGAGATCGGGTAAGGAGAACGTTGGGGAGAATGAACCATCTCCTGCATCGTGCATACCGAGAGCACCCTTTCCTCAGTGCTTAGAGCCCCCAAATGTTCCCACTACTAGGAAAAGCGCTAGGATGGAGGAAATGATTAAGTTTTTTAAGAGTGCAGATTAACATTCCACTCTTAGATGCCATTAAGCAAGTACCTGCTTATGCCAAATTCCTCAAAGACTTGTGCATGCAAAAGAGGCGAATGAAATCTCACACATCCAAGATTGTACATTTACCAGAAAATGTAAGTGCGGTTGTCTCAAACCGCCTTCCCCCAAAGTTAAAGGATCCTAGAACTCCTATTATTTCTTGTGTGATAGGTAATGTCACGATTGATAGAGCACTTTTAGACTTAGGGGCGAGCATGAACTTTCTACCCACTTCCGTGTATGAACAGTTTAACTTAGGTGAGCTCAAGTCCACTAAAGTCATCCTACAGTTAGCTGACCGATCGGTCAAAATGCCTAGGGGCCTAATTGAGGACGTGTTAGTTAAGGTTGAGGAACTATATTTTCTGGTGGATTTTCTTCTCTTAGACATGGAGTATACAAACAGTGGAAGTATGCCACCGATTATTTTAGGGAGACCTTTTCTAGCAATGGCAAATGCTTGCATTAACTGTAGATCAAAAGAGATGGAAGTGTCTTTTGAGAATAGAAAATTGAGACTTAATGTGTTTAATGCTAGTTTAGGGCCGATGCGTGAGGACGATAACGAGTGTTTCATGGTTGATGCTATTGATAGTCTAGTGGAGGCTCACGCCCCACAAATGTTATGTGATGATGCGATTTACACTTTTATCAATCCATTTGTTGAGGAGATATGTAGCTTGAGTGTCGTGTCTAAGATTCAGAAGGCTAGTGCGTATATGGCTAGGTCGCCCACTCTAGAGTGTCAACCTTGGAACATTAAGTATGAACCCTTACCACCTTTGTCTAAGATGACATAACAAAGGTCAATTGAGTCTCCACCAGTCTTAGAGTTGAAGGCCTTGCCTAATACTCTAAAGTATATTTTCCTAGGACCCAACAAGACCTTACCCGTGATCATTGCCACCAACTTAGATAGTGAGCGAGAGGAGAGATTAGTGGCAGTCTGGACAGCACATAAGGAAGCAATTGGTTGGTCAGTAGCCGATTTGTGAGGGATTAGCCCTTCTTTGTACATGCATCGTATATTTTGTGAGGATAATGCTAAACCGGTGCATGAAGCTCAAAGAAGGTTAAACCCGAACATGAAGGAAGTGGAGAAGAAAGAGGTGATCAAATGGCTTAATGTAGGTATCATCTACCCTATATTTGACAGCCAATGGGCGAGTTCGACCCATGTCGTACCTAAGAAGAGTGGTCTCACTATTGTTGAAAATGAAAAAGAGGAGCGAATTCCTATCCGTACTCCCACAGGATGGAGAGTTTGCATTGACTATAGGAAGCTCAACCTAGTCACTAGGAAGGATCATTTTCCGATCCCATTTATTGACCAAATCCTAAAAAAACTTGTAGGGCAGGCTTTCTATTATTTTCTGGATGGCTACTTCAGATATAACCAAGTACCAGTTGCCTTTGAAGACCAGGAAAAGACCACGTTCACATGTCCTTTTGGTATGTTTGCCTTTTGTTGCATACCCTTCGGGTAGTGCAATGCATCGACAACGTTTCAAAGGTGTATGTTATCAATATTTTCTGACATGGTGGGTCAATTCCTTGAAGTCTTTATGGATGATTTTTCTGTGTTTGGTGCATCTTTTGATGATTTCTTTTGATTATTGTCTCGAAAAACTTGAGTTGGTGTTGAAATGTTGTAAAAGACAAATCTTGTTCTTAGTTGGAAAAATAGTCATTTCATGGTTCAAGAGGGAATTGTCTTAGGTCATGTAGTTTCCAAGGAGGGGATAGCAATGGATAAGGCAAATGTAGAGTTGATTTCTCAACTACCACCGCCTTCGTTAGTCAAACAAATTAGATCTTTCCTAGGCCATGCAGGATTTTATAGGCATTTCATCCAGAATTTTAGCGAGATCTCTAAGCCTTTATGTGATTTGCTTGCTAAAGATGTGCCATTTGTTTTTGATGACTCTTGTATGATTGCCTTTACCATTTTGAAGGAAACGTTGACCACAGCACCCATCATGCAACCTCCTGATTGGAACCTACCTTTTGAAGTGATGTGTGACACATCAGACTATGCCATTGGTGCAGTCCTTGGCCAACGGGGGAATAAAAAGCCTATTGTGATCTATTTTGCAAGCAAGATCCTTTCCGATGCTCAATGTAATTACATAACTACCGAGAAAGAGTTGCTTGCAGTAGTGTTCTCCTTTGATAAGTTTCGGTCTTATCTTCTTGGGTCTAGGATTGTTGTCTTTACAAACCATATTGCAGTTAGGTATTTGTTAGCCAAGAAAGACACTAAGCCTAGACTAATTAGATGGATTTTGTTGTTGCAAGAATTTGATATGTAAATCAAAGATAAAAAGGGTAGTGATAATGTGGTCACCGATCACTTGTGTAGACTCTTTACAGAGTATGTCCCTAGTCAATGTTTGAATGACTCTTTCCCAGATGAGCAATTATTTGCAATATCCCAATCCAAAGCACCTTGGTATGCCCATTTAGTCAATTACCTGGCCGTAAGACAATTACCATTAAGGTGGACCAAAACTCAGAAAGATCATTTCTTTGCAACCATCAAGCATTATTTTTGGGAAGACCTGGACCTTTTAAGGGTGTGTGCAGACCAGATAGTTAGGAGATGTGCTCCCGACCACGAGTTTAGTAGTGTGCTTGCATTTGGTCATTCTTATGCTTGTGGTGGTCATTATAGTGGCAAGAGGACCGTTTTAAAGGTCCTCCAGTGTGGTTTTTATTGGCCCACTCTTTTTCGTGATGCATTCTTTTATTGTCGTGCTTGTACTTCATGTCAAAAAGTAGGGAATATTGGTAGACGAGATATGATGCCCCTGAATCCTATTTTGATTGTGGAAGTGTTTGATGTGTGGGGTATTGATTTCATGGGTCCATTTCCATCATCTTTTGGCTTTGAATATATCTTGCTTGCAGTGGATTATATGTCTAAATGGGTAGAAGCCATTGCCACTAGGACCAATGATCACAGGGTGGTCGTCAACTTTGTTCAATTGCACATCTTTATCCGTTTCGGACATCTATGCGCCATTATCAGTGATGGTGGCTCACATTTCACCAATAGACACTTTGGATCACTATTGAAAAAGTACTCAATCACCAATCGAGTTGCCACACCTTATCACCCTCAAACTAGTGGACTAGTGGTACGTGCTAATAGGGAAATTAAGACTATCTTAGAGAAAATGGTACGACCTGATCGTAAGGATTGGTTGTTGCGTCTGGATGATGCACTTTGGGCCTATCGAACCGCATATCGTACCCCTTTTGGCATGTCCCCTTGTCGGTTAGTTTTTGGGAAAACATGTCATTTACTTGTAAAACTTGAACATAGAGCATATTGGGTCACAAGGAAATTCAATTTTGATATGACCATAGCTGGTGACCATAGGAAACTCCAACTTTCAGAGTTAGATAAGCTAAGACATGAAGCTTATAAGAACTCTCGCATCTCTAAAGAGAAGACTAAAGCTTTTCACGATAAACACATTGTTAAGAAGTCATTCTCTCCTAATAAAAAAGTGTGGCTCTTTTACTTTAAGCTTCGCCTCTTTTCGAGGAAGCTTCGGTTACGATGGGATGACCTTTTTATTGTTCTTAATGTTTTCCCTCACAGAGCTGTTGAAATCCAAAACCCAAAAATGGGACAAGTTTTTAAGGTTAATGGCCAAAGACTTAAACCTTATGTCGATGACATTACTGATGGAGAGGTGATTGAGGAGTGTTTTTTCTTAGAATCACATTAGCCATTTTAGTGCACTGAGTCTGGCTGAAGACTTTAAACTTAGCGCTTGTGGGAGGCAACCCACCTTTGTAAATATGTTTTTACTGCTTTTATGTTTTTGTTGTTTTTGTCTTTGCAGGGATTGCCATGTTTGGAAACTCATTAACTAGTCCAAGGCTACGCTTACGCACGCTCCACAAACTATGTTGGTGACAACCCCACCATTGTTCAGGTTGTATCTCTCCACCTTATATGTTGTTATTGTTAGATTTCTTGTTCTCAAATATGTTGGACGATTTTAATGTTATTTATCATATTGCCATTTGAGATCATTTGATATTAAGTTGGGGAGGATGTTTGTAGTTGTGGGTCATTGAGGACAATAACATTTTAAGTTGGGGAGTGTNGGGTATTGATTTCATGGGTCCATTTCCATCATCTTTTGGCTTTGAATATATCTTGCTTGCAGTGGATTATATGTCTAAATGGGTAGAAGCCATTGCCACTAGGACCAATGATCACAGGGTGGTCGTCAACTTTGTTCAATTGCACATCTTTATCCGTTTCGGACATCTATGCGCCATTATCAGTGATGGTGGCTCACATTTCACCAATAGACACTTTGGATCACTATTGAAAAAGTACTCAATCACCAATCGAGTTGCCACACCTTATCACCCTCAAACTAGTGGACTAGTGGTACGTGCTAATAGGGAAATTAAGACTATCTTAGAGAAAATGGTACGACCTGATCGTAAGGATTGGTTGTTGCGTCTGGATGATGCACTTTGGGCCTATCGAACCGCATATCGTACCCCTTTTGGCATGTCCCCTTGTCGGTTAGTTTTTGGGAAAACATGTCATTTACTTGTAAAACTTGAACATAGAGCATATTGGGTCACAAGGAAATTCAATTTTGATATGACCATAGCTGGTGACCATAGGAAACTCCAACTTTCAGAGTTAGATAAGCTAAGACATGAAGCTTATAAGAACTCTCGCATCTCTAAAGAGAAGACTAAAGCTTTTCACGATAAACACATTGTTAAGAAGTCATTCTCTCCTAATAAAAAAGTGTGGCTCTTTTACTTTAAGCTTCGCCTCTTTTCGAGGAAGCTTCGGTTACGATGGGATGACCTTTTTATTGTTCTTAATGTTTTCCCTCACAGAGCTGTTGAAATCCAAAACCCAAAAATGGGACAAGTTTTTAAGGTTAATGGCCAAAGACTTAAACCTTATGTCGATGACATTACTGATGGAGAGGTGATTGAGGAGTGTTTTTTCTTAGAATCACATTAGCCATTTTAGTGCACTGAGTCTGGCTGAAGACTTTAAACTTAGCGCTTGTGGGAGGCAACCCACCTTTGTAAATATGTTTTTACTGCTTTTATGTTTTTGTTGTTTTTGTCTTTGCAGGGATTGCCATGTTTGGAAACTCATTAACTAGTCCAAGGCTACGCTTACGCACGCTCCACAAACTATGTTGGTGACAACCCCACCATTGTTCAGGTTGTATCTCTCCACCTTATATGTTGTTATTGTTAGATTTCTTGTTCTCAAATATGTTGGACGATTTTAATGTTATTTATCATATTGCCATTTGAGATCATTTGATATTAAGTTGGGGAGGATGTTTGTAGTTGTGGGTCATTGAGGACAATAACATTTTAAGTTGGGGAGTGTGTTAGAGTCATGAAAGTGACTCTATTTTGGTGATAAAAAGACCCCATGTGTGATTAAAATGAAATCATATTGAGATAATTAAAGAAATTATGAATTTATTCACGAAAATCGCTTCATAATATTTTTCTTATGAATTTAACATGTTTGGAATGATTTTGGAAATTGTATGAATTGATATTAGGTTGTGGTTTATGGATTAGGGGTATTTTGTCTCATTTATGCTGTTTAGGGGGTAAACTGTCATATTTATAAGGGTTAATTTTGTCACTTTTCAATTGTGTAGGGATCAAAGTGATATTTTCACCTTTGTGTATAAAAAGAACGCGAAGGGTCGCGTTCCAGGGAGCGCTGTTCATCCATTTTTCGGCGACTCTTCATCTTCTTTTTTGGCGACCTTCAGCGACAGTTAATCTTTCCCGTCCACCGATCATCTTCATCAGCCGTGAACGCCACCGTGAGACGCGTGTTGCTGCCACGACGTTTCGCATTTTAGCAGGGATTTTTCCATTTTCTGGCGACGGTTGGGCTCCCTGGTGGTTGGCCTTCCTTCCCCACGGCCGGATCTACCATTTCCAAGCTTCAACTGCCGCTAAAACCGCCGGAATCCGCCATCTCACCGCCGTGCCTCTTCACCTTGCATCCGTGATCTCGCTCATTTCCGGCTACCTTTCATCTCCCCAGGACCTGATCTAAACTCCCCCATCATCAGAGCTTTCCATCAGTATCTTCGGATCCTATTTCTGCCACCATTTTTCGGAAGACCCGTCAGAAAATTAACGTTTTTCGACGAGTGCGACTATTCATATTCCAGGCTGTCCATTGGTCGTTTTTGCCCTTTCTTCGCATCATATCACTGTCGGTTACTTCCTCTCCACCATGATCAGCTTCCTTTCCACTGTTTCAGCATCTATCGACACCACCATGAGCGGCTGAGTTCTCGGTTGTCTGTTATAGCGTAGGCAAGATCGAGATTGACTCCAATGCTCTCCTCATCAGCTCTCGACTAGTTGGATGAGCCCGATTATAGGACATTTGATAGTATTGTGTTTCGAATTATATTTGTTTTCGTTTCATGTTTGATTTCGATACTTCAATATGGTTTGAGCATAATTTGTGATGAATATTATTGTCCATTGTGATTTAATGCTTTCATAGAACTTGCTGAATGATAAACGTTGGTTTGAAATAATTAAATGATGAATATTGCTTTTCATTACTTCGCATCGATTGTAATTGAGTTGTGTTCGGATTTAATTTCATTTCTACTGTTGTTGCGTTTATTGTGAAGTTGGTTGANAACGTTGGTTTGAAATAATTAAATGATGAATATTGCTTTTCATTACTTCGCATCGATTGTAATTGAGTTGTGTTCGGATTTAATTTCATTTCTACTGTTGTTGCGTTTATTGTGAAGTTGGTTGATTGGAAGATACGTGTTGAAAAATTGTATTTGTTAATAGCGTACCAACTAGTGGTATTGTCTTGTAGCGTTCATCGGCGTTTAATGATAGTCTTTAACTAATCGAACTTGAGTGATCAAGTGAGATAGGATAGATTATACCTAGAGTGTTGAAAAGCCATTTCGTTGATTTACCTTGCCTTGTAGGTTTAGTGGATCGTAGAGGGTGGAGTAGAATTGTGTGAGTTGGTCTCGTGTCGAACCAAAACCGTAACGGCAATGTTTTTATTATAAAGTCTTTATTAGTTTTTTAATTTCACGCTTTTATTATTTCTTTCCCCTACCTTTACCATCTCCTTATCCCATGCAATCTGTCCCTTCACAAACTTGTTCCTCTCCTTATACACTGCCTCCAAACCCTACCTCAGATATATCCTCTCCTATTTCCCCATCCCCTTCACCCATATCCTCTCCTCTCTCTTCTCCTCATCCTAACTTTACTGCTACAACACCATTTCCTGCACATACACCTACAACAGATTACTCTTCCTTATCTTATCCTGCCATACCATTTCGACCTTCCCTTCGAAGATCAACCCGTGCAAGAACAACTCCTAACTACTTACAAGATTTTCATTGTCAACAAGTCAGCTCAATCTCATCTAACCAGTCTGTGGACAAGGCACCAGCTCCTTTAGGTATTCATTTTCCTTTGTCCTCTTCTATTTCTTATACACGTTTATCACCTTCATTTGCTTTATTTTCTTCTACCATTTCTTCACAACAAGACCCACAAACCTTTAAACAAGCTACCAAGGACCTTGATTGGTGCAAAGCAATGGAAGCCGAACTTAATGCTCTATAACTAAACAAGACCTAGATCCTTATAGATTTACCTCCTAGAAAATCTCCAATTGATTGCAAATATGTGTATAAAACCAAATACCATTCTAATGGTACAGTTGAATGTAAGAAAACATGTTTAGTTGCTCGTGGTTTTACTCAACAAGAGGGAGTCGATTATCATTAAACATTCTCCCCCGTTGCCAAGATTGTTACAGTCCGAACTCTGCTTGCCTTGGCTGCCATTAAAGGATGACATTTACAATAGTTTGATGTTAACAATGCATTTCTTAATGGAGATTTACATGAAGATATCTATATGAAGAAGCCCCCGAGATATACTAAAGGCCAACTTGGACAAGTCTGTAAATTGCTCAAAAGTCTCTATGGCCTCAAACAGGTCTCACGGTAGTGGTATGATAAGTTCTCTCAATCTTTGATCAGTTTTGGTTTCAAGCAATCTAAGGCTAATTATAGCTTTTTTACATATATCACTGCCACTGATTTTACAGCACTACTTGTCTATGTCGATGACATAGTAGTTGCTAGCAGCTCTCTTACCTCCATCTCTGTTCTCCAAAATTTTTTGAACACCCATCTTCGCATTAAAGATCTTGGTTCACTAAGGTGTTTCCTAGGCATTGAAGTGGCTCGTTCTCCAACAAGAATTTATCTATGCTAGCGAAAATGAACACAAGATATCTTGGCTGATATTGGTAATCTTGCTTCCCCACTCAAAATCCCCATGGATTAGAACCACAAATTATCTAAGACATCTAGAACCCCCTTGTCTGATCCCACCCCTTACCGCTAGTTAATTGGTCGACTACTTTATCTTACTCTTACTAGACCCGACATAAGCTATCCTATTCAAGTCTTGAGTCAATACATGGATTGCCCTACCACTACTCATCTTGCTGCAGCTCGTAAAGTGCTACGTTATCTCAAGAATGCTCCTGGCCAAGGCATCCTCTTGTCTGCTGCTTCTTCATTACAGCTTATTGGATACTCTGATTCGGACTGGGCATCCTGCCTTCATACTCGCAGGTCTTTAATTGGTTTTTGTGTCTTCTTGGGACACTCTCTCATTTCTTGCAGGTCCAAGAAATAGACTGTGGTATCTCGGTCTTCTGCTGAGGTCGAATACCGAGCCATGGCTTCTATATCTATTGAACTCACTTGGCTGAGGCAATTGTTCACTGATCTTGTCATTCCTCATCCTCAGTCAGCTGAGATATTTTGTGATAATCAAGCCGCCTTGTATATCGCATCTAATCCGATGTTTCATGAAAGGACAAAACACATTGAGTGGATTGTCATCTTATAAGGGATAAGATACAAGAAGGCACACTTCGGACTGCTCATGTTACTACACAACTGCAGCTTGCTGATATGTTTACCAAGTCCTTACCCTCTCATTTACTCTACTCACATTTGTCCAAGATGGGAGTAGCTAATATCTACTCTCCATCTTGCCGGGGGGTATTAGAGCAGTCCAACATCAGTTCATCTCATGCAAATGCAGCAGCTCGTGGCATCCTCAAAGACGCTGATATGCAGCCACATTCTATATCAGATGGACACACCTCATATGATAATTGTTCAGGAAAATTACCAAATGGTCTTATTCATAGCTAAGGTGTCCTTGTACCATTATGTAAATTTACAGGTTGTTATTCTAGCTATATAGCGTTAGAATATTCTTTGGTTTGTTACATTTTGTTTCATTGTATAAAGTGGTGGCATCATGTACAGTTTTAATGCAATTTAATACAATCAATGCAATAGCATTTTCAGCAACACTGCTCTATCCCTTTTGTTATTCTTCTTCCATTACTCTTACAGGGAATAAGACTGAGAGCCCTGGCCTAGGTGGTCAGTCTGCCCTTAGGGCACTTGCACGTTCTGGAATGAAAATTGGTCGCATCGGTAAGGATGTTAAAAAGATTAGTAGCTTTTAGAACTGAAGAATTTGATTAAGATATTGCCTATTGTATGAATATATAAGTGCTACTTTGAAATTTGTTGTCATCTTCTTGATTTTGAAACTTGTTTTTGGTGTTCCCAGAGGATGTTACTCCGATTCCCACTGATAGCATTCGAAGAAAGGGTAGACGAAGAGGGAGAAGACTGTAAGCTGGTTTCTTCATTCAAAGCTCATCTGGATCAAGGTCTATTGGCTGTTGGAAATTTTTGTAGTTTTTGACGATGGCTTTATTGACCTTGGTTCTATATATAGAGCATTTATAGAAAATGAAGGTTATGAATTCATCTAGGGCATTTGAGTTCCCGTTCGCTAGTCTGAATCCTCTTGCATGACTTATGATATTTCTCACAAGGTCATGAATCTCTATGATACCTGTGATTTGAATCTATTGCTGGCTAAAAAAAAAAATTTGGCCAATTATATTCCTAGATCGTGGTAGATAAATAATGTTAACAGCCTTTTCCTTTTCCTTTTCTTTATTTTTCCCTTTCTTTATTTTTTCCCAATTATTAGCGTCTCTTAAAGATAGATATATATGTATAATGATAATTGTGATTCTATGATAGAGTAAAAAAAATCTCATTTCTCTCTCTTTGTATCAAGATAGTCATGGAGTTTTGGCCAACCCAATCGAGTTTACACTCGTTATGTTTTCGGTTGGAAGTCTTATTCAAGCACCCACCTACCTATTAACAGTTTAAACAAATGTCGTCTCTCAAATGAGAGAGCTTTGTTAAAAACAGCGATAATATTTCCTGTGATTTCTCAAGAAGTCTTGAAGAAATAAAAACATTTAAGAGTGCTCTGATACAAGATGAACAGACAAAGTAACTTGATTCAAGCATTTTTTTTTTTTTTATTTATTCTTTAGGCCTTCCAAAAGCTCTTAAAAGCGTTCTTCTGCAAATTTGTATAATTATATAGTAACGAACATTGTGCATATTGTGACATAATCACTGAAATAAAACTCCATATCACCGCTTTTGATTGTACTATGTACCAATTCCCTACAAAAAGGTAATGGTGAGGTGGATAAGTCTTTAGTTTTCTTCTTCCACTCGTCAATCCTTTTTTTTTTTGTTATGCTTTCCTCTAGAACTTAACAGAGTTCTCCAATTTATCAGGGAGACACATTGATTTCTTCACCCTCTTGAATAAGACTGTTAACTTTTTAATTGGGTCTTCATATTCTTTACCATAGTGTCACTTTCCATTGCAAAATACCCTTGTGGTGATAACGCTTTCATCATTGTCAAAGATTATAGGATTCGTCATGCATCTTAATTCATCTATTTGACGTTGAACTTTCATTCTGAATGCCCTTTTAATATTGAAGTATAAAGAGTTAAGTTCCAACTATTTCAGTATTTGCAGACAGTACTAAACCATATAATTAAAAGACATCATTCCGGCTTTGAGACCGCGTCAACAGAAGTGCATGATTGCATATACTTAACCGAAGATGATGAGAAACAACATTGCATTGCTAGGAAATAGAGTGGTCTTCAGATAAGGAAGAAATTATTTCCTCTCTGAAGGGTTATTCAGTTCACAATCCAAAAGACAAATATTATTAAATGAAACTAATACATCACTCAAACAAGTTACCGCAGGTACTAAATTTTTCTTCATGGCTTGGGTGCAAGACCGGCCTTGAGAGCTTGAATGGTAGCAACATCAGTCTTGAAAGCCTTCGCCAAGATCGTATCATCAATGCCTGTGGTGAATAGAGTGTTGGGAAGAGATACAGTTCCTGCATTTGCACTCCCAAAGGCAGAAATTGCTGTAGCAGTTGCCTTTTCATCAGGATTGTACTGGAAGTGAACAAGTCCCTTAGGGAATACGAACAGATCGCCCGTTTGTAGCGTCTGAACGAAAAGCTTGTTGGTTGTGTCAACGAAACCAACATTAAGAGAACCCTTGACGAGGAAAAGGAGTTCAGCAGAGCGAGGGTGGGTGTGAGGAGGGTTAGTGGTGCCGGCAGGGAATTGAAGGACAGCATATGAAACACTTTGTCCATTGAGAGCTGGGAATTCGGCCATGCTCGCTTTGGTGACCTTAAAAGTTTCTGGTGGTGGTGCACCGACAAGAGCGCGCATGCCGGTGAATGTGAAAAAGTTTCCATCAACTTGGGTTACGTTTGATGGAACAATAAAGTCTGAGGTGATGTCTGGATCACTAGCGAATGCCATTTGGATAATGGCCAAAGAAAACAAAAGGGAGAAGAGTTTTTGAGAAGCCATGGTAAAGTATTTGATGTCTAAAGGTTAGAACTTTAATAATGGAATGGGGATTGAAGAAGAGTTGTACTTATAGAGGTTGGGAGCTGAAGGAGGATAGTACTGTTTCGTACATGTATTTCTGCAGGCCTATGGATAGATGGATATTACAAAGTCATTCTTGCTGTGGTCGAAGTTTGCAGTTGTCAATTGGCTGATAAAAAGAAGCAAATTAAGAATTCTTCTCAGTTTATCTATTCCTGAAAACTTTTTGTTCTTTACCGGTTGTCTTATGTTCGTTTTCAGAGGATTCGCAATGTGGGACTGTTATAAGTTGAAAGGGACTAAAAAAAATGGCCAAGAGCATCTTGTAACGAACATTTGAATCCAGACAACATATTTTGCTTAATTTTACTGCATGTTTGGTAGATTGAAGAAAGAATGGATTAATATATGTGGAGTATAGGGATAAAATTAACTCCCAAATTCACATCAATTTCCATCATGCATGCAAAATTTAGTATGCTTGAATTCATTCTGTATCAGCTAGAGGTTCCGCAGTCGGCAGTCACAGTTCCACATATCCAATTAAAATCTTTCCTGAAGAAATTTATCTGCTACATGTTGTAAATTACACAACTTATCAGACAGATGATGAGAATGAAAGAGGAAAGTATATTTGGTCAAAGCGGTTAATCCAGGAAAAAAATAAAAAAATAAAAAAATTGATGACATCTAAGCAATTCAAGATATGGCACCCCGACTTCAACTCCAAAGAGGATTTTTAGCTTTCCAGTTTTAGTTGTCCATAATGCCATCTTGTTTGCATGTAGCAAAAGGCGAAGGAAAAAAACAAGACGAGCTTCGTGAAAATCACACAACCCTGCCGTCAGATTAAGAAAATGGCTCATTCCTTTTGCATTGTGGTACTAGGAACTTGGAATCAATTTATAACCAGGCTATTTTAGTCATCATGCAGCTCCATCTGATATTGCTGGTAGACAAATCTAGCTTTGTAGTTATGTATACTTAATTATAGATATATCATCTATTCTAGTTAATTATTTAATTTGTCCGGTTGTTATTGTAAACTTTATTCGATCTAATATTTATTGACTGCTAATTATTAAACTGTATCGAAAGGATATCCTTTCTTTTGTTTTGTTTATGTCAATTATCAATCACAAATTATTAATCTATATTGTATCCCGATGATCATAGATACATACAAGAAGAATATCTGATTTTTTTTACCTTACACTTGTTTCCTTTTTCTGCATGAAAATTTCCGGTGTAATTCTTTTTTAATATAAAATTCCTCAATAAAACAAATATTGGATGATTATATTGATGAAAACACGACAGATCAGAACAATTGTCAATAGAAAAAAGAAAAGAAAAATGTTTAAATTGTGTAGAATTTCTCTCCCTTCAATTAGAAGCGTCTATTGACGGCTCGACAGGACTTCCTGATCTCCCCTTGCTTGCCAGTAAGAACTTGAATTGCTCCCATCTTAACCATGGCCCGACCAAATTTAGTTGAAAAATCAAACCCATTTGCTACCTTGTCCACAGTGGCTTTGGTTAAAGAATCCAAAGCTAGATCCTGGTCAATTTGGAGAACCCCTCTGTGCATTTTAATTTGCTTGTGGAAAGAGTTGTCAACTATGGAAGCACTTTTTGGATTCTGGTCAAGATTAACGGTGTTAAAACCAGTTGAATTCTGGGGACACATCTTTTTCAGAGTTTCAAGTAATGATAAATCCATGGAAGGGTCAGGTTTTCCAGTGTTTTTGTAATTGTACAGACGAGCCTGGAAGAGATTGCAATGTGCTACTCCAATTGTATGACCACCTATGTGCACCAAAACAAAACAAATAATACTTCGAGATTATACCCATAGAATCACTTGACAATATATATAGAGTAATTCTCTAATAAAAATGTCTTAATTTTAATTTTGCTAGGACTGTGTTTATATACCATTGGATTTACCTTATGGGAGTGAATCAGTGAAATAATATTTTACAACTCAAATTCAACAACTTACATACATGGTCTTACAGATTAATATCAAGTGGTCCTATTTAAATAATTATTTTATATATATAGAGTAATTCTCTTGTCAGGTTAACACGTTATGATATTAATTAATTTTGTCAAAACCTTGTTTATATATATTTTTATATATGTCAGATGAATAAAAAGTGGAAAGGAAAGTACCAAGAAGGTAAACCATGTCTGTTGCATCGAGTCCTTTCTCAGCAAATACTGCTATGGATTGAGAAACTGTAATAGTAGGACCTGGGAGTTTTACGTTTTTGGCAAGAGATACAAAACCATCTCTTCTTCCTGTTTCCACACTGTATTTCCCTCCTCCACTCTGCATGTACAAAAGCATATGAGTTTTGGAAAAAGTAGCTACAACATTTCTGTCAGTCTTTTTCTGATAATCTTTTAAGAGAATTTATTTATACTACATATATATAAGAATATCAGGATTTTATTTTTTTTTATTCTTACCAAGTAAACAACATCCCTGGTTGCTATGGCAATGATATCAGCACAAGAGACGACTCCAGGGCAAAATTTCTCGACAGCATCCTTTACTGCATCAATAACTTCGTAACCCCTTACACTTAAATTCGGACCTGCAGTTTTCTCAGTGGAGTTTCCATCCAGGAGAATCGATGCATCGCATCCCTTTTTCACCATAAAGTGCGATTCAAATTAGCTTATTCATATCATATAATGACATGTTTGGTAGCTAAAAAATTAAGATAACTTACATTGACAAAGCAGTCATGAAATTGCATCCGAATGAGAGCTGGTGCAATAGTTCTGTCTTTCAAAAACTTTACGGTAACAACGGCTCTAACAATAGACTCAACATCTAACAATCCACACTTTCCTCTATAAAACCCGACCTGAAGTGCGCCATCGCAATGCCCTGTAAGGTTGACAAAAATGAGGCCAAGGGCTAGAGCAAATGCAGCTACTGTTGACATCTTCATATTCTTTAGTTTTGGGATATACAAATTCGATCTATATATGAAAGCAAGTATTGGTTTCCTTTATATATCTAGGCATGCTAAAAGAACGTGAATAAAAAATGGAAACCTTGAGTGAACTGGAACTGCAAGTTGATTGGTGAGCACCACGATTTCACAATGAAGTTCCTTATTTTAGTAGAGTGATAAAACGTGCAGCCATGTAAACATTTATATATATAAAAACAATGCATACATGATAGAGTAGAGCTGTCACACGTTAGTAAAATATAAACATTATTTTGACTTTTGTATTGTTAATATGCATAGATATTATAATTTTTCCATTTAAGAAGTTAAAATATAGCTGAGAGAGGAATAGAGATGCATAGAATTTTAGCAACCTTTGACTTTAATGATCAAATCTCAGACCATTTCTGGTGTGGCCAATGACAGAACCCTGAAATTATGTTTGAGGGGCCAAAATTAATGTTTAATAAAGAGGCAAACCAAAGTAAAAACTAAAATTATTTAGGAAATTACATTTAATGGGAAAAAAATGTAAGTTTAAGAAACATGGGGCAAAGTTAAAAGAGTAACTTTTATAGGATAAAATTGAAACTTTTTTTACATGAAATCTCAAGAAAATAATCCAAAGCCTGGAGTGGCAATGGCCATCCCACGCGTATCAGCAGTCTGCCATTGGGTGTGGCAACAAAAGAACCCAAGCTATAGATATAATACAACATGAAACGTACGTGTCTATGCATTACAAGTTTTGCATTCTTGATTTATAAGTTTCAAGTTATGAGTTTAGAAGTTTTATGTTCATGAATTGTTACGTTGATGTAATATAGCAAAGAACAACTGACTACTGATACAAACAGGGGTGGAGCCAAAAAATATTTCCTGGAGGGCCAAAATGCTATCTTCAATGAATAACAGGGCCATAAGTAATAAGAAAAGTTACATCTACTGGAGCTAAAGTGTTACCTTAAAAAACTAGGGGTGGCAAAAATGAGAAAATCTATATTTATAGGGGTTAAATTTTTATTTTTTTACAAAATTTAAAGATTTTTGTGGGGCCTGGGGTGACCAAATCCTAAACGTAGCTCTGCCCCTGGATAAAAACAATAAATCTAACCAACACTACAGTCAATTGATGAATAAGATTACTACATCATTTCTATAGAATCAAACTTAATGTCTTCCTAACTTATACTAGATCAATANTCTTCTTCCTGTTTCCACACTGTATTTCCCTCCTCCACTCTGCATGTACAAAAGCATATGAGTTTTGGAAAAAGTAGCTACAACATTTCTGTCAGTCTTTTTCTGATAATCTTTTAAGAGAATTTATTTATACTACATATATATAAGAATATCAGGATTTTATTTATTTATTTTTTATTCTTACCAAGTAAACAACATCCCTGGTTGCTATGGCAATGATATCAGCACAAGAGACGACCCCAGGGCAAAATTTCTCGACAGCATCCTTTACTGCATCAATAACTTCGTAACCCCTTACACTTAAATTCGGACCTGCAGTTTTCTCAGTGGAGTTTCCATCCAGGAGAATCGATGCATCGCATCCCTTTTTCACCATAAAGTACGATTCAAATTAGCTTATTCATATCATATAATGACATGTTTGGTAGCTAAAAAATTAAGATAACTTACATTGACAAAGCAGTCATGAAATTGCATCCGAATGAGAGCTGGTGCAATAGTTCTGTCTTTCAAAAACTTTACGGTAACAACGGCTCTAACAATAGACTCAACATCTAACAATCCACACTTTCCTCTATAAAACCCGACCTGAAGTGCGCCATCGCAATGCCCTGTAAGGTTGACAAAAATGAGGCCAAGGGCTAGAGCAAATGCAGCTACTGTTGACATCTTCATATTCTTTAGTTTTGGGATATACAAATTCGATCTATATATGAAAGCAAGTATTGGTTTCCTTTATATATCTAGGCATGCTAAAAGAACGTGAATAAAAAATGGAAACCTTGAGTGAACTGGAACTGCAAGTTGATTGGTGAGCACCACGATTTCACAATGAAGTTCCTTATTTTAGTAGAGTGATAAAACGTGCAGCCATGTAAACATTTATATATATAAAAACAATGCATACATGATAGAGTAGAGCTGTCACACGTTAGTAAAATATAAACATTATTTTGACTTTTGTATTGTTAATATGCATAGATATTATAATTTTTCCATTTAAGAAGTTAAAATATAGCTGAGAGAGGAATAGAGATGCATAGAATTTTAGCAACCTTTGACTTTAATGATCAAATCTCAGACCATTTCTGGTGTGGCCAATGACAGAACCCTGAAATTATGTTTGAGGGGCCAAAATTAATGTTTAATAAAGAGGCAAACCAAAGTAAAAACTAAAATTATTTAGGAAATTACATTTAAGGGGAAAAAAATGTAAGTTTAAGAAACATGGGGCAAAGTTAAAAGAGTAACTTTTATAGGATAAAATTGAAACTTTTTTTACATGAAATCTCAAGAAAATAATCTAAAGTCTGGAGTGGCAATGGCCATCCCACGCATATCAGCAGTCTGCCATTGGGTGTGGCAACAAAAGAACCCAAGCTATAGATATAATACAACATGAAACGTACGTGTCTATGCATTACAAGTTTTGCATTCTTGATTTATAAGTTTCAAGTTATGAGTTTAGAAGTTTTATGTTCATGAATTGTTACGTTGATGTAATATAGCAAAGAACAACTGACTACTGATACAAACAGGGGTGGAGCCAAAAAATATTTCCTGGAGGTCCAAAATGCTATCTTCAATGAATAACAGGGCCATAAGTAATAAGAGAAGTTACATCTACTGGAGCTAAAGTGTTACCTTAAAAAACTAGGGGTGGCAAAAATGAGAAAAGCTATATTTATAGGGGTTAAATTGTTATTTTTGTACAAAATTTAAAGATTTTTGTGGGGCCTGGGGTGACCAAATCCTAAACGTAGCTCTGCCCCTGGATAAAAACAATAAATCTAACCAACACTACAGTCAATTGATGAATAAGATTACTACATCATTTCTATAGAATCAAACTTAATGTCTTCCTAACTTATACTAGATCAATAGTAACAGGTTTTGTAGTGTAGACGGTAAAATCTATCCGGAATGTCATAAAGATGATCTTGTGAGGACGAGGCCACTGACAATCTTGTAAACCTGCAAAGACAAAAAAAAAGAGTGAACACGAAGAAGTTGGGGACATCGATGTGGTGTCGATTGTAGGCACTCCGACGCTCAAGTCAGCACTGTTGTTGGAAATTTAGTAAGGTTGAGAGCGGGAAAGGTTTTACCAGGAGTGGTTGGCTAGGCCGGAAACTTATCGGCGTAGAGTGGTCGGAGCTCGGCTCTATGGTGATTATCAGCGTAGAGTGGTCAGAACTAGACTTTAAGGTGGAGAAAAATGGTGGTTCTTGGGAGCAAAAACTTAGTAAGCAAAAGAGAGGGTTTGTGATTAAATGAATAATGAGAGGTCTGGCCTCTGTTCATATAGTGAGCCAAGAAAGCTTAAGTCCTTATAGAATTAGGTGTTCTCGCAATAGGAGTTTGAGTAAACAGAAAACTTGTAGTGTTAATCCATGTAGGAGTACGAGTATTAGTTCATGTAAGACTAGGAATCTTGGATGAACTAGGATATCTATGGCACTTAGAATCCTATGGAGTAAGATCTCTTGTAGGACTATGAGTCCTACATGGTGAAGCATTCCTATGAGACTCGAGTCTTGAGGAGTGAGGAGTCTTCATGGATCTGGACTCTTGAGGAGCTGGACTCCTAATTAGACTCGAAGTCATGAATGACCATTGGGCTTGACTCTTAGATGGGCTTGAAGGATAGTGTGGCCTAGATTGTTTGGGCCACCCAATTTGTAGAGTGCGCTTAGCATGGGGCCAACTAGAGTTGGGCCTTGGCACAAGGTCGCCATTTGGGCTCAAGAGTGGATCCATTTCACGAAATGCGCTTTGTCATGATACCAACCCCAATTGGGCTTTTGGCATGAGCCTAACCAAAGTTGGGTCGAGGCACGAGATCGTCTATTGATGGTCTTCAAGAAGGAGTCAAGTACTACTGAGCTTATAAGAAGTCCAATGCAATTTTTTGCCCAAACAGTTTGTCCCCCACTCTTTAAGTTAAGGGATACTTAACTTTAGAGAGTAGTTCTAGCCAATTTCTAAGAGATGAATCGATGTGACTCGGTCCGTCCAAGTATGTGTTTAATTGAGTCTAGTGGAGCTAGAGAATTCGTTCCTTTGAGCAAACTTGTGTAAGGATAAACGTAAATGACACCACTAGGTTCCACTCAACTCATTCCGCCAAGTGGAGAGTGTTGGCCGAATGGGATGCATTTGGTGTTGGAGATCATTCATTTTGTGAGGGTGAATGGCATGTGCTGAGTGGAGTGATGTGCAAAGCATTCTCATATGTTGTTGTTTTATTGTCAATTGTGAATACACATTGGCCGAGTGAGGCCGAATAAGGTCAAGTGAAACCTAATAAGGCCAAATGAGGCTAAGTGAGGCCTAATGAGGCCAAGTGAAGCCAAATGAGGTTGTGTGAAGGCGTTTGGCCGAATGAGGTCGGTGAAGTCGAGTGAGGCCATGTGGCTGAGTAAGGTTGTGTGAGGCTAGACCTGGCAAAACGGGTCTGGACCCGCGGGTCGGCCCATACCCGGGTAAAAAATATAGGATACGGGTCTAATATGTTAAACCTATTTTTTTGTGACTCGTACCCGTACCCGGTCCAATAAATCACGGGTTATACAGGTGAACCCGCGGGCACCTGTATTTGCTGGTCACTATTCATTGAATCCCTAATTTCTTAACTTTTTATCACGAATTCATTTCAGCCATTCACAATCACGGTCATGCCTCCCTCTCACAGTCTCACTCTCATCTCAATATCTAATCTCTGATCTCTCAATCTCAGATCGCGGCCGCATCTCATCTCTCAGACTCTCCCTAAACTCAAATCTCTCCTGCCTCTCAATCTCTCATCAGTCATCAGTCTTCTTCGATTAATCGTCACTTCGTCAGTTCGTCACTTCTTTTATAAACTGAAATTTTTTCTTCTTTGGTATATTATTGCGATTGATGTACTAATCAATTAATTATCCTTTTATTTTATTTTGTGAATTTAATATGCTTTGTTTATGTTACAGAATGTGCAGAGTTCTTAGGAAGACTAAGGCCATTCTTCATGTCCAAGATGGAATTTGTCGTTTGCTGTAGCCTGTAGGTGCTCATGAACTTGAAGATCAAGGTTTATTTTTCTTATCCTTCACCTTTCAATTCTATGAGAAAGATGATTCTGCCGAATGCAAGAGAATTTATATTCTGGGTTGTTTTCTGGTAAAGAATTTTTAATTGCTTGTGAGTTGGTTGCTGTGCTTTGATCTCAAATTGGGTAGAAAGAAAATGTAAGAAAGTGAGAGAAAATTGGAATTAATTTGTTTAAACCAAATCCGGCAACATATTATTAAATAAAGTCAGCTGGTTCGACATTGCGTCTGTTTTTTTTTCGTTGAATATGCCAAACGGAAACAGAATATGTAAAGCCTTACAGCCGAAAGTACCGATATAATGGAGATTACTGATCACTGTTTTGTTTGAGTCATCATCTGTATAAAGTTCTAAAAGTTATAAACCGAATAATGTGAACAAAATGGTGGCTTCTATTTAATCTCTAAAATTTTTATGTTTAACGTCATTCATTTGACAACACTACAACAGAAGCAACTGAAAAAGAACACGAAGTTCCATTCAAAACCGCTAAACAGGACTTTCTTCTATACTTTGACCTGGTAATTCAATTCAGTTCAAGACCTCTTTTTAATGTTTCACCTTAATTATAATCATTAGGTTCAGGTTTTAGCATGTTCTTTGTCTATACAATTCTCTGTTCCTTAATTACTCCCAGCTGTGATTTAAACACTTGTATGTTATCTATGATACAGATTTCTTTGGAAATAGGGTTCTAGGATTTGTTGTTGCAGAAAATTGCTTTGTCTATGTACGTATGTGGATTTTATTCGGGTTGAATATGAAAGAGACAGTCCAGTTGCAATGCTATAAATTTGTATATTATGAGAGTAGAGTAATTATAAAAAAATAATGATTATATGTTATTTTCCTGCATACTGAAGATTGAATGTTTCAGAATTTTAATTTTTTGAGTAGATTGCATATTTTAAAAACTTGAAGATTAAGGGTTTCTGTCTTTTAGTGGCTTCCTATGATTCATTTGTAGTGTATTTGTATTATTAACTTGGTTTTGATGTTTGCTAGTTCAGATGTGATATCTGTAGGATAAATGGTACATATTTATAGGAAATTAGTGACACAATTTGTTTGGATTCTGAGAATTGAACTTTGGGCTCCAGAGATTCTCGGTTGTGTTTGTTGCTCTAAATTGTGTTACTTTAATCAAAATTTGGAGGGCATTGGGCATCCGATTGTAATTTTCTGAAATGGAAATTTATTATAACTCTAATTTTCCACCTTATCAAGACTTTCTAAGCTGAAGGAGTTACAAATTTGAAACTCATCAGATTTCGGAATTCTTATTTAAGAGGTATTTTGCAGTTTGCTTGTTTAATTATTTTTTAGTTTTATTTTCATCTTTGAATATCATGAGCATTAGTGTTTGTAAGGGTATCATTATGTATAATGTAATAGATGGGTATTTTGCAGTTTGCTTACTTCTCCTTGTAATTCAAATCTGAGCGAGGGATGTATCATGTATATATAATGCAATAGATGGGTAAAAATATAAATGAGGATTGGGAGTATCATGTATGTTACAGTATGTATAATGAGTATTTTATTCATATGTTTGTGTTGGGTTCCCCTGGTGTTATGATTTCAATTTAATTGATTAACGTAAAAGATAATGCAAGTAGCGAGCTTGTGAAAATCAAGGAGGTAATGACAATAACATGCGCACTAAAAGAACACCGGGACTTGCAAACTGCTTCCTTTAATCAACAAAAACAATTTGGGATGGAAAAGTGGTGGTGTGATAAGCTACATAGATTCTTGTCATCCTCATCTCAACCACAGGCCACAAGCCAAAGCCACAGCCTTTTTATTTTTCAAAATTTTGACTGAAATAGTGGAAAGAAATAGACCAATTTTATACAAAGAGAATATATATTTAATCATCAATTAATATATAGTTAATCTATTATCAGTTAATCATCAATTAATATATAGTTAATCTATATAGGATAATAAGATCCAGCAATGTGTTAATAATGGTGAAAAGATCCTGAAATTATGAAACAGTTTATTAATTAAACACACTAACTTTCACTACCCATTCCCTCTCCTGCAAAATCCGGAAATCAAGCCATAATTAAACAAAAATGAAAAGATAAATTGGTTTATAAGACAATGATTAAATGAAGAGAGATGATTTAGAAGACAATAAGATAGATTTGCTTAACTCGGTAAATTAATAATGAACTTTACACCCAAGTTTTTCTCCCTTTGAATGGGTATGAATAGATATCAGCACTAAATTCTTGATGTTTGTTTCTTATTTTATTGTATTATCCTTTGAGTGTGTGTGAGAGACCTAATATATATATAATATATATATATATATATATTATATATATATATATTATATATAATATATAATATATATATATATATATATATAATATATATATATATATATATATATATATATATATATATATATATTAGGTCTCTCACACATAATATATATTTGTAGTCTCAAGCATTGACATGGTGGATTCAGAAACTATAGATACGGATATGGTAACGTGAGAGCAAGTGATGATGCTTTAGGGTAATGCCACTCCTTCTAATTCTAGTATTCCTACAACTAGTCTAGAAATAAACAAAAACATCAGAAGTTTGGATTATTTTGAGATATATGTTGAGAATAACACTGAAAGGATAGGTGTAAGGCATGCAATAAATCTTATGCATATGGTAGTGTCACACATGGGACTAAAAATATGAAGCGTCATATACGAATTGTCCAAAACGTGCCAACCATGATGTGGGCAATTATTGATTGATCATAATCATAGATTGCAAAGTAGAAAGATTAGTCAAGAGACTTATCGTGAATATATGGCCTTATCAATTATTCAACATAACTATCCAATTCATATGTGGAGAATCAGGAACTAGGAGAGTCTTTCATATGTGTGTAAGGAGCTTGTGCATTATTCTAGAAACACTGCTAAGGCGGATTGCTTAAAAATATTGAAAGGATGAAGAAAAAAACTAAGCTTGAATTAGGGAGGCTTACAAGTAGAATATGCTTAACTTCTGATGTTTGGACTTCTGGTACAACTGAGGGATATATTCTTTGACAGCTCATTATATAGATGAGGATTCGGAGTTGCAAAGTAAAATATTGAACTTTTTCCATATTCCTCTCCACACTCAGGGGTTGTTTTGGCAGAAAATATTATGAATTTCTTGCAAGAGTGGGGAATTGAAAGAAAATTTTCTCAATTACTTTGGATAATGCAAGTAGTAATGATAGGATGGAGGAATTTTGAGGAACCAGTTTGTGTGCAGAATGCTTTGTTATGTAGAGGTGATTTTTCATGTGCGATGTTCTGCACATATCTTGAATCTTATTGTTCAAGAAGGGGGTAAGGCTCTGTGTTGCTTTGAATAAGATTCGAGATAGTGTGAAATATATTAAAGCAAACTGAGGCTAGGAGAATCAAGTTTGGAGAAATGCTGTACAAATGGGAGTGAAAAGCTCAAGGAGGTTGAGATTGGATGTTCCACTAGATGGATCGACATTTTTAATGCTTGATACAGCGTTAATATTTCGTCCCGTGTTTGTGGCTTTGTCAACATAGATCCTAGTTTAAATTTTGTCCATCAAATGAAGAATGGGATAGGGGGAGAGGATATGCAAGTTCTTGGAACCATTTAATGATATTAGACTTTATTCTCAGGTTCTAAATATCCTACAGCAAACTTGTACTTGAAATGTGTGTGGGAAATTCAATTGCGTTTAATTGAAGAGAGTACGAGTGAGCATGAAGTTGTTAAAAGCATGGCAAAATAATGATCCCAAAATTTACAAAATATTGGGATTCTTATAGTTTTGTGTTGATGATTGCAACTATTTTTGACCACGTCTCAAGTTTCAGTTTGTGGAGTATGCTTTCAACAAAGTTTATGATTCAAATACTGCGTACTGAAGTTGGAGACTGTTAAGAATAACTTGCAAAAGCTTTTCAACTTACGAGGCTAAATGTTGTAAAGAAGTTCCTGCCTACGTTCAGTGTTTCTCCTGCGAGTAGTTCTACTTCTAGTAGGCGTGTAGATCATTCTTCTGTAAGTCACTATGCTTTTTAGTTTTTATATTCTTATGATAAATAAAGTAATGTTTATTGTTTAATTTTAACTTTGACACTTAACTGTTAAATGATGTAGGTTTTGACATTATGGAGTGTTTTCATTTCCACTAAGAAATCGAGTTAGATCTTATTTGGAAGAGATGGGTTTGATCGCGTCAAATATCAGAATTTAGATATCCTCGATCATTGGAAGAATAACTGTGATCGTTATCTGGTACTTACCATGATGGCTGTGATATCATGGCAATACCAATAACATCCGTTGCCTCAGAGTCCGCTTTTAGTATTGGTAGTAAGTGCTCAACAAATATCGAAGCTCACTTCAAACAAAAAATCAGAATCTTTGATAGCACTCGAAATGGCTATATGGATATGAGGTTGAAGGTAACATGTTAACATAATATTTCGTATATTTTATTATTTACATTTATTAATTTGTAGTTGATCATTGTTTTGTAGATGATGAGGTGAAAGATGATTCGGATGATGATCTTGATGTGCCATTGACTGATCTCAGATGTGGAATCAAGAGACTTTATCACGCCACTGTGGGATGAACATTTGCTGTACAGAATGTTTTTTGTTGAATATGGATTATGTATTGTTTATTTAATTGGTATTTATAGTTATTGACTTATTGGTTGTTTGTTATGTGTAATTGTGTATTAGTGATTTTGTATTTGTTTGTTGGTTGTATTTGTAGTTTTGTATTATATGTTATTGTTTGTTATGTGTTATTTGTGTATTGGTCATTTGTTATATTCTTAATTGAATTGAATTTGAGTAGTTGATTAGGGTGTAAATGTAAAAAATTAAAACTGTAGAAATTTTGGGGGTGTAATTGTCATAATTGAAAACTATTAGGGGTGAAACTGTCAAAACTGAAATCTGGAGAGAGAAAAAACAGGTCCACCCTTGGGTCCACCCGTACCCGTATAGGGTAGGGCACGGGTCCAAAATATTGGACCCGTATATATCGACCCGTATAAGGGCCCGTACCCGTTTGACCCGGCCCATACCCGGCCCACCCACCCGTTTTGCCAGATCTATGTGAGGCCGAGTAAGGCCAAATAAGGCTATGTGAGGTTGTGTGGCCGAGTGAGATCGATTAAGTGTGAGGCCCTCTGAGATCGAGTAAGTATGAAGCCGAGTGAGGTCGTGTGGCCAAGTGAGGCCGAATGAGGTTATGTGGCCGAATGAGGCTAAATGAGGCCATGTGGTTGAGTGAGGCTGAATGAGGCCATGTGACCAAAAGAGGCTGAATGAGGCCAAGTGAGGCCATGTGGTCGTGTGAGGTTGAATGAGGTCGTATGGCCGTGTGAGGCCATGTGTCGCACTCTCTAAGTTACAATTTGTAAATATTGAAGTTCGTTTGTCATACTGATTCGACTGGCAAGTGCTGAGCTGGGTGACATATGAAGGAAGTTGTGTTATAAGCCTTGAAGCTTGTGGCACTCAACTAAACTCTTTCTTGAATGAATAGGACATGTCGAGGTTGTACCATCCATTGATGTTAAGTCAAATGGAGGGTTTTGCACTTTGGAGATCCATTGAAGGTAATTGTTAGATGGAGCAACATTAGACTAGGACAAGTCAAATGTGGGTGTTTGAACGAGTGAAACAATGCCTCTCAAAGGGTAAGTCGTCTCGTCTCTTTCATGTTCTGTATGAAGAGGATGTCCACTCCATGCTGAGCTAAGTATGCATGGTTCGAGTTGACTGAAGCTAGAGCAATCGCTCAATATGCTTTGTCGAGTAAGGTGTGAAACCTTACCGAGTGGATGTGTCAGTGTCTAGAAGCAAGAAGATCAATTGGTCCCTTTCATACTTAGTGAAGAGAGGATGCCTGCTTGATATTATGTTTGATGAGCATGAGTGACGAGATCTAAATTGAGTTGGCTTGAATTGGTGGTTGCAAAGGATAGGGGATTGCCACCCAACAATGCTGGTTGAGTTGAGCCGACTATATGGGATGATTGGAGACTTGGCCTAGATGACTAGAAGAGTGGTAACATGATCGACCGGAGCCTTGGACTAGATGAGTAGAAGAGTGGCGATATAGTCAATTGAAAGAATGAAGGTGTGGTCAACCAAAGGAATGAAGCTGTAATCGATTGGAAGAGTGAAGACGTGATCGACTGGAGGAGTGGAGGCAAAGCTGACTGGATGAATGAGGCAGAGCTAACTAGATAAGTGGAGGCAGAATCGACTAGATAAGTGGAGTTGAAGCCAACAAGATGAGTGAAGGTCAAGCCAATTGGATGAGTAGAAACTCGAGTCGATTGGATGAGAGGAAGAGGAGCTGACTAGATGATTGTGGTAGAGTCGACTGGATGAGTGAGGCAGAGCCAACTGGATAAGTGAGACAGAGTTGATTTGATGAATAGAGCAGAGCTGACTGATGAGTGAAGGTTGAACCGACTATATGAGTGGAGGCAAAGCCGATTGGATGAGTGGAAGGGGAGTCGATCGGATGAGTGAGACAAAGCTAACTGGATGAGTGGTAGTCGAGCCGACTAGATGAGTGAGGCAAAGCCGACTGGATGAATAGGGCCAAGCTAATTGGATGAATAAGGCAAAGCTAACTGGAATAGTAAAGGCTGAACCAACTGGATAAGTAGAGGCCGAGCCAACTAGATGAGTGGAAGGCGAGTTGGCCGGATAGATAGGTTGAGTAAACTTGGCTTGAGTTGATTAGAGTGCTGAGAATAGAGTCGACTGGAACTACGGAGGTTAAGTCAACTAAAGCTGAGGGAGCGAAGTTGATTAGAATTGCGAAGGTTGAGTTGACTAGAGTTGAGAGAGTGGAGTCGACTAGAACTATAGAGGTGGAGTTGACTATGACTGTGAGAGTAGAGTTGACTGGAGCTGTGGAGACAAGTTGAGGGGGTTCAGTGTTTCTTGTAAACTCTAGTTGTTTGTGCAAAGCAGGTCATTGTTGGCTGGTTGATTGTGATAGCCCCACAATGGGTGCTAAATTGTAGACGATAAAATCTACCCAAAATGTCATAAGGATGATCTTGTGAGGACGAGGCCATTGACAATCTCATAGACCTGCAAAAACAAAGAAGAGTAAACGCAAAGCACTTGGAGACATTGGTGTGGTGTTGAGAGCAGGAAAGGGTTTACCAAGAGTGGTTGACTAAGGCAGGACTTATTGGTGTAGAGTGGCCAAAGCTCGGCTCTATGATGATTACTGGCGTAGAGTGGCCAGAATTCAGCTTTACGACAAGGAAGGGCGGTGGTTTTTGGGAGCAAGAACTTAGTAAGCTAGAGAGAGGGGTTGTGATTGAATGAATAATGAGAGGGTTGGCCTCTATATATACAGTGAGCCAAAGAAGCTTAGGCCCTTATAGGACTAGGTGTTTACACAATAGGAGTTTGAGTAAACATGAAACTCGTAGTGTTAATCCATATATGAGTGGGAGTACCAGTTCATGTAAGACTATTAGTCTTGGATGAACTAAGATATGTATGAGACTTAAAGTCCTATGGAGTAGGATCTCTTGTAGGACTAGGAGTCCTACTTGGTGAAACATCCTCATGAGACTCAGAGTTTTGTGGAGTGAGGAGTCTTCATGGATTTGTACTCTTGAGGAGTTTGACTCTTAATCAGACTCGAAGTCATGAATGGGCGTTGGGCCTAACTCTTAGATGGGCTTGAAGGATAATGTGGCCCAAAATGTTTAGGCAGCCCAATTCATGAAGTGAGCCTATCATGGGGCCAACTGGAGTTGGCCTTGGCATGGGGCCGCCATTTGGGCTCTAGAGTGGAGCCATTTTATGAGATGGGCTTTCTTATGTGGCCAACCATAGTTGGGCTTTTGGCATGAGCCCAACCAGAGTTGGGTCAAGGCACGGAGCAGTAATATAGGACCAACGAAAGTTGGGTTGAGGCATGGGGCCGTCTATTGATGGTCTTCAAGGAGGAGTCAAGTGCTATTGGGCCTATCAGAGGTCCAATACGATTTTTTGCCTAAATAGGTAGTATATCTACAGTTAACTCCTTTGAAGGCAAGTAACTAACCTAGTTTGCTATTCCTAACCTTTTCTCAATTGAAGTGTATATCCAATTCAATATGCTTTACTTTTCCATGAAGTTCTGAATTTAGAGTAAAGGAAATGGAACTCTTATTATCACATGAAATTGTTGGTGTACAAATTAATTAAATCCAAGCTAAGCTTTCCCAGAACTAATCAATCCGTCAAATTTCAATAGCAATTTGTGCCAAAGATTAGTACTCTTTTCGGTATTTGATCTAACTATGGTTGGATTACCACTGAACATAGCACAATAGCCACCAACGCATTTTTTGTCTTCAATGTCACAAGCCCAATCCACATATGAAAAAGCTTCAATTTCAATATTTCTACCATTGGTAATACTTAGTCCATAATCTAAGGTTCCTTTTAGATACCTCAGCACCCTTTTGCAATTTTGTCAATGGACTTAAATAGGTTCCAGCATAAATTGACTCAATTTGTTAACTAAAAAAGCTCACTTTAGACCTAGTTAAATTAACATCCTACAATGCACTAATTACACTTTTATAGGTTATTTCATTTGCAAGAGATCTCTCTTCTCCTTTAACTAATTTGTGCCCTAAAACATGAGTATGGGGCAAGGCTTGCTCCATTTGTGTTGTTTTGAGTTCATCTAGAATGTACTTAGATTGAGACAAATGCAAACATCCTTGGCTTCTGTGAGCCTCAATACTTGAAAGTAAGATATAAAACCTAACTCCTTCAATGCAAATTAAATACTAAATTTAGAGATAACTTCATGAACTAATTTTCCATTACTCCTTGTGATGAGTATGTCATCTGCATAAAGAAGGAGAATGATGACTTGATTATCTTTATGCAATATGAATATAGAAGGATCAAGTTTTGAATTGTAGAAACCCCACAGCAACAAAGCTTCCTTGAACTTTTGGAACCTAGCTCTAGGAGTTTGTTTTAAGCCATAGGGGGCCTTCTTCACATATTAGAATTCTCAACACTTATAAATCCTTCTAGTTGATCCATAAGCATTGCTTCTTTCAACTCCTCATTAACAAAAGCATTGTTGACATCCAATTGCTTTACATCCCACTTACACATCATGGCAGGCTAAGCATAATTCTAATTGTTGTGGACTTAACCACGAGACTAAACGTCTTAAAATAATTGATCATGGGAGTTTGTAGGAACCCTTTGGCAACAAGCACTTACATATACTACCATTTGGGTTGTGTGACACCTTGGAAACCCACTTGCAACCCACTGACTTCATATCATGATTTCTAGAAACAAGATGTTTTGGATAAGAGCATTATACTCTTCTCTCATTGCTCTTCTCTAGTGAGAGCTGGTAAGGGCTTATTCAATTGTGGTATGTAGGGTTGTGAAAGAGGAATCATGAGTGACAAATATATTAGGCTTAAAAACACTTGCTTTTCCTTGGTAATCATAGGATGACCATTAGGGACATGTAAGGGTTGTGTTTCTGATAAAGAAGAGATAATAGTTAGGCCTTCACTACAAGGATCGAGCTGGGGACAAGGAGAAACAAATTCATATCAGCAAGATTTCTTAAAGAGAGAGACACAAAGAGAGAGAGAGAGAGAGAGAGAGAGAGAGAGTTGTTCTCAAAGTGTGTGTTATTGTCAACGATGTTTGAAGTTTATAATATGTGAATTAAGGACGGATGAAAATTTGTTGGCTTACCTAAATTCAAACATCAATATTAAAATCAATAGTCAGTCTATAACCCTTGATTTATACTAAAAAAAAAATTCATAACGTGTATATATGCACAATTACCAAATATCTAATAACTGCATGCTTCCTTATTGAAGAACTTCGCGCATAAGCATTTCTTGTAGAAATCATTATTACTTTTTTTTTTACTTTAGATCAACCCAAACTACGGGTGATTGGGTCCGGGTACCTGCCCAAATGCCATGAAATCGGAACCTGTCGATTTCAATTCCTAAATGTCCAAAACCGAAACCTAAAATACAGGTTCTGGTTATTCACAAAAATGACAAATAAACCCTATGAAAATTACAATACACCCTAATTTGTTTACAAAATTACAAATACACCCTACAATGACTGTCTTCTCAGGCCAATCTAGCCTAATTTCAACATCGTCGATCGCCCTTGACACAACCAACACACTCCACTTAGCCCACACAACAAAACCTTTATCACCCCCACCTAATTGCACCACCAATCGTCGGCCATTGCCCACTATTTTGGTCTTTCAAGCTTTTTCGGTTGATCGTGGTGCCAGAAATCGCCTCCGACCCCACCAATCAACTCACCAGTGTCCCCCCGCCAAAACCCCTAACCCCGCCTACCACAATAGCCCATCGATCATCGTCATCACCTCCTTAAGGTTTTGAACTATTATCGTGCCTTTCCAGCCTAATTCTAATCGATCCTGGCACCAGAAATCATCCCTGACACCACCAACTGAACCATTGGCATCCCCCCTCCAAAATTCCACCAATTGACCCCCGGTTACCGAGTTCCGATTCCAATTCCTGAAGTGGTGGAACACAGGGTCAGTTCCAGTTAGGAACCTGAACCCCGGGTACCCATCAATTCTATCATTTTGACTTTTATTAATGATCAAACTATTTGCAGAGTTGGAGTGGAGTAATAAAAATGAAATATTGACCATAAATATGTCAGCTAATTCATAATGCATGCTAGATTCAAATACTAATAATGAATATTTTACTTCTTAGTTTAAAATTTTAGTTTAAAGAAATATTTACAAGGCTACAAAACTAATATCTCAAGATTGACCTTGGTTGTGTGCAATTCTAGACGAAGTATTTTCTAACACATACAGAATACATGCTCGAAATTATGAATGATGACTCTCATTGATTCAACAATGCACTTAACATGTTAATTTGTCTATCATCTCCAGAGCACACAACACATAAAGGGTTAAAAAGACGTGAATACTAGTCTAGATACTCTTAACTGTTAAGAGTTACTTAAACTTTTATGCTAAAATGATTTCTAACATATAAAATAACCAAAAATGTCACTCTTTTATTCAGTAGAATATAATACCTAAGAGTTTAATTTGTAGAGTTAAAACTTGTAGATTACTAACTATAAAGTCGTAGCAAGAATAACTAAAATTTTAGTTTGTTTTTAATGAACCAACATCAAACTATGTCCTTTATCTTTGATGAAAATATTGTGAATCCAATAACGGGGTCATTTCATTTAAGTTAATTGAAGGAATCCTAGCCGTCAGATCAAGACAGATCCAAGGGCTGATATTTGCTGATATGGACATATATAAAAGAATAGCAACAGTGTTGTGTAGAGCCGCAATTTTCAAATCAGAAAAGTTAGGGTTCTTGCGAAAATTAGAGAGCAACTAGGGTTGGGTATTTGCTGAGCCTTTCTGGGAATAATCTAGGTAGATTAGAGAGAGGGTTGCGTTTCCTTCTTGAGGCTGGTTTAGTCCTCTGTTTCTTGCAGATTGTAGAGAGTTTCTTGAGCGAATAGGCCTAAGTTGAGTGTTGCTCTGTTTCGACAGATTTGTATGGTTTTCTTCTTGTAATTGTTGGATAATCTTTTAGTGCTGTGAGTATCCGTATTTTAGAGCTCAACGTGGATGTAGTCTATCCAAGATTGGATAGACGAACCACGGTAAATTCGTGCCTTGATTGTGTGTGTGTGTGTTTTGATCTTGAATCTTGATTGTGTTTGTTTGTGTTGCGAATTGATTAATTAGGCTTGGGTTATAACAGTGGTATCAGACCCAAAGTTCTAAGGTGTATCTAGGTTTAGGAATCGTTTAATTCTTGACGAATTCGAAAATTAGGGTTTGTCAGTTTTTGGGGGTTTTTCGATTTAAAGGTTCCTAGATCATTAGGACTTCGAATCTTGCTGAGTCTTGAGATTAATTCGTGAGATTAGGTCACAAACACAAGGGATCAATGAAATTCGTGCAAAATCGAAATTAGGGTTTTGTTAAGATTTGGGGGTTTTTCGAATTAAAGGCTTCTAGAGCTTTAGGGTTTCGAATCGTCCTGAATCTAGTCGAATTGGTTAGTCTGAGTCACAAACACGAGTCAGGGAGAAATCTTGGTATTGTCTAGGGGTTGTAGTAGTACTGTTAACTTTCGTCCTATTTGATAAGTTTAAGGGTATCTCGGCTGGAAAACTAGTAACCGCCTTAAAAACTGCCTAGCAGTACTTGGCCACCTCTGGTATAACAACGCCATGTACACCTTAGATTGTCCTGTCCTATCATTACAGTACAATGAGCACTACTCGTATGGAGATCTCCCAATATGATGGGAAGATCGATTTTAATACATGGAAAAAGAAGATGAAGGCCCTCCTTTCACATAATAAGGTAGGGCTTGCTCTGGAAAAAGACACCACCAAGTGGTCTGAAGAGAAACTGAAAAAAGAAGGCTATAGTAGATGAGGAAGCCTAAAATCTAATCATAATGAATCTGTCCGATGCAGTCCTGCGAAAGGTAGATGGCATGGAAACACCGCTCACACTCTAGGGTAAACTCGAATCCCTTTATTCCTTACAGTCTGCACCAAACTTAGCATTCCATAAAGGAGCTTTATTCTCTTATAAAATGGATGTTACTAAGTCTGTAGAAGAAAACCTTGATGAGTTTCTTAAGATGACATTAGTGTTGAAAGGTACTGATTATGAGTTAGTAGATTCTAGTTTTGCGATGATACTGTTAAATTCATTGCCTGATGAGTACTTAGTGGTGAAAAATGCTTTACAATACACTGGGACAGTTCCCAGTGTTGACCTGATTATAGCTGGCCTGAAATCTAAGGAATTGGAGATGAAAATACAGAAAAGGAATGGAAATAACTTGTTTGTCAAGAGTAGGACAGATCCTGGACAACTAGAACGGGATAGTAACAAGAATTTCCAACAACATATGAACTCTAAGACTAAGAAAAAAGGGAAGAATAACAAGTCTAAGGGAGAAACTAGGAAGTGTTTTCACTGTAATAAATCAGGCCACCTTAAGAAGAACTGTTATGATTGGATAAAGAAGCAAAAACAGCACAATACAGAGGGTAATTTAGCTAGTACTAGCACTGGCATTGAAATTTTAGAAGCCCTCACTGTCTCAAACCAAGCTAGCAGTAAGGAATGGGTTCTAAATTCGGGATGCACCTTTCATATGAGCCCAAACATCCAATGGTTCCATAACCTTAGGAAAGGAGAGTTAGAAACCATTTTCATGGGTAATAATCACTCTTGTAAGGTTCAAGGTATAGGAAACATAACCATTAGGTTTAATAATGGTAAAGTCATAATGTTAACCAGTGTAAGGTATATACTTGACCTTAAACGAAACCTGCTTTCCTTAGGAACATTGGATGAAGCTGGATGTAGTTATAAGGCAGAAAAAGAATCCATAGTTGTGTATAAGAATAATGAAATTTTGCTTGAAGGAGTCAAACAAAATGGGCTGTACATTCTGTGTGGTCAACATTATGCATTCACTGTAAAGTTTGCTCTATTATATACTAATCTGACTGCTGCAGAGAAATGACATTTGAGACTTGGCCACATAGGCCAAAAAGGTATGACAGTGTTAAGCCAGCAAGGCTATCTTGGTAAGGAATCCATATCTGAATTAACTTTCTGTGAAGTTTGTGTGTTGGGAAAACAGCACAGAATAAGTTTCCAAAAGGGAACTCATCTGGCTGAAAAAGGGTTGGATTATGTGCATGCAGACCTTTGGGGTCCTGAAAGGGTTAGGACACATGGAGGGAATTGCTATTTCCTTTCCATTGTAGATGATTATAGCAGGAAGGTATGGGTGTACATTCTTAGGTCCAAGGATGAAGCCTTAACTAAGTTTAAAGGCTGGAAAAACCTGGTTGAAAACCAAGTTAATAGGAAGGTGAAAACCTTTAGGATAGACAATGGCTTAGAATTCTGTAACCTGGAGTTTGACTCTTACTATGTAGAAGAGGGAATTTTGAGGCATAGGACGGTTAGGGGAACCCCTCAGCAGAATGAGGTTGCTGAGAGAGTGAATAAAACCCTTCTTGAGAGGGTTAGATGCCTCTTATTCACAGCTGGTCTACCAAAAACCTTTTGGGGGGAAGCACTAGGTACAACAACCTAGCTTATAAATAGAAGCCCTACTAGCTCAATAGACTTTAAGTGCCCTGAAGAAAGGTGGTCTAGGAGGAGACCATCTCTTGAACACCTAAGAGTCTTTGGATGTGCTGCATATGCATATACTAGAGATGGAAAGTTAGAGCCAAGATCTCTTAAGTGTATTTTTTTAGGATATCAAGAGGGAACTAAGGGTTATAGGCTGTGGGAAAGGGCTGCCCCAGGGGTAAGGGTAATTGTTAGTAGGGATGTGATTTTCAATGAAACTGTTTTTCATTGCAAATTTGGTACTAACAGTGCAGGTAGCTCACAAGAAGATTCTGAAACTTCTTGACAAACTGGGACAACTCAGTTTGAGGTGGAGCCTGAAACAAATCTTGATCATTACATCCAAACAGATGAGATTGATCCATTTGAAGATCAGCCATAGCAAACTCAAGAGCAGGAGGATGAAGATCACCCTCCTGACAATGCTGAAGTGGATCAACATGGTAATCTGGCCCAATATCAATTAGCCAGAGACAGAGTCAGGAGGGAGATCAGACCTCCTGCAAGGTACAGCTATGCTGACCTAATCTATACAGCACTCTTGGCTGGTTTAGAGGTACATCGATAAGAACCTAACACCTATGATGAGGCAATGAGTTCAAGGGATAGAGAAGAATGGGTGGCTGCTATGGAAGAAGAGATGGAGTCATTGCACTCAAAGAAAACCTGGACACTAGTTCCAAAGTCAAAGAATCGGAAGTTAGTGGAATGCAGATGGCTGTACAAACTGAAAGAAGGGATAAATGAATATGATCCACCAAGATTCAAAGCAAGGTTAGTGGCTTAAGGCTACACTTAGAGGGCAGGTATTGATTTCACTGAAATATTTTCTCCAGTAGTTAAATTTAAAACTATTACAATCATGCTAGCAATTGTTGTTCAATATGACTTAGAGATAGAACAATTGGATGTTAAAACTACTTTCTTGCATGGTGAGTTGGATGAGAAAATATTCATGAGTCAACCCTTAGGTTTTAAGGATAAAAAAATGCCTAATTATGTATGCTTACTGAATAAATCTCTGTATGGACTTAAACAGTCCCCTAGACAATGGTACAAGAGGTTTGATGCATTCATAATAGGAAATGGATTCATTCGAAGCATGTATGACAACTATTTCTATTTTGCCTGTATGAATAACATGTCAATCTATCTTCTGTTATATGTAGATGACATGTTAATAATTAGTAAGTCCATGCCTCAAATTAATGCTTTAAAGGCCAAATTAAATACTGAATTTGATATGAAGGACTTAGGGAAGGCAAAGAAAATACTATGAATGATGATTGATAGAGATAGAAGTGCAAATACCCTTAAACTCCATCAATCCTCATACTTACAGAAACTGGTTTTAAAATTTGGTATGGATGAATCCAAAGCAGTGACAATGCCCTTAGCAAACCATTTCATACTTAGTAAGTCACAATCCCCAAAAACAGATTCAGATAGGCTGAAAATGTAGAATGCCCCTTATTCTGATGCCATAGGTTCTGTAATGTATTCCATGATATCCACCAAACCTGATTTAGCATATGCAATATCTCTATTAAGCAGGTTCATGTCAAATCCTGGAAATGAACATTGGAATGCTTTAAAATGGTTGTTGAGATACATTAATGGCATTGTTCAGATTGGTTTAATTTTCTGTAAAAGATATGCATCACTTGATCTGGTTGGGTATGTAGATGCAGATTTTGCAGGTGATCGAGACTCTAGGAAGTCCACAACTGCTTATTACTTTACATTGGGAGGCAACTGTGTTAGCTGGAAAGCACAGTTGCAACCACTGGTTGCACTTTCCACTACTGAAGCAGAGTACGTGGCAGTTTCAGATGCATTCAAGGAAGCAACATGGTTGCAAGGAATTCTGAAAGAAGCTGATCTATTGAATGGCACAGCAACAGTTTACTCCGATAGTCAGAGTACCATCCACCTGAGTAAGAACCCGGTGTATCATGAACGAACAAAACATGTGGATGTCAGGCATCACTTCGTCAGAGACCTGATTGCAAAGGGAGAAATTAATCTCTTGAAGGTGCCTACTGAAGAGAATCCAGCAGACATGGGAACCAAAGTAGTGACCACAGCCAAGTTCAAGCACTGCTTGAACTTGCTTCACATCAGATAGACACTTTCTCTTGGAGTTGAGAAGAAATATGGGATAGCTTACTGCACTAAAAAGAAGTCCAGTAATGAAAAAGAAGAAAGGAAAATAAATGAAAGGAAGAGAGTTTGCTTCAAGATGGAGACTGAAAATATTGTGAAGCCAAAAACGGGGTCGTTTCATTTAAGTTAATTGAAGGAATCCTAGCCATCAGATCAAGACAGATCCAAGGGCTAATATTTGCTGATATGGGTATATATAAAAGAATAGCAACAATGTTGTGTAGAGCCGCAATTTTCAAATCAGAAAAGTTAGGGTTCGTGCGAAAATTAGAGAGCAACTAGGGTTAGGTATTTGCTGAGGCTTTCTGGGAATAATCTGGGTAGATTAGAGAGAGGGTTGCGTTTCCTTCTTGAGGCTGGTTTAGTCCTTTGTTTCTTGCAGATTGTAGAGAGTTTCTTGAGCGAATAGGCCTAAGTTGAGTGTTGCTCTGTTTCGGCAGATTTGTATGGTTTTTTTCTTGTAATTGTTGGATGATCTTTTAGTGCTATGAGTATCCGTATGTCGGAGCTCAACGTGGATATAGTCTATCCAAGATTGGATAGACCAACCACGATAAATTTGTGCCTTGATTGTGTGTGTGTGTTTTGATCTTGAATCTTGATTGTGTTTGTTTGTGTTGCGAATTGATTAATTAGGCTTGGGTTATAACATTTGATTTGTACGTTTTTTCCAATTAAGGAGTGGTTCTCTTCATGTCAAGTTAAGGTTTTGAATGGCTCCTTGTCCTGCATAAGCTACTTAGCTCCTTCGATGTTCGATCAATTATCTGTTTCTTGCATAGCTTCAATCTATTTTGTTATATCTTTTTTAGATCACAGAGAAAAATGATGGAACTGAACGAATAAAGAGATACGAAAACCAAAATAACAGTAAATACACAAACCACAAATAGTAAAAAGAAATAACAAATATGCGCGATTTTACACTGGTTCACCCAATTAACAGGTTACATCCAGCTAAGTCAATATATTGCTATACTGTCTCACCTCTCTCGTTTATAATGAATGTAGTTTGCCATATTGTTTACTATCATTCATTACAAGAGAGTGATAATGTTGAAGTAGTCAACAACTCCAATATGAACTATGTCTCTAGTTGTATAATTAACATGAGAGTTGTTATATTAAGATATATTTTGTCGTCTCTTCAACTAGAGCTACTTTCATTTTATGACATGTATATAGTAAAGTTCTATATATGACATCGGGTTTTTTCTTTCAAAACTGTTGTGGTAAAGGCTTGAAGCGGTGTCGTTTTGGGTTTAGTAAAGTGATGCCGTTTTGAGCAAAGGGTGAATTGATACTGATCATTGATTAAATCAAGATCCAATAGCTACAACAAGTCTTCTCGATCAACAGTATAAAAGCACACCTAAAGTCAAAAAATTTCAGCTATTATTCTCTCTTTCTTCTCTGTCGAGCACAAGGGTCTATTGGGGTTTTTCTGCATTTTGCGATTGAATCTTGTAACTGGTTTTGAGTGATTGGTTTTAGATCATTCGGGTGTGGTTGTACACATAGATCATTGGGGATTCCAAGGGGAGAGTCTCTAGGTTAGTTACATGATTATTGAGGTCTGAAATGTTATTGTACCAAGTGTGAATCTGTATTGAATTCTTGATCAATAGTAGTGCAGTGAGCTTGCCTGTTTCCCCAGCTCAATGTGGACCACGGTAATTCTTGGTATTATTGTGTGTGTGTGGTTTCTTTGATTCTTGTGTGCAATTGTTTGAGTTTGATTCTGGATTTTCGCATAACAAAAACAATTAATATATATATATATATATTACAGGAAAAAATAAGGACAACAAAATGAGAAACACAAAACATATGAAAACAAATTCTTTCAGTCAAACTGAGGAATTTATCTTTTTTTTTTTTTTTTCTTTTTTTAATTAATAGCGTTTATTGACGGCTCTACATGACTTCCTGATCTCCCCTTGATTGCCAGTAAGAACTTGTACTGCTCCCAACTTAACCATGGCCTCACCAAATTTAGAATTAAAATCATATCCACCTGCTATTGCATCCACAGTAGCTTTGGTTAATGAATCCAAAGCTAGATCCTGATCTATTTGGAGAATCCCTCTATGAAATTGAATTTGCTTGTAGTAAGAGTTGTCAACAAATGGAGCACTTCTTAAATTCTGGTCAAGAGTAACGACATTCAAATCGCCTGAATTTTGAGGACAGCAGCGTCTCAACGTATGAAGTAATGATAAATCCATGGAAGGGTCAGGTTTCCTAGTGTTTTTGTAATTGTAGAGACGATCCTGGAAGAGAAAACAATGTGCTACCCCAATAGTATGACCACTTGTGTGCATGAAATTATATATAACAAATATTAATTACTAGGACATTATACAATTAAGTAATTTATGTTTGAATATATACGTGAAACAGTTAATAATATATATGAACTATATACTAAGAAGATAAACCATGTCTGTAACGTCGAGTCCTTTCTCAGCAAATAACGCAATCGACTGAGAAACTGTAATATTACCAGGTGGGAGTCTCACGTTTTTGGCAAGAGATTCAAAACCATCCCTTCTTCCTATTTCCACATTGTATCGCTCCCCTCCACTCTGCATGAACAAAAGCGTATCAGTTTCGAATTACTAGAACATTTTTGTAAGTCCTGGTTTAGATAATCTTTTAATTGAAATAGTTGCATACAATATAACCTGTTCATAGTTATAATGGTAGGATCAAACTATTTTATTATTATGAGGAGGTTATAATTTAATAAAAGTGTAGTTACAAAAATTAATGATTTGATTTCTTATTTTATAATTCACGTTTTAGTATTATGTATTATGATTTCAATTCATTGTTTTAGTAGTTATTGCCATAATTAGACAAGATAAATGAAATAATCTTGAAGATAATAGTACGGAAATACAAAAAGTTTCATGCTAAGAAGTTCTAAACATGCTTCAAAAGCAAGAAATATTTTGACTTCAACAAGAAAGTATTCATGCTAGAGAGTTATTACGTACCCGCAAATTAAAAGATGTGGTAACAACTCTAAAGTATAAATCATTATCTCAAACAACTTTAAATAAATATTTTATTTCATCTTAAACCTTTAGTGCAACATTGTATATATATTATTGTAATATACAGATAATAATTACTATGTGACAACAATTTTTTTAATACGAGAATTAGAAATTATACTTATTATAATATGGTTTAAATAGAGATATGCGAAACCAAAATAACAGTAAATATATAAACACAAACAGTAAAGAAAAAAAGTAATACTCATGATTTATCCTGGTTCACCCAATTAACAAGCTATGTCCAGCAGAGTCAATATTATTACAATATTATCTCACCTTTCTCGTTTACAATGAATGAATTTGACATATTGTTTGCTATAACTCATTACAAGAGAAAAGTGTGTTTATATACTAGGTTTAAAAGATTAAAACCTAGTATTATAAGGATTCATATTCCTAATGCGTCTGCGTAGTCCATTAATACTGAAGTAGTCAATAACTCTACCAGAGTTTATTCTTATTTATAATTATCCAAAGTTAGGATTGAAATTTTTTATGACTATATAAAGGTTATTCTTATATAGAACATTATTATAGAAAGGTTTTATTGAATATACAAAGGCAGGACTAGAATATAACTTGAAGGGATAGCCGCCCTCCCTGAACTTTATTAAAATTTCCGCAAGTTAGATATTATAAGGTTTAGATAAACTATTTTGGTTATTTTGTTTCATTATTCGATTATACTCTTTGACCCTCTTAACATTAGAAAAAGAATTAAACATATATAAGATGAATACTAGATACATTAAATAGAAATACCATCAATCTAAAATATTAATGGTTAACATTTCAATTTGAGTGGTGGTCTTCATCCCTTATTCTTCATCTTATAAAAGCCCTTTCTAAACATACCCGAGTTTAATTTAAATAGTAACACAACGATTTACCTACCCTGTACAATTATAATTTTTATATATATCGTAGAGGGAAATATTAAAAATAATAATAACAACTAAAAGAAAAACGTTGAGGTTATAAGGATGTGTTTTTATTTTCTTACCAAGTAAACAACATCTCTGGTTGCCATGGCAATGATATCCGCACAGGAGACGACTCAAGGGCAAATTTTCTCCACTGCATGTTTAGCTGCGTCAATGACCTTGTAACCCCTCACGCTCAAATTTGGAGGTGCAGTTTTCTCACTTGAGTCCCCATCCAGGAGAATCGAAGCATCACATCCCTTTTTAACCATAATTAAACTGAACTGATTCATCACACTTAAATGAAATGCTAATGGTAACGGGAAAGAAGAGAACTTACATTGACAAAGAAGTCATGAAACTGCATCCGAATAAGGGCGGGTGCAATAGTTGGGTCACTGAAGAACTTCGACGTCACCGCAGCTCTAACAATAGACTCAACATCTGTAAACCGACATTTTCCTCTATAAAATCCGACCTCAAGTGCTCCATGGCAGCGCTCTGTAAAGTTAACAAAAAGGGAGAATGACATTTTCCCACCCAAGGTTTGGTGAAATTACACTTTTCCACTCGTCAAGTTTCAAAATGACACTTTCCCACCCTCCGTCAGTTTTGTTAGTGTTTTCTTTTTTGAAGAAGGGCAATATAGTCAATCTATATCAAGCCACGAAAATCAAAACCATGTCCATTAAAGTTGACTGTGAAATAAATAAAAAAGAACACAAAGTTGTGTGTCTTTTCTCCCTGTTCTATCATAACTCTCTCTCTCCGCTCTCTAAAACTGAAACTACTGCGACCTCTCTAAAACTGAAGCATTTTCTCCTCATAACCCTTTTTCTGCTCATCGTACCTGGTAAGGATACACATATTGGCTTCTTTTTCTTTTGTTTTTGTTTCAGGTAATCTTCTTCTTTTATTTTTGTTTTAGGTTAAAATAAAATTGTTGTGTGTTTTTGGTTTTGTTCTTGTGTTATTTTACTAGATAACAATGTTGTGTTATTTTAATTTTATTAAATTGAAACATTTAAGTTTGTAATACCATTGGTTGAAAATTGTGATCATCTTCACTTGTCTTCCATTTGAAGACTAATATATTACCTCCAAAGCTGTTCAAAGAGGATTAATTTGCTTGTCTTTTAAGACTTTAAATATATTTACTCAATGACTTATCTAGAACCGATGATTATTTGTTTAGAAAATATATAAGATACTGGGATAACTTGGTGCGACCTATTTTGAGTGTTTGAGAAAGAGCTGGAAAGCTCGGAGTTGGTTTCTTGATGAAGAAAAGAGTGATGGGACGTGAAGATTTTTTGGGAAGTAGAGAAAGTGAGCTATAGGTTATAGACGGTAGGAAATAGTAGAGAGTTTGATGAGATTTGACTTGAAATATATTAATTATTTTTGTTTTCTCTTTGTCTCATTTGTGCAAAATTGGAGGTAATTTACCATGTATGATTATGTCCAGTTTTCTTTAATAAAATATTAAAGAAACCTGGTTCAGCAAAGATATACCAGCGAAACATTAATATTTATGTACCACAAATTTTGCATGGTTATTTTGATATTCTCTATTGCATTGATGGTTATTTTGATGGGATCAGTTACAAATTTTATCTTGTTTGATGGATATTTTGATGGGATAGGTCACAAATTTTACCTTGTTTGGTGGTTACTTTGATATTCTCTATTTGAATGGATGGTTATTTTGATAGGATCAATTACAAATTTTGCCTTGTTTGGCAGTTACTTTGATGTTCTATATTCAATGGACAGAATATTAAAGAATAGTGTATTTTTTTGCGTATGTATCATTCCAGTGATGATTTTAAGTATAAAGCTGATGTTAGAAAGATAGAGACATCATGAAGGCAAGAAGATTGAAGTATTCTAAGAATTTACAATTTTGGTGGCAAAAATATTTCCAGGACCACTTTTGTAAGCAATTAGTTAGAAGAGAAAAATATATTTAACATGTTGCAAGCTTGAGTGTCATGTAATCATCGCCAAAAATCATTATAGAAATTAAATCTCCTGACCTATAAGGTAAAGCTTCCTTTCTATAATTTTTGTAATTTGTGGTTACTTGGTTTTACATTTTTGCTTCTTTATTAATTCTACAGTACTATTTTTTTTTAATCTTTGCACTAAGTTTGTAAAAGCTGTTTTCTTTGTATCAAAATCCCTATTCTTATTGGGTTCAATTGACAAAATTTTCTTATATATACACATGCATTACAATTTTACAATTTGGATTCTTATATTTCCGATATTAGTAATGCTAATACATAATTTTATTTGGGTTTAAATTGACAAATTTTAAATATAAATGCAAGTTTAGGGCTGCAACAATTATAAGGACAAATTAAATTGGGAATTCTACAGGTTTTAAATTTTTAAAATTCCAACGGTAACTTCATTCATTTAAAACATTATTTTTAATTAAAAAAATAGGAAGGATAAATTGGTGATTTAAATATCATATATAGTTGAGAACATATTAATAATTTCATATTTAAAGAATGGGTATATTGGTAATTGACTGTTGATATGAAAAAATAATAAAAATTATAAAGTCAAATATTTAAGAGTATTCTTGTCTTTTCAGTCAACTATTAACAACAAACACTGACAGAATCTGACGGAGGGTGGGAAAGTGTCATTTTGCCAAACCTTGGGTGGAAAAATGTTGTTCTCCCTAACAAAAATAAGCCCAAGGGCTAGAGCAAATGCAGCTATATTTGTTGCTATCTTCATCTTCAATAATTGATAGAATAGTGAGTGAAATACAAATTTGATATTCAATAAACAAAGAAGAAAAGTCTTGCGTTTGAATTTTTAGGCAATAATATACCAGTAATCAATAACGGAAACCTTTCAGTGAAATCGATTGGTGTGCACCACGATCAAAGTGAAGAGCATTTCTATTTAATAAAACGTGCAGTCATGTGTCATGTAATAATTTATAACTAATTAAATGATTATTTTATATGTATATCCAACTGTGAAACTAGCTAGTGTGTTTGTTTTAATATTTTGAGTAGTATTTTTAAAATATTATTAATAGGTAGAGTTGGGTGAGTATTACGAGGTAAAATTTAAAAAATAAAAAAAAATCTCTAGGTTTGTTAATTTAACTAAACACCCTAATATATATAAATTTTATAAAATGACAAAAACACCCACATCCACCCACAGTGTCAAATTCCGGCCACCACCGCCAGAATCTAGCATTACGGTGCACAACCGGCCGGCCTTTTCCGGCTAGATCCACCATGGATCTGGCCAGAAAAGGCCATATCTATCGCCACATTTAGTCGTCGACAGCCAAAAAAGGCTAGATCTGACGGCCAAAGAAATGGCCGTTAATTACGGTTAGATTGGCATATTAACAGCGATTTTCGGCTAGTAGTGTGCCGTTGTGATAGATTCTGGTCACCACCGACGGTGATTGCCGGAATCTAGCAACTATAGATGAGTGGGGGTGTTTTTGTTAATTTATAATTTTTTTTGTTGGGGTTGTTTTTGTCAATTAACAAACCTAGGGGGTTTAAAAGTTTCTTAATTTAAGATAGGATTTTGAAAATAGGGAAACAAACGTGTATTTGTATTTGGAATATGGATAGAATAGTGATAAATAGGGAAACAAACTAGGGGTGTTCAAAAGAACCGGTTGGAACCGGAACCGGCGGGTACCCTAGGTTTGGCTCTGGTTCCTACCCAGAACCAATCGTCAATGGGTAGGTTCCGGTTCCAAATTTTTGGAGCCGTTATTGTGCGGTTCCGGTTCTGGTTCCTATAGTTAGGAACGGGAACGGGAACAGGAACCGGAACCAGGAACCAGGAATCGAGACTAATATAAAATAAAATTAAATATTAGGGGGGTTAATAAAAACTTTTGTAGAAAAAGTAATGTGAATACATTTATATCTATATTTCATAACATTTAAAATAAATTTGTTTGACTTTTGAGAATCTACCTTTACAAAATAATGGAGCTTGTAATTTTGAATCTATAATTTGTAATTTTATTTTTGTTAACAAGTGCCAGGTGGGGGGTATTTGTAAGTTTTTAAGGGTTTTTTTTTTGCATTTTAAAAACTTTTGGGGGCTCATGAATTTTACAGGGTACCCAGAACCGGAACCAGAACCAGAACCGTTGTTACAGGTTCTGGTTCTGGTTCCAAATTTCAAGAAACCGTCACTTCCGATTCCTTCAAAAAGTGTACCCGGAACCGAACATCCCTAAAACAAACGGATAATCATTTCATTTTGCCATCTTTTCAGTGTTAATTATGGGCATATCAATTATTTTTTTCACAGATAGAGGTGCAATAAGAAATTGAAAGATTTTGTTGAAATTGTTCAATTGGAAATTCATCAAAAACTAGCATAGGGTCTTCCCTCAATTGGAGCAATAGGACCATTATGCTTATTATTAAACTTGTCAAAGAGATGAAACAGAATCAAAATTTATATTTTTTTATCAAAGGTTGGATCGATCATCAAAAGAAGAATTGGACAAAAAATAAGGATACATTTTAGAAAAATAAAACTTCCTTCTCAGAGAAGCAAACAAAAGACTTTCATAATTCATAAAAATTCTCGTAGAATCGAGAATGAAGTTTTCATTCATGTCATTATATTGGTAACGGCAATTTAATCTTCTAACATTGCTAAATCAATATTCCTTGACTTACACAATCTCTATTTATGAGGTTTTTGATGATTTGTAACTTGCAATCTTTAGTTACGGTCTTTTTATGTTACTTTAATTAAAACCCTTTATTAATTAAAACAAGAGACAGATTATGGCCACAGAGGAGCCGACCAGTTTGGTGAATCAAACTCCAATATGAAAAAATAAAAATGTATACATTCAGTGTTTCATTTATTTAGATTGATGGATTAATTAATTCCCTTCATATTGTTTATAGAACTAGTTGGAGACTAAACTACCCTCAAATATTTATAGCTTCATTTACAAATTTCATTTCATTTCCCCACTTCATCCATTCTCTTCCGTCTCACAAACTAACTAAAAAGTAACGCTTTTCTATTTTTGAACAGAAAAAGCACAAGAAAGATTTCAACTCAAAAATACAACAGAATTAAGGTGAAGAGATACAATTAGAAGAGAACTCTTAAGACGTACTTTTACATTTCATTTCTTAAAACACTGAGGATTTGTTTTTTCTCACTTAACACTTACTAGATTTAAGAGAAATTCCCTTGTACAACCATACCACTAATCTAAATGTAGGAAATAATTATTAACATGCGGAAGCATAAAATTGTAAATACCTCACATCTAGCATTGTATAACAAGATCAATGCAATGCTTCATAATGTCCTTTTCCTTTCTCACTGTGAAAATCTAATACAAGATTGACTACATTTTACACTAATTGCACCAATGTTCTAAAACTCAGCCTAGCCCGGCTCAGTCGGTTTGATCGGTCAGAGCAAGACTTGGGGCCTTCTTCGGGTAGGGTTACCCCTGTCCACTGTTTCAAAATCCCTAACCTGACTGCTGACCACTTCTAGCCACTTTCCAATGCCCCCTTCCCCTTCCCCTCCCACTCACCCCCACCCTCAATTGATCGCTGCCCACCCCTTGGTGTTAATAATGTAAGAACCATGAAGAGGTGACGGAAAATGTTGATTGGAAGCATGTAAACAAGACATGCATGTAAAGATATGGATTAATAGGATTAAAAAAAAACGCAAATAAAGCATAAAAACATTATACCTTCTCCTAGTGCTTAGGTTTGATGAAGCCAAGATTCAAAAGTATGAATCCTCTACACTTTAACACCACCTTGAGAGAATGAGAGAGTGGCCGAACCTAAGAGAGAGAGAGCTTGTTTTTCTTTTGAGTGAACAAAATGAACCCGTAACCTAAAATGAAACCATTTGCATTTATATATACATGGGTCATTTTGTAATTAGTTGTTTTTCACTTGCATGCCCTAATAAAATCTTATTCTAAAAGGACCCCAAGCATTTATTAATTTGCCTTTTGAATAATCAATATTATTCAAGGGCTCATATAAACTAAACTAGTTTACATTAACAACTAGGGGTGAGCGGTTCCGGGTACCCTGCACTTTTTCGGGGAACCGGAACCGGAACCGCACAGTACAGGTTCCCAAAAAAAGGAACCGGAACCGGAACCGCACAGTACAGGTTCTTCAATTCAAGGAACCGGAACCTAAAATGCAGGTTCCGGTTCCTTTCCAGGGTACCCTGTAAAAAATCAATTACCCCCCTATTAGTTTAAAAAATAACAAAAATACCTATAAGTTTACAATACACCCCTAACAAATTTTCGTATCATTCATTTGTGTCCAATGTAACTCATAACCTGTAATCTCTAAGCAACGCTTGATTCAATCAATTCATCACAATTCACATAAAATTCGTCAATCAAACCAAAACACAAACAATTATTCATCACAATTCACATAAAATAACTTCACCAAAATCATTTAAACAAACAACAATTCTTAATACTAATTACAACATTGCCATTTGCCAGGGGTCTATTTGAGAAGTTAATAAATTATAATGTTTATAAATTTATAAATTTAATGTTATAATTGGTTAATTGGGTATTTATAATATACCAAATATAATTAGTAAATTAATATTAGAAACAAGTAATGTTATAATTAAATAAGTGATCATACTACAATGTAAATTGTAATGTTATAATTAACTAAGTAATATATATTAATTATAATGTAATATATAATTAATTAAATTGTTATCATTAATTAAGTATTATAATATTGTTTATAATAGAATGTTATAATTAATTAAAAATCATACCATAAATTTATAATATAATGTTATAATTAATAAAATTATAATAATTCGATTAAATATTGTGCAAATTAGTAAATTACTAATGTTTATAATATAATGTCATAATCAATTAAGTAATCATTTAATTATGTAATGTATATTAATATATGATCATACTATAATAGTATAATGTAATGTTATAATGAATTAAGTAATCATACTACAAATCTATAATTTAATATTATAATTAATTAATTTCAAATCATTTAATTAATATACTAATGTTTATAATGGAATGTTATAATTGATTAAGTAATCATATTACAAATATATAAGTAATGTTAAATTAATAAATTTTTAATCGTTTAATTAAGTAATGTAATAGTATAGTAAATTACTAATGTTTATAATGTAATGTTATAATTCATAACTAATTAAGTAATTATGTAATCATTAACTATAATGTTATAATTAAGTAGTAATTATAATATAATGTAAAAATAATATTATAATTAATTGAGTAATTATTTAACTTAATGTAATGCTTAATTAATGTTTATAAGGTAATGTTATAATTAATTAAATTTCTTATCATTTAATTAAATATTGTGCTAATGTTATGTAGTAAATTAGTAATTACTAATGTTTAAAATAAATCATAACTCATAATCAATTAAGTAATTATTTAATGTAATGTTTTATATTAATTATATGATCATACTATAATAGTATAATGTAATGTATAATGAATTAAGTAATCATCTACAAATCTATAATTTAATATATAATTAATCAAATTTCAAATCATTAATTAATATACTAATGTTTATAATGGAATGTTATAATTGATTAGTAATCATATTACAAATAATAAAGTAATGTTATATAATTAAATTTTTAATCGTTTAATTAAGTAATGTAATAGTTAGTAGATTACTAATGTTTAAATGTAATGTTATAATTCATAACTAATTAAGTAATTATGTATCATTTAACTATATAATGCTATAATTAAGTAAAGTGCAATAATATAATGTAATATAATAATATTATAATTTAATTGAGTATTATTTAACTATAATGTAATGCTAATTAATGTTTTAAGGTAATCTTATAATTATTAAATTTCTTATCATTTATTAGTATTGTGCTAATGTTTAGTAGTAAATTAGTAATTACTAATGTTTAAAATATATATCATAACTCATAATCAATTAAGTAAATTTAATTATGAATGTTATATTAATTATATGATCATACTATAATAGTATAATGTATGTATAATGAATTAAGTAATCATACACAAATCTATAATTTAATATTATAATTAATCAAATTTCAAATCATTTAATTAATATACTAATGTTTATAATGGAATGTTATAATTGATTAAGTAATCATATTACAAATATATAAAGTAATGTTATAATTAATAAATTTTTAATCGTTTAATTAAGTAATGTAATAGATAGTGATTAATACATGTTATAATGTAATGTTATAAATTCATAACTAATTAAGTAATTATGTAATCATTTAACTATATAATGCTATAATTAAGTAAGTAATCATAATATAATGTAATATTATATATTATAATTTAATTGAGTATATTATTAACTATAATGTAATGCTTAATTAATGTTTATAATGAAATGTTATAAGATAATGTTATAATAATTAAATTTCTTATCATTCAATTAGTATTGTGCTAATGTTTATATAGTAAATTAGTAATTACTAATGTTTAAAATATAAATCATAACTCATAATCAATTAAGTAATTATTAATTATGTAATGTTATATTAATTATATGATCATACTATAATAGATAATGTAAGTTATAATGAATTAATAATCATACTATAATCTATAATTAATATTATAATTAATTAAATTTCAAATCATTTGATTAATATACTAATATTATAATAGAATGTTATAATTGATTAAGTAATTATATTATAAATATATAAGGTAATGTATAATTATTAAATTTTTAATCGTTTAATTAGTAATGTAATAATAAGTAAATTAGTAAATTACTAATGTTATAATGTAATGTTAAAATTCATAACTAATTATGTAATTATGTAATCATTTAACTATGTAATGCTATAATTAAGTAAATGATCATATATATAATGTATATAATAATATTATAATTTAATTGAGTAATTATTTAACTATAATGTAATGTTTAATTAATGTTTATAATGAAATGTTTATAAGGTAATGTTATAATAATTAAATTTCTTATCATTTATTAAGTATTGTGCTAATGTTTATGTAGCAAATTAATAATACTAATGTTTAAAACATAATATCATAACTCATAATCAATTAAGTAATTATTAATTATGTAATGTTATAATTAATATAATCATACTAAATGTAATATTATAGTGAATTAACTATTAATAATCATATTATAAATTTTTAATGTAAATTATAATTAATAAATTTTTAATCATTAATTAAGTTTGTACTATGTTTATAATAAAGTCAATTAATTAGTAGTAATCAATTAATGTAATGCTATAATTAATTATACTAAATCATTAAGTAAGTTATAAAATATAATTAATTAAGTAATCATTTAACTATAATGTAATGTTATAATTGATTAAACATGATATTTAACTGAATTAAATTTATTAATGTTTATCAATTTATCATATATAATTAATTAATTACTAATTTATTATAGATATACTTAGAACTTAATAATTGAAGTAAATAACTAATATATATTACTCAATAAAATATATTTTTTCAAAATAATTCTTTTAATAACATTAAAAATGTAAAACACTTTTAATTGGATCATAATTCAATTATTCACTTAATTGATCAAAACTTTAATATTAATGTATTATAATATATTAAAGCTTTTAATATGGTGTAATTTTATGTAATAAGTATAATTGTATTCGTATATTTATTTAATTAGGTTATTCTAAAATTTAACTTTTACTATTTTAAATTTTTTATATGTAAAATAATAGAAACTCCCCATTATTTACATTTCACAAATTTTTCATTATAGTCCAGGTTCCAAAATAGGTTCTAAACAGGTTCCAAAAACAGGTTCCAAAACAGGTTCCAAACAGGTTCCAAAACAGGTTCCAAAACAGGTTCCAAACAGGTTCCAAAACAGGTTCCAAACAGGTTCCAAAATAGGTTCCAAAACAGGTTCCAAACAGGTTCCAAAACAGGTTCCAAACAGGTTCCAAAACAGGTTCCAAACAGGTTCCAAACAGGGTACCCTTTTTACAGGTTCTGGTTCCGGTTCTGGTTCCTCCGAGGGTAAGAACCGGAACCGGAACCGCACAGTAGCGGTTCCAAAAAATTGGAACCGGAACCTACCCGTATAGTGCAGGTTCTGGGTAGGTTCCGGTTCCGGTTCCGATTCTTACCCCCAGTTCCGGTTCTACCCGCTACCCGTGCTCACCCCTATTAACAACCCATAAGTTTACCCTTTTGCCCTTTAACTATTAAAAGGTTATTTTAGTTCATCTAATTTATCTTAAGGCTTTAAGATATAATAATTAAATACAATTAATTATTGTTTGACCATTTTAACCTTTAAAATGTCACAAATAATTTTCTATGTAACTATTACCATAAAAATCATGTCATTACCCTTGGAAGGTGCTAGCCCTCTTCGGATAATCATTTCTCTCTCTTATCCTTCTCTAACTTCTCAAGGCTATTGGTGTGACCATGTAGGTCCATCATGGATTAGCCGTGAGCCGGTTTTGGATGAATCCAGGAACCTATCCGAAGGCCCAATGACTATGGTAAACATTTAGCAATGTGTCATAGTACCTAAACCACGATGAAGAAATACTTCATCAAACCCTTTTCAGATCATATGTACCATGCAGGTAAAGTCCCTCTGTTGATATATCTTAATCGAGTACAGATTCATGGAACGTCAAAATCCTAAACTCGATCTTCTACCGAATCGCCGATCAATATGTCTGGAACTTATCATCACGAACTTGCTTTCGTATGACTAATAATAGACTCTGACCAGAGATTCTGATTTTTGACATTTATCGGCGTTCGTCCAAGAACTCGAATCCGAATGGAGTCAGCGATACTCTTGATCCTATATTTCCGAGTCAATGGATCCCTTCTTGACCATCGTTCGTTTCTGCATATGAACAACTGTAAACCCCGCGTTATTATTCCAATGCCTTAAGGTATGAAATTTACTTTTCAAGTAATTTTCTTTTTTTGAATGGAAGGGTAAAATGGTCAATTTACATGTATTTCGAGATGTGGCCATTATTAAGTGTAAGGGGTGATGTCATTGAAGAGAAATGAGGGTAGAATGGTNAGAAAAAAAAAAAAATGTGACATTTTAATTTCCATAATGTTTGGATTCCCACCCCAATTGAGGAAAAAAAAATGAAAAATCAGAGTCGCTATCTTATTGCATTTCACTATCATTTTGCCACTTGGCTTCATCTTCTTCTTCTTAACCTTACCTCTTCCATTAATGTTGCTGTGACCATGTATATTTTCGGATTCAAACTTTTTATTTTCTGAAAAATAAAACGCACTACACCGAACAAGAAAATATGCATGATTTAAACATGTGTTGATGGTGCAACTTTTCTATAGTTATAATGATAGGACTAAACTAATTTTATAATTATGAGGAGGTTATAACCTCATAGAGGTGAAGTTACAAAAATTATTATTTTCATTTAATTATCTTAGTGCATATTTTACTTTGTTGATACTTGATTTTAACATCAACGACCTCGTACATGCAAAATGCTAAACAGATCTTAAAAATTACATGTGATTGATTGTGAGAGTTGTATATAGAGCAGAGATGATATATGTTTATAGAAACATAAATAAAAGACTGATAAGAGGGATTTTTATAATGGTTCGAATGCTTAAAGCGAATCCTATATTCACTGTTATTTTATTATTTTCTGATTATTTTTCTGATATTGCCTATAAGATATACAAAAATAGAGAAATGTTTTGTTTACAGAAAAAAATAATAAAGCTCAAACGTTTGCCTAACTTTCATATGTATAACCCCTTTTTCATAAAGAGAGATGCTCATATATACACTTTTGAACTCAACGTAGTGAGTGTTTTTGAGTTTTGACAGCTAATACACTTTGTCTTTTAGGTAGTGCTAACATCAGTATGATTTTTTAGGCATAACATACCTCTATACCAGTTGCACTATATTAATAATTAATTAATAGAGCATGTCAAATTTAAGGTATAGACATTGATAAGAGAGATAGACATAGTTTTGTGCCTAGAAGCCCTAAACATGCTTAAGTGTTTATAAATACTTTGACTTTAATAAAAATGTGTTCATGCTGGTTAGTTATTACATACCTGTAACTTAGATAAATATTTTACTTTATCTTATTCTTTTAATATAACGCAGTGTATCTATTTTGCAATATACATATAATTATTACTATGTAGAGAATCTAGAGACAAGTTTCTTAAGACGAGACTTAGAAAAATTATAACTTATTACAAAGTGAAGTTTATTTGGATAATTTTTTTTTATGATTATATGAAAATTATTCTATATAAGGCACCATTATATAGAGGTTCTATGGTAATTTATTACTTAATTTTAAGTAATATTCGGAGAATATGTTTTTACATATAAATGGTCAAATTAGTAACTAAACATGGTTGAAAGTTTGAAGGTATGATAAATTAAAAAAAAATGGTATAAGTTAACGGAAGATACCTAGATGCTCACAAGATAAACATGCAAAAATAATAGATTAGTAAACTAATCCCTGAAAAGGAGTGTAATTAATTGAATTAAACAAGGCAAAAATAATAGCTAGATCTGACAACATTGTGTCGCTGGGAGTAACGGTGTAACGGCTTCTATATTCCGCAAAGAAAATTGATTTTAACTGGCCAATAAACGGAAGTCCTGATACACGGGATTCGGGATTAACTTAATTAAATAAATAAAAAACAATTAAGTCACGTAATTCGGGATTAGATTAGTTAATTACAAAATTAAGCGTCACATGATGATGGGATGGAAGAAAGGAAGGGGAGACCCGGCTCCGTATTTATGACGTGTCGAGCGGAGAAGGAGTGAGAAAGAAGTTGACCCAGAGTAGCAAGCAGAGGATTCGCATCCTTAAAAGGAATAAACCACACTTGGTTTTAGTTTTAGATTGAGTGGCCTGAGCGGCGAGGTGAGATGGAGCTAATCCAAAATGATTGACATGGCTTGCACGTGGATAGATATGGGTGGATGACGCGGCAAACTGGCCTTTCGAGGTGTCTAAGAGGCGGGTGAGGATAAGTTTGTTTTAAGCGGACATTGCCAGCGAAGCGGCGGGTGGTCGCCGCTGGCATTACCATTTTTATATAATTTATATGACATTATATTAAATATTAGAATTTATGTTATAATAAATTAATAAACAAAAATATTTTAAGTGTTTTTATTTATTTAAAATGTAATTTTTAAAAAATGGGACTCATTTATAATAAATTTAAAATTATAAAAAAAAAAAAAACTAAATTGAGCCACGTTGGTTGAAATTGGTCAAAAGATAAGGGGGGGAACAAAGAAGGCATGAGTGGGTGGCCCAGTGGCCAGTGGGGGTGGCATATGACATGCAGGTGAGTCACGGTCGGGTCAAATGCCAACGTGGAGAGTGGAGATTCAACTAGACAAGAATCAGCAGTTCCTACCTAACTCCTAGGAGGCTCAACGACTTGTGGGGTCTATGATGAGGTGGCAGGTGAGCTGGCAGAGAGTTGTCAGATAAAACTTTAGAGAAAATTAACTTGTCAATTAGAAAAGGAAAACCATCAAATCCGACCGATTCTGGAAAAGCCTTTGCTCGTAAGAAAAAATAGTAAACCAAACACCGAACTTTCAATTTGGTTTTGAATTCCTATAGTTTCCTTGTACACATGCAAATTATGTTACATAAACCATTATTTTAATAATTTTATTATATCTAATAATATTTAAATATAATTCTCATAAAACAGATTTAACAACTTTTTTATTAGAAAAATATCATATTTACAGAATTAAAGATAAATTTTTATTGAAGGATACATATTATCAATGGTGTAGTATTACTCATGTTTACATACATAATAACATATTATCAAAGATTGAGAAGCAATTGAAGTATATTTTTGAAAAAAAATATATTTTTAAAAGATATTGTTAAATGAAAATAAAATAATATAAATAAGAGAAACATTGACATTATATTAGAGTGGACCGAGGGAAGAAAATATTGAAAATTGCTCCTTCAATGTTTGTTATATCAGTATTGAAAATGACATTATCTTTTTTCATGTAATTTTCTGTTTCAATCAACTACTGTAGTTAAATATAAAATATAAACTTACATTAAAAAACGTTTTGATAAAATAAAATTATATTAAAAAACGTTTTGATAAATAAATAATAAAAAAATATTAAATTCTCTCAAAGTCAATTTTGTTATAGGATAAGGTTTTTTCTTTTATTACTTGTTTACATCTTCACTCTACAATTGATGTTATAACTTATATGTCTGATGACCTGTCGAATCTTACCATATTTTTCATGAAATAAATTAATCATATTAGCCCTAGCTTATTAAGGTGGGAAAAGATATCGACATATTGGATTTAATTAACCTCTGGACGTGGTTATCTTCATTCAATCTTACTCTCATCACTACCTATGTAAAGTTGAGATTTCAGCTTTGGTTTGAACTTTGGATCTCGATACAGGATGATGAGATAAGTAGTATAAGAGCATTACTTTAACAGGCGTTTGGATCCGGAGAATATAAGATAATAAGAATAATCTTCGTTTATTTTACAAGATTCTGGTATTTGGTTTGTACGTAATAAAATATTACAGTAATCTTTTATTGTAAATAGTGTTTACTATTGGTAATGTGAAGGGTAATCTTATTACCTTGTTAATGAGTGTTATTAAAACATTATCGGGATAATCTGATTTTTCTACCAATTTTGCCCTTAACTAAAAACTATTTCAGACACAATTACCTTCAAATGTCTACCAAATAACAATTACCCCAACCTCCCTACATTTGAGAAATTAGCTAAAACACCCTAGCCACAAAAAAAGTTCAAAAGTGAACAAAATACCCCTAGCCACCCAAGACCACTGCTGGTTGCTGGTGTTAGTTGCTGTAATGGTGCACGATTGGCAGGATCTGACCAGTCATGCGCCGTTTCTATGGTCGCTTTACCACCAAAAATGTGTCTGTGAAATAGCCATAGATCTAGCTGTGAAATGGCCATAGATCTGGCTATTTTCTGACCATGGATTAATGACCCATGACCATTTCTGGCTTTGTTGGTGTACGAGAGGCCATATACGGCCAGTATGCACCATTCCTCGACTGTCAGCAATGGCCAGCAGTGGTGGTTGGCTGTCGACAGTGGCTTGGGGTGAGGGTGATTTTGCTACAAATTAAAGTTTTTTATGACTGGGGTGTTTTAGCAAAATTTCAAATGTAGGGAGTTAAAAAATGATTCAAAAAATAATAATAAAAAATATTATTATATTAATATTAAAAATGAGAGCAATTAGTAATCTATATAACATACCCACCCATGTATCCTTCAAACCAAAGATATTCACTAATTTATTCAAATCAACCAAACACATTTTCTAAACATTCCTAATAATCTTCAAGGTGATCTTTCTTTCCGTTAACATAATATTCCCCTATAATAAGACATTATATGATTCAAACGCCCCCTAGTGCGTTTAGTTTTGAGAATGTTACATTATATATATTTGGTTAGATTAATAGGTATAAATAATTAATATGTTTGGTTTGGAGTAATAAAAAAATTATGGGAGAGCGATTTACTGAATTGCCATTCTTTTTAAATATTATTATTATTATTTAGATTATTTTTTTAGCCCCTCATATTTGAGAATTTAACTAAAACATCCGAACCACAATAAAAGTTTAAAATTTAATAAAATAGCCCTGACCACCCAAGACGACTGCTGATCGTTAGCCACTACCATCAATCACCGGAACAATGCACGACCAATTGAATCTAGCCGAAAATGAACAAATCGGTGCACAACTGGCCATATCTAACAAGTTGTGGCCGTTCCAACAACTGTTGACGATGATGGCGGTGGTGGCTAATGGCCAACAGTCATCTTGAGTAGTTGGGATGTTTTTGATGGTATTCATGTAAATAGTTTTCATAACAAAGGCATTAATGTCAAAAAAATTAATTATTTAGGGGTAAAATGGTAACATGTATTATGGCGCATTTTCGTCCAAAAAATTAATTTATGAGGTTATAGAAGTCATTTTGCACAATTGGGCTAATTGTTATTTGGTAGACATATGAGAGCATTTGTGTTTGAAATGGTTATTAATTAAGGGTAAAACATGAACAAAACTAAAATTACCTTGGTAATAAAAAAATAACACACTTTGAGATAGTAATATGATTACCCCCTTTATCACCTACAGTAAATACTATTGGTTTTGCAATATTATCGAAATATTTTATTAATTGCTAACCAAATATGAGAATGTTCGAAATAAAAAATAGATTACCGGATTTATCTTCCTACAACCCTAACCAAAAGCACCATAAGAGTACTCAAGGTTTGCCATAATGACATTTTTCCATCCAAAAAGTTTCAAAATACTATTTTCCCACCCAGAGTTTATATTCCGTCAATACCCAAAATAGACTTCAGTTTCTCAGTTGGCGTTTGACAAGTTACTAGGAGCCAAGGTAAGAAGGAGTTTTTAGAGTTGAGGCCGGTGGATCAAATGGTAGCGATCGATTGAATATTCATCGTCGAAATTAGTTGAAAATCAGTTGAGAACAGAAAACTCTAGCTTTATGGCGATCGACAATCGATGAGAAATCAAGTATTGGAGTGAGAAAGGTTTTATAAAGAGAAGACCAAAGGTTCAAATTGTGGTGAAGGAGAAAGTTTTCGCCGCAGAAATTGACTTTGGATAGTAATGAAATATTAACTTTGGCTAGGAAAGTGATATTTTCCAATGTTCTGAAAACTAGACCGAGCCTTGACCCGATCAAGGCCCTGGTTCGTGGTTTGACCGGTTAAACCACTGGTTTAACTAGTGGTCCAAAAAGCTAAAAATCTTACAAAAATGCCCCTAAAACTTTTAGTCCCTACAGGTTTGAAATATAGCAAATACACCCCTACGATCTATTTGTGTTTTGACTTTTCAGCCAAATTTCAATTGATTTCGACGACCAAAATTCAGTTGATTCCAACGGCCAAAATTCAATCCGACACCACCATCTGAACCACCGTCCTCCACTCTACAAAACCCCTCTAACCCCAAAACTTGGCAGCCTTCTATTCGCTAGTCGCGACTCGCAAACACCGCCGTGATTGGGTTGATTTTTTCGGCCAAATTATGGCTTATTACGACTTTTAAAATTCAATCAAACACCACCACCTAAACCACCGACCTCCATTTTACAAAACCCCTCTAACCTTGGCACTTGATAGCCCCCCATTCGCAGACCGTGACTCCCATATTGGGTTGAATTTTCTGGCCAAATTCAGGCTTATTTCGGCATCCAAAATTCAATCCAACACTATCCCATGAACCACTGACCTCCATTCTACAAAAACCCTTTAACTCTAACACTTGGTAACCCTTTGTTTGCCAGTGATCAAATTAGAGATTTTGGTAAATAGTGAACTTGAAATTTCTGACCGGAAAAGAGGCCGATCAACAGTGGGACCAGTCTGGTTTTCATAACATTGATATTTTGAACTTTTTGGATAGGAAAGTGTCATTAAGACAAACCTTGGGTGGGAAATAGTCATTTACTCTTACTTTAAGTCAAACCTGAGGACAAAATTGTAATTTCCAAGCAAAGAGTTGTTTGTTCAAATTCATGAGGATGAATTTGAGGAAAGTTTGACAGGTGGATAGCAAAATCATGGGTAACGAGAGAAGGAAGATAATGGGGGTGCAAATGGGAGGGGACAACATCGCTATCTTGGGCACCCAGGAAGGGGTAAAGGTCAAAATGAGACTCAATTGTGGATGCCGTCAAGAAGCATTAAGAGAACAATACTTGGTGGGCATGCCACCAAGAACTCAGGATCACCAGACCATTTATCAACTTCCATTACGCAAAACACATTGTACATTGAGATACAAGATAATGTAACCTGGAAACTGCATTCACTACCACTTGTCTCCACAAACTTTGACATTCCTATTATTCTTCTGCATATTTTGAATATGTGATTTGTGACTATGGGTCAACTAGCTTTTCTTTGGAGAATCTTACAACAGTTTTTGAGACCGAGATCCATGTCATATGTCATGAGTTGAATGCTTTATATGCTAAAGAGAACCTATTTTTGTTTAATAGGAGATTGCATTATTCTCAACCTAATCACGTACATTCTCCCCCACTCAATCACTTAATTCCCTTGTCATGATCTGGCATGTACAAAATCAAAACTTCATTCTCGATTCCATGAGAATTTTTATGAAAGCCTTTCATTTGCTTCTCTTCGATGGAAGTTTGATTCTCCCAAATGTATCTTAATCTTTGACCTAATTCTTCTTCTGATGGTCGATTCAACCTCTGATAAAAAAGATATACCTTGGTTCTATTTCATCTCTTCAACAAGTTTAGTAATGAGCATAACGACTCTATTGTTCCAATGGAGTGAATAACCTATGATTGGCTTTTTGGGAAATTTCCAAAACAACGAAATCTTTCCATTTCTTATGTTCTACACCATCGTTAGCTAGTGCAACCTTTAATATAAAAATTGAAACTTTGTCAATTACTCAAAAACTAATCTATGAGTTGACACCTCATAAAACTAATCTATATCTACCGTAAGTTGGTGGCCTTGTGTCTTTCACAGCGTTCACTAATTGACGTTGAACTTCCGAGTAAGGGGAAGAATGAATTCTATATATCTGAAATCAGCCAGAAATCGGAGAATAATCGAAGTTACAATAGAATTTGATGTTTACTTAATACAATTCCCACAAGAAGTGCAACCAAATCCTATGAGAAATGTGGTTCAAATCCATCATTTTGTTGGACTACATTAGAGTTTTAAGACAAATATCATAGTTTCTAAATTACAACCACAGGTTTTGAGTTAAAAATAGTTACAAATTTTTGCATGTTCCCAACTAGCAAACAATTTAAAAGCAAACACACACACACACACACACACACACACACATATATATATATACACAGAGTGAAACCTTGCCTTGGAAGATCAATCCATCAGTTCAGCATCTGCCATCTCTTCATCAACGATGTCTAACTCTCCTCCTTCCAGAAGCCACTGTTCAAGTTCATCCACCTCATCGTAGTCATGCATGTACAAACCATCAGAATTATCCCACTGGTCAACCGCCAGCTCCTCACCACGCCACGCAACATGCAAGAATGGTCTATTTCTAGCTAAAGCATCCACAATGTCTCTATTTACACTCCCTGTCACTCCCAACCATCTCAACCTTGGAAAGTAAGGTTTCTTCAACCACCTGAATGCAAGTTGTGTAATGCCACCACAGTTGTAAAGGTCCAACAACCGTAAGTTACTACCATACCAGCTATTGTCATCAACCTGCATTGACGCTAAAGCCATGATTGAGGTGTCACCTATCAGTGGACATTGTCGCATCCGGAGTTCAGAAATTGGTACCCGACTTTTTGCAAGTGCCAGAATTCCATTATCTGATAGGTAGGGAAGATTTGATAGGTCCAATTCTTGCAACTGCAGTTTAGAAGAGCCGTCAAAAAGAGCAGAGATGCATTTGTCTGTAAGCCTCTTGCACCCTCTAACAGACAAGGAAATTAATGAACCTATGACTCCATATCTTAAATATGACATACCCACATCAGTTATATCAGATCCGTCCAACAACAAGATTCTCAATTGAGGAAGGAAGCTGATTGCTTGGAGGGCTTCATCCCCAAGGCTTCTGCAATCTCTCAAGTCAAGAGCTTTAAGAGCTATGTTGGTTGCCAAATTTCTTATTGCATTGTTGGTTAGAAGATAACACCATCTCAAGCTAACATGTGTTAATGACAGTGAGGTTGCAGTGATGTCATGGAAAACCAGATCGGTTAACTGGGTCCCATGAGACACTCTAAGCTTGTATAGGTTACAGCAAGAATGCAATAACGTCTTAAAACCTGTGTCTGTAACACGACAAAAGCCACCAAGACAAATGCTTTCCATCTTTGCACACTTATCAGCCATTAAAAGAATGCCAAGATCATTAACTCGTTTAAAATAGGTAAAGATGAATTCCTGGCTCCGTATGAGTGAGAGGTGTTTCAATTTCCCATGTGGATTAAGTTCCTGGAGGCCACAGTTGGTGAGGTCAAATGTGATTCTTGGTTCTATGAGAGGTGCATCCCGAAGATCCAAATATGTTAATGAGCTGAGACCTTGTGATATTGTACTAACCATAGTATCAGTAATATAGTCTACTTGAAGGCACAATTTCTGAATGCTTGGCAGTATGGGTGCTTGGATATTATTTGGTGATGGACGGGGTCCCAAATTTGGGCTAAGCAATTCAGTCACCATAACAGCAGATATGTAGCCAATCTCAAGTGATGTGAGTTTTGATGAAGCTAAAGCCCAAACTCGAGCAAAATTATGACGAAGAAATATTGAGATGTCAAACATTAGCATCAATGCCTACCAAAACAATAAAAATAAACATCAGATTGCATGTATTGGACAGTTTCAAAACGTCAAAGAAAACATAAAAACAAAAAAGACTGAAAAAAATAATACAGAAGAAAATAGAAAACATCAGCTACATAGGTTTTAGGAAACTTCAGTAAGTAGAATCCTTACATATTAGATAATATGCACAGAGCTGCTATCTATCATTCATTTGATAAAGGCCCATGGCCAAGGAGGAAACCAGCCACATAGTCCATCCAACTTGAACCACTCTTAATCATTACCATTCCTTCAAGTTCATGAATGTTTGTACAAACTATGGTAAATAAAGGGTTCAGTGAGGTAATCTAATCAACTTAAGCTTCAATATGATAAATTTAGATCAGCCTAGAACTTGAAATAACCAAGCACAGTGTTGCTTCATAGTATACTTCCCCCCACCCAAGGAAAAAGCCCAAACTAAACAGCTATTTCGACAGAAAACTGTCATTCATTTTCTCTACCCTATCAAAAGTTTAGAGCCAATACCAGATCGCCAATAGAAACATATTATACATGTAACAAAAGTGTTTAAAAATTTAAGTTAAAGTCTATGAAATGATTGTACATTTCTATATTACAACTTTCATCCACACACTATTAATGTGAGTCATAATTATCATGTAAATACAAACATGGCTACCTGATCAAAGACCGTTATTGGATGTGAAGTATAAACGATAACAAAGAAGAAGAGGAAGACTTAATAACAACAGATTCCCAATTATCAGTATACACAGTAACAATTTGCTTCCCTTTTGAAATAGATTAAAGCCGCATATCGGAGGCCGATAAATTTCAATGAATAAACCACATTAAATGGCTCTGAGATCAACTGATCCATGTAAAATATCCACCAAAACATTTCCTTATATATTTTTCAATACACTCTTTCCTATTTGTTTTAAAAACTAAGCCTTACTTCTAACTGAGTGCAATTTTTGAGCAACTCCTCCAAGTCAGAAATATGAATAGATCGCCCCCATTTTTCAGCAACTGAGCCCAAGCACAGAGACCTGAAGGAAATTTGACATAGAATCCAATAATGTTGCCGATTATATACAAATAAACACAATCACTTTACTATGAAATTATATGTTCTCAATCACATATATGTATAGCATGTAACTAGCATTATACGGGTAAAAGCGAATACATAAATGATATACCTGAGATCCTTGCATTTGCCTCCAATTTCACATAGCAATTTCCCACTAAAATCTGTGCAATTGTAAAGACAAAGCTCGTGCAGCGAAGGGCGAAGCATAAAATCAATGGCTGAATCATCAAGTTTTCCACAATCAACCTTTAGGCTCCTAAGAAAAGGATTTGGTGGTAACAAAGGCCTCATAATTTCCATTGACGGTGCAACATCCTTCAACATAAATCCACAAACAAACACTTCAGAACCAAATCACTTTCCCATTTCCTTATTTCAATAAATGAATATAATAGCATAACAGCCCTAACCTAACACAATCCATATAGATTGACAATCTTAAATTTTCTATTACTCAAAAGTCAAAATTTGGTTATCCCCTTACATTTCTCATCGTAATATACCAAAACTCCTGGGGTTTGCTAACGCATACTTCATTCGTCAGAAAAACAAATAAACAAAAGCAACCCGTATAAAAAAATGGAGAAGGGAAAAACACTAAAATATTATCCATTCATCTGGGTAGACTATCTTGAAATTTCTCCTCAATTATAACACAAAACCACAACTACCAATTACGCAAAAGTAAAAAATTTAACTTTTCCTTTACATTTCTCATCAAACATTCAAATAAACTTCAGGGATTTGCTCACACATGCTTTAATTTATCAAACAAACAAAAACAATCCACATAAATAAACCGACTAAAAATAAAAAGAGCAAACTTGATCACAAAAGAGCTTGAAGAAGAACATTGCAAAACTTACAAGAATCTGGAAGACGGAGAGAAAAGAGAGGATCTGAGAAACCCAGTCCTTGGACGTAGAACACGTGGCAGCAACGGAGCAGATCGAAGCCACATCAAGCTTGGTGATGATGGTACACAAGGCAGCCGGAGGAAGCTGATCCAGGGAGTACCTAAAGCTTTCATCGTTAGCCATTCTCAGAGAATGAGAATGGCTTTGCTTTCACTCAACTGGAGTGTGTTGGGATTGTGAATGATGGATGGAAGAAAGGATAATAAGTATTGACTGAGAGTNGTCAGAAAAACAAATAAACAAAAGCAACCCGTATAAAAAAATGGAGAAGGGAAAAACACTAAAATATTATCCATTCATCTGGGTAGACTATCTCGAAATTTCTCCTCAATTATAAAACAAAACCACAACTACCAATTACGCAAAAGTAAAAAATTTAACTTTTCCTTTACATTTTTCATCAAACATTCAAATAAACTTCAGGGATTTGCTCACACATGCTTTAATTTGTCAAACAAACAAAAACAATCCACATAAATAAACCGACTAAAAATAAAAAGAGCAAACTTGATCACAAAGAGCTTGAAGAAGAACATTGCAAAACTTACAAGAATCTGGAAGACGGAGAGAAAAGAGAGGATCTGAGAAACACAGTCCTTGAACGTAGAACACGTGGCAGCAACGGAGCAGATCGAAGCCACATCAAGCTTGGTGATGATGGTACACAAGACAGCCGGAGGAAGCTGATCCAGGGAGTGCCTAAAGCTTTCATCGTTAGCCATTCTCAGAGAATGAGAATGGCTTTGCTTTCACTCAACTGGGATCTGTTGGGATTGTGAATGATGGATGGAAGAAAGGATAATAAGTATTGACTGAGAGTTTGGCACATGTGAAGAGTGGCGTGCTGACGCTCAATTCTACGATGTTGTCTGGTTAATGCAATTGTAGCAGTTGACATGGTTAACTTTAGTTTGGAGTTCACTTTAACTTGTGTTTCTGTCCTTAGTTAGAGTTTGTGAATGGGCCAGGTGGGTTGGCCCAGCCCATTTTGTTGGATTAGATGAGACCCAATCCGAAATGAATCAGCCCATTTTGGCTGAGAAAATTTTATAACGTATATTTATTCGAAGCCTCACTGTCAAATATTGTTTGCTTCCTTTGGGCCTTGCTCTTCCTGGTCTTCACGATTTTGCCTTTGGGTTATGCCCAACACGCGTCTAATAGGTTGTGAAACCACATGCTATTTAATTAGCTTAACCCTCTCATTTTCAAGCGACGTGAGATGTCATAATTTAAATAATTTCAATTAACAAATAAAAAATAATAACTTTAAGTAATTTCGATTTTAAAATTTTAACCAAAACATTATAATCTATAATTGACCAATTTGCAGGAGAGAAATAATAACTTTAAAAAGAATAATAGTGGATGATAATAATATATTACATGAATGAAATAATACCAAACATATATGCATTAAAAATATAGTTTTACTAGTTCAAGTTAGATTTTCAATCTTAATTTGATTAAATCAATTTAATTTCAGAGTTTATAATCTAGGAAAATAACATTTATAATGATTTTATTGATTTATTGTAATAAATAAAAATATCAAATGATTCATTATACATATATAACATATATATTATGTATTCACATAAAATTACGGATAATAGCATATTATGTATAATGTATAATGCATATGATACAATATAGAGTTGGGGTGGGGTTGGGTGGAGACATTTTGGGGTGGGGGAAAGATTAACCTCGTCTCTGAAATCGAGGATTGCTTTTATGCCAAAACCGCTCCTAATTTATTCGGAGAATCCCTGTCTCGTTCGGGCTGGGGCAAGGAATGTGCCCATCCCGAGGCCCAAAACAGATAATATTTGACAGTTGGGCCAAGGTGTTTCATAAATCTCCTTCAAATACATACGAATTTTTTTTGATCAACCATTCTTTATCAAATACTTATTGTAGATGGCACTCTAAATTCATTATAGCTATAAAACATAACAAACAAATTCATAAACCAATTGAGAAACAAAGTAATTGAAATTGATGAAAAAGACCCAACTCAAAATAATGATCTAAGTAAGAACAATGGAACCAACTTAAAAAGACCCAACACATAGGTGTATTGCTTCAAGTTTGGAATTAATAAGTTAATTAAAAATTGTAGGAACTAGATTTAGGTTAATGAAACTTGAGTGAAAAGGTTTTGTAAAAGAAATTAAAATATATTTAAGGGTGATTTATGTAATTTAAAATCACTATTAAATTATAACTAGAATTTATTACTAATATGGGCTTACCTAACTAATTATTAGGGCTTGAATAACAACACTCTTATTCGAATAACTTCCCTAGTTTTGATGTTACTTTGACAATTAGTAGACTTGGCAAAACGGACGGGTGGGTCGGGTATGAACATAAAACAAGTCGATCTAAATAGGCTCTAAAAATTAGACTCGGACCCTATCCTATACCGGTATGAGTGGACCCACGAGTACCCATACTGTTCACTCATGTTTTAAATTTTGATAGGTACACCCCCACAATATTTTCGTTTTGTACAATCACACACCCACAATCAACTCCTGCTCTAATTCTTCCAAAAGCGATGATTCTTACAACAATGAACTGGAGTAATCCCATTTGATAAGCGATGATTCTTCCAAATACATCATCTGCAATTAGGAGCAGAATTAGATCAACGTATGCAGCCGAAAGGTTGTAAAGTATTAGATAGTATAAAAAATGCTCTTCATACAGCATCACAATATCTTCACAACAATAATAACACTCATGAAACATTTCAATGATACAGAAAATGCTATCATTTCTGCTATTACTTTTATTATTTTTTCCCTTCTTAAAATTTTAAGAATCCTTCCTAACTGTAGTGACACAGCCAAAAATATAACAGGGAGACTACCCAATCGATACTTACCCAATCTCACATTTGCTAACACTACACTTACACCCGACCAATTAGGGAGGATGTTGTTAGTTTTTGAAATTAAGGGGGTGAAATGTTTTATGCCAAAGATAGGGGTGACAGCGTAATTTATCCGATTTGGTATTTATATTTCTTGCACTTTATCTAAGTGGCTTAAATATCCAAGTTGTTTTTTTTTTTTTTTTTTAAAGAAAAATTCTTTTGCTTATATTTTTTTTATTAAAATTTTTACTCTATTAACTTAATTCTTGTGAATATGGTGTTTTTCAAAAGACAATGCATTTAGAAAATAGAGAACACGTTTTCAAAAGTCAAAAAGTTTTTTGCATACCCACATGAACCACAATAGAGCGAACCATTAATAAGCACACACATCTCTTTCTCTTGATTAGTTGTTCACACGTAAGATGAATATATCATACAATCAATTAAAATATGTTACAGTATATCGTAACATATGATATAAACAAGTCACATAGACGTTAAGTAAATGTAGGTACCAAATATTTTTGTTATTGTTGAGTAAATATAAACCTTCCCACGCTATAGTTAGTCAGGTGATTAATTCATGGTCTCAAATCACCAATCTTGCCATTTATGGGCTGTCAAAAACAATATGAAAAAGGTACATGGTTTGTTGAATTTTACATATGTAGGAAAATATCATTTAACAACCAAGTGTTAAAATTCATGGCATAAGGACCTACCAATTAGTATGTCGTGTAAAACATCTACGTATTTATTGAATTTAAGCCTTGTCTATGCAAGTCTTCAACTTACTAGTACAAATACTTCGTGTGAAACATTTTACATATTCATTGTATTTAAGCTTTGTCCTTGGAAGTCTTCACCTTACTAGAACAAGCCGTCACCGGCAAGGCAAGTATCATGTGCACTGATGTGACCATTTCCTAATTACCAAATAGAGATATGATCTAAAGATTGATAATCGAAGATTGCGCTGACGTGTTAACGCTCCCTAATAAGATATAGCTATTCCTCCATGGCACACTAGCATTGAACCGAACTGCAGCGGAGGAGAGCTTTTGCCTTCATACTTTATGTCGGAAAGAAAGGACTACTAAAACAACAAAAGAGGCTTAATGGCATTAAGAGATCAGGAGACAAGAACAAAATAATCTTGAATTGCTTGTTATCATTCATTATTCCTCTTAACTTTAAGCAACAGACTTACAATGTTGAAGAACAGCTACAAACATTCAACTAGATACAATTACAAAGCTTGACATCTCCATTTTCAATGGAAAAACATTCTTTATGAGCCGGCTTTAATGATTCAAACGTGTACTATGTATCAAACTCTGAGAGTATTCACTGCACTCAACACTGCCGAAAATCCTTAATGAACTTAAAACAATAATATTCAGCCCCTTCTCAGCAGTGTGATGCACAAAGAAAACTGTATCAACTTGAATCACCAACAGAAAATCCTCTATCGGCAGCATAATCCACAAAGCTATAAAGTGGCACCACTTTCTCACCGTACTTCTCGAACCCATCCAATTCCTTCTTAGCTTTGGTTCTAAGTTCCTCAGCCACCTCCATAGCCTTGTCAACGCCATAGACAGCAACATAACTCTTCCCCTTCTTTTTTGTTTTCTCTTCATCTTCCTCACTCTGTGTTTTCGCATCCAACAAATCATCAACCACTTGATACAATACCCCAACAGCTCTTCCATACCTCCTCAATTTCTGCACTTCATCATCTTCTGCACCAGCCAACAATCCTCCACACACTGCAGAGCACTCACCCATTTCACCGAATTTTTTCTCTTGCACAAATTCAACAGAATTAGGCCCACCTTCAATATCAAGGAACTGCCCGGCAGCCATGCCAGTTGATCCCACAGCACGGGCGATCTCAGCAATCACACGAAGGATGCAGGTTTCAGGTACAAGGTCAGAGGGTGTGTGGGATACAATGTGTTCATATCCAAGAGGGAAGAGTGCATCCCCAGCAAGGATAGCCATGTCAACGCCATAAATTGTGTGGTTTGAGGGTTGGCCCCGGCGTGATGGGTCATCATCCATACAGGGAAGATCATCATGAATCAATGAAGCAGCATGGACCTGTTAAACAAAATTTTTTAATTAGACCGCTTCTACTTCAACTGTGATTCAATTCTCAAGAGCAGAGAATTCAAAGCAATTTTTGCCTTTAAACCAACAGAATGATTTCAGAATGTATGCAAACAGATTCCTTCTGCCCCACTGGGTTGAGAATTGACACTGGTATGCAATGCAAAATTCCAAATCTAACATTCACTTTTTGTTTGCTAACAAACTAATCAGAGAATATATATAACAAATATAAAAATAGACATTGTACCTACAATCTGATGACACAAAACTTTTTAAATGTTGACATAACTCATTTATATCAAGATTCTCAGGTCAAATAATGCCTTAATTTTATGATAACATAGTAAACCATCACAGTCAAAATTGAAATTTTAACAAGAATTAAAAGTAAAAAAATAAATAAACTTTACCAAAAAATAAGAAATAAAAGATTCAATTCAACTCCAAAGAATATCTGAAGTAAAGAGAGTCGAACCATTTCAAGAGCACAAGCAGTGGGAAAGGCAGCAAGGCGATTACCACCAAAGAGCTCACAAGCCGCCACACACATGACAGGTGGCGCCCTTTTGGCACCTTTGGCCAGGACGGAGTAGCGCATGGCTTCATAGATTCCTTCTGGGTACTTAATCGGGATTGCTTGGTCCAACTTTTGGTCAATCTCCGCAATAAGTTTTGTCCAGTAAGTCTTTAAATCGAACTGGGTCGATCTTTGCTGCTTTCCGGACACCGAAACAGAACAACACCGAACTACCGAAAGTCTTCTTGGGAGGAAAACACCTGGTGGGGTTGTTGATATTACTGTTGAAAACATCGTAATTTGTTTTGTGAACCTGGGACGTGAAAGTGAGATTCAATGGTGGAACCGTGGAAATTCATATAGCGAATGAATGCGGAGTGGGCGTAATAGGTAGCGCAAAAGAGATGACTGAACTTGGAAACTTTGAGTTTGATAAGGTACACGTGCCGCTCGGTATTTGTCGTACAGGTATTGGTTTCATACTTGTGCTATGATTCTCCGGTACTCAAGAAGTCATTTTCCAAGATATATGGGCCACCATGTAATTATCCCTCATTCTGATGATTTTTGATATTTAATTACCAACAAAATCTACATTTTAAAATATTAAAATATGGTTTAAAGCGAAAATTCCTTAGTATATGGTAAAAGGTAAAGCCTCACTAAATTTAGCCTTAGGCAAAATTCTAGGTTCGAGTCTCCCTTGTGACTGTCTTTGGGGGCGGGATGAGGTCGGAGTTCAGTTTCCTTGTAAACTCCAATAGTTAAATTTAAAAAAAAAAAAAAAAGAAAAAAAAAAAAAAAAGAGGAAAACCAGTAAAGTGAATTCAGTATTGGGGTGATCAATTAAAAAATCATCATATGTTTTCTTTAAAAATATATGTATTATAACATATAAATGGCAATTTATTAAGGAGCCACCTCAGCCGAACACTTTCTTTGTTAAGATAACAATTTTTGACTCCACATAGACATCATGTAAAAAGTTCTTTTTTTTATTTTTTTTATTTTTTGTTTTACATATATGCGTTTATTTTATTATTTTGAATAGTATTTTTGAAATATTATTATTAAGTTGAGTTGGGTTATTATTACGAAGTAAAATTCAAAAATTAACCAAAAAACCCTTAGGTTTGTTAATTTAGCTAAACATCCCCAATAATAAAAAGTTTATAAATCGACAAAAATACCTCCACCCATCTATAGTTGCTAGATTTCGGCCACCACCGCCAAAATCTTCTTTCATTGCGTATGACCGACTAGATTTGGCTGGTTGTGCATCGCTATGACCTTTTTCCAACCAAAACCACCACAGATTTGGTCGGAAAAAGCCAAATCTATAGTCGAATCTCGCTTTTGATGGTCAGATCTGGCCGTCAATGACGACCAAAGATATGGTCAACATTGAATGTCAACGACGACCATACATTAGCCGCTATTGACGGCTAAATGTGGCCAAAGTTATAGCTGTCAACGACCAGATCTTTGACCATGGATCTAGTCTTTTTCGGCCAGATCCAGTCGGTAGTGCGCTATTACGCTAGATTTCGGCCACCTTCCGGTAGTGGTTGTCGAAATCTGACAAATGTGAGTGGCTGTGAGTGTTTTTGTTGATTTATAAAACTTTTTTGTTGGAGGTATTTAGTTAAATTAATAAATCTACAGAGGTTTAAAATAGTTGAATATTATAGGATATGATTTTGAGAATAGGGAAAAACATGCCGTTTGGTTCACTATTGGATAGTTTTTAGAATAATATTTTGAAAAAAAGTTAAATTGGGTGGGTATTACGATGTAGAATTTTGAAAATTAATATAAATACCCCTATGTTTATTTATTTACTAAACATCCCTATAATAAAATATTCAAAGTTAACAAAAACACCCTTAATCCACTTAAAAATATGGACAGTCGGCTACCACCGCCAGAGGTTGGCCAAAGTTGCCTTACCGGTATATGACCAGCTCGATTTTGTTGGTCATGCGCCGATATGACTTTTTTCGGCCAAATCCACCATGGATCTGGCTGGAAAAGGCTAGATCTACGGCTAGATTTAGCCATTAATAGCCAGATCTAGCCGCATTTGGTCGCTAATGACGACCAAAGATACGGCTGTCGTTAATGGTCAACGACGACCATAACTTGGCCGTTGTTGACGACTGTCTATGGTCACAGATCTGGTCGTTAACGGCTAGATCTTTGGTCGTAGATCTAGCATTTTTTAGCCAGATCTACTGAAAATGCTAGATCAGCACATTACTGGTAAGATTCAGCCGGTAGTGTGTCATTACACCAGATTTCTGCCAGCTTTCGACAGTGGTGGTCGAAATATAATAAATTTGGGTTATTAGAGTGTTTTTGTCAACTTTTAAAATTTTTTTAAGAGTTGTTTAATTAAATTAATAAATTTAGGGGATTAAAGGAAATTGAATAATTTAGAAAACCATTTTGAAAAAAGATTAAATAAAATTAACTTTTTTAAAAAACTTTTGAGAATAGTTTTTTAATATGTGAACCAAGCGGAGCCGCGTTATTTTAGAATAGGAGTAGACGAACAAACGCAGGTGAGTCAGTATCTTGGCGGCAGACTGACTGACTGAGTCACCTCAAATAATGGGTGTAGGACCGATGTTTTAAGGACTATAATTTTTGTGTTGGTTAAAGAGTATGATTCTAAGTTCTAAGTTCTAACATTATTTTCTCTAATTTAATGAGTTGAATGTGACCACTTTAACATTTGTGAAATGATTGTATATAGACTTCTAAAATATGAATAACTGTTGGTCAAATTCTTAGGATTCATGATATAATTAGAGAGTCCGTCTCTGTATTTCCTATATATTAGAAAAATGAAACAATATTTAATATAGAGGACGAGTTTTATTTTAATAAAATTATTAATGCCAAAATTAAAATAAAAAACTAAAAAAAAAAAAGAAAAGAAAAAGAAAAAGGAAGGCATGTAAAGGCCTTATATTCTATTCTCATATGGAAAACCTGGAAAGATCCAGGAAGACACTTATACCCCGTTAGTATTGAACATTATTAACTTTTGCGCAGGTTAAACTAGACTTTTATATATTGAAAAAAAAATTATATAAGAAATTTTCAAAATAAAAATATCCTTTCACAAGTAAAAAAATTAAAATTGTTTTCAATTACAAACTAACTACATAAGAACCTGAGAGCTTTCCTCCCTTTTGACCTTGCCTTTCAAATCACAAATCAAAATTTCCAAAGTCACAAACCAAAAATGCCTACTCGAATAGCCAAAAAAAAAAAAAAAAAAAAAAAAAAAAAAAGAACTAAAGAACAAAGTAATACAACAACAACAATAACCATCAGTGAGTTACTTGATGGTAAAGAGTTTGAATCCTTTTAGACACTAATAGGGATGACTACTGGCCGATAGTTCTTGTGCCCTAGACCGAACACTCCTCATGATAAAAAAAGAAATAATACACCAATATTTGCCGGCCAGCCGAAACCTTCAAATTAAAAGATACAATTATTATATAAATCTTGCAACCAAGAACATAACAAAACCCAACTGGGAGCAGGGCAATAGCCACCATTACATTACTACAACAAAGGATAATTAACTGATAGTCTTAATTGACCCTAATTAATAGGGTGATTAATTAAGGAAAAGCTTCTATAACAGATTGAACTGCACGAATAGGCTTAACATTATATCTGCTAAATCCTGCCTGCCCAAGAACATAATCCCATTCCTTCAAGGTTCTCTCTTTGCCTTTGTTAGTGTGAGCCATCATCACCATGTCTAGCATCAATCTCACAAACTTTACTTGTCCCTTTCTTCTCTTCTTCTTCTTCTTCAATAATCGTTTCAACTAATATCACCTTCCCTTTCTCCTTTGGAATCGATTCTCTGCATTTCTTAAGGATTTGGATGCACTCATCATCCTCCCAATCATGCAAAACTTGCTGCAGTATAAAAAATAATTTACATATTAATCAAACTGATAAGATCTAAATTAATTTATCAAAATCAATACCAATTACCATGATGAAAACAGCGTCCACATGGGAACACTTTGAAACATGTCACCCTCCACATGCTCAACTCCATGCCACTCTTGATCTGCAGCACACACAACATAGGAAGATCAAAGTTATCCCTCTAATCCTGGAAAACCTTTCACCAACAACCCTAAAGCCGTCCCATTCCCGCCACCAACATCAACCAAGCTCCCATCCCATCAAAAACCTCAGGACAACCTTCAATAACCGCAGGCACTGTTCCTCTAGCCATACAGCCTTGCATCATTCAAGAGCTTGCTGTGACCTCATCCACCGCCGTATAGCTCCACAACCTTCCCATGAGCCGTCTCGAAGTGATTCTTCTTTCGCGAGCACGCGAGCGCCTAGGCGATGCCACGGTGCCAGATCACTGGGCTCTCCAGAAGAAAAAAGCTACCAGGCTGTTATGTCCTTGTGTCAACAAACGGTGAGACATAGGTGTTTGTTCAAAGGCTATGGAGCCGTGGCTGGTGGGCGTCTCTTTGACGAGATGTGAACTAGAAACTGCTTATACGGTGAAGGGAGGAAGGTGCGCAATTGAGAGATGATGATAACTCAGAAAGTGTCATGGGGCCTCCGTGGTTTTCAATGGCTTCAGCTATGCCGAGCTCTATGGCACATTTCACTACTGCAATTTTCAGAAACCCGAATGTATAATTCCAGATTTCTAGTTCTTCTTCCTCTTCCATTATGGCCCCTCTTTGTGTTAACTCCATCTCTCTCTCTCTCTCTCTCTCTCTCTCTCTCTCCCTTTGTGTGGAAGTGTAGGCAGTTTTATTATGGTGATTGAAGCTCTCGATGTAACCATGTATATATAGCAATAAAATGGAGGACTGAGTGGCTATCACTGAGATTTGATGACATGGTAAAGCTAATATTTTATGATTACTTTAAAGATATTTAAACAAATTTATTTGTGATTGGTTCAGCTTCCAATATTAAAAAGAACACATGAAAAAAATGAGTAAATTGTGTAAGTACTTTTTTTTTTTTTTTTTTTTAAACGAAGGTGTCGGCCCCTAATTATCGGGAGAGAGTGTTGTTACATTATAGGGGTATTTGAATCATATAATTTTTTTTTTTTATCTTAGTAATAAGATTATCGGAAAAAAAGATTACCTTGTAGATTATTGGATTTAAATTATTATTATGCTTAGTTCAATTGAGATGTATTAATAATTAATGTGCTTGGTTGACAGTAATAACAGATGTCCCGAAATACCTTTTAATAAAATGCCTTTTAGATGATTACTAGATGTAAATAATTAAGGGCTTGTTTGTTTTATTATTTGAAACCTTATTCTTTATCCTATTCCCAGAATACTTATTTGTTTAATTATTTTGGGAAATACTATTCTATTTTTTTAATTACTTTTAGACCCCTTAAGTTTATTAACTTAATTAAACACCCCTAGAAAAGAAAAGTTTAAAAATTAACAAAAATAACCCCACTCACCCATAGTTGCAAGATTCTGGCAACCACCGTCAGTGGTGGTCAGAATCTGTCACAACGGCCTAAAAACGGTCGAAAAAGGTCGTTTATTCACCGATCTGGCTGAAAAAGGCTAGATTTGGCCGTCAGCGACGGTCAACGATGGCCAACTCTTTGACCATATCTGACGGCCAGATATGGCCTTTTTCGGCCGTCGACGACCAGATCTGGCCTTAGATCTGTTCTTTTCCGGCCAGATCCATGGTGGATTTGGTCGGAAAAGGCCAGATCGGTGAATAAATGGCTAGATTTGACCACTCTGAGTCGTTACGACAGATTCTAACCAGATTCCAGTGCTGGTGGCCGGAATCTGGCACTGTGGTGGTGAGGGTGTTTTTGTCATTTTATAAATTGGGTGTTTTGTAATTATTAACCAAGCCAAGGATATTTTCGTCTGCATAATATACTGTTTAGGGGCAAGATTGGATAGAAATTATGATTACCCGGTAACGTTTTAATAATAGCCCCCCATGAGGTACAAATATTCCCGATAATTTACCCCCCTTTGAGCACGGTAATCTGCTAAATTAAACAAATATTACCCTTGTTAAAAAATTTAAACTCGATCCAAACGGGCCCTAAAGATATTTATAAAAATTTAATTGTGATTGGTTTAGCTTCCATTATTGACAAAAATATCGTATTTGTATAATAGCCAAGTTGCCAAAGTCTTAATTCTTTACAGATATTTAAACAAATTTAATTGTGTTTGGATTCATTATTGAAAAGAATAACACATGAAAAAAATGGGTAAATTGTGTAAGTACTTTTTTGTTTTTTAACAAGGTGTTCAGACCACTAATCCTCATGAGAGATTAATACAGTAACCCATCGTTATTGTCCTCCACTTAAATCGAGGATGCTCAGATAGAAAATCAAAATTGAGACTGTACGCCTATCTACATTATCCTTAATTCACTCTAACCATTTAGACTATCCACGGAAAAGTGTGTCAGTACTTTAACAATATATAAAATTTGCTTTCATCCAATGAAAGAAAAGAAGTGAAAATTTTCAAACACAAACGCCGATATCATCACAATCACAAAAAAATTTACATGGGACAATCTTATAATGTCATTAGGTTGACATGGTGAAACATCTGATAGCAAAATGACATATATTGTTAATTTTCATAACCATTCATTATGGTGGTGGTTACTATGAAAGATAAAAGGATAATTATTGATCAACCATGATGATAGGTGGACAAAAGAAAAAAATTTGGCATATATGCGACAATACATGTCACTATGTCATTTAACGGTCTCACTTAGGAGTGAAATCGAGTCGAGTCGAGTCGAATATCTGGTAAATCTAACTCGACTCGATTATTACAATACCAAGTTTGAGTTCGAGTTCGAGCTTGAGAAATCAAGTCCGAACTCGGTACTTGAAATTAGAAATCGAGTTCGTAGAATTTAGATTTAGTCGAGTTTTAGTTCCAACTCAATTTTTAGCTCATCTAAAAGGGGTGGATTTGCAAATTTTATAACTTTTAAATTATATATGACTCGTATTACTTTAAAAACTATCAACTTAACCATCAAGTTTGAAAATACTCACAAACATATCGACTTAATTTCTACTATGATCAAACTCAACTCGATTAACTACTCGAACTCGAACTTGACTCGACTAATGCTGAGCCGAGTTCGAGCCAACATCGAGTCGAGTTAAGTAGCTCGTGAGCAGCTCGACTCAATTTTCACCCCTTCGTGTTAACTAGATGATGTGGTATGTAACACCCACAGTGAGGTAATTTATTTATGCTATAATACCCTTAGTTTTGCTTGTTTTAAAGTGAAAGATTGAAAAATTGGAAATTGCAGACTTCGCCGCGACAAAGGAGTTTTGTCGCCGCAGCATTGTACACACTGCCTAAATCGAGTTCTTAGAATTGCCGTCTTCGCCGCGGCAAGGAAGAAAGTTCGCCGTAGTGACGTACTCTCTGGAATGCTTTGCTGAGGTGAAGAAAAATTTTCGTCGGGGCAAAGATTTGTTGGAATTTTTGAGGAAATTCTAGAAAACTTGCTTAAGGGCAAAATGGTCATTCCACTCAGAATTAGTTGAAAGTGTGGGGAGTGAAAAGTAGTAGAATTTCATGGAGAATGCAATGGAAATGAGGACATAATTGTAATTGACTAAAGGATAAAGATGGAATTTCATAGAAAGTACAAGGGCAAAATGGGAAAGTATAAGTAATAAATGAGATTTTAAGGGTTCAAGAATTGAAAACCCTGCCATTCTCTACCCCTCACATGCCACTTTCATCCCCAAATTCTCTCAATTTCTTCATCAAATTTCTAAGGCAATTTAGAGGATTTTTGGTTAGATTTTGGTAGATATTCAATCCTAAGCGTCCAAAGGTAAGAATTATTGCAATAAGATGTGAGATTAATTTTTTAAGTGTTGAATTCTTATAGTTTATATGCTTAGGGTTTAAGAAGAAAAGGAAGTATACCAAAGAGATAGATTCTAGTGTGGAACTACTCAAAGTCAAGGTAAGTAAATCCAACTCTAGTCATGATTTGAGCAAGAATTGTGTAGAGAAAGTTTTATATGTATTTATATGCTTGATTGTTGATGGAATTGATGATGATTCATGGTTAGAATTCCACCATGAGAAGTGATAATTGTGTTTATAGTAATTGATGGAAGTTTGGATGAGTTAAGAAAGAATTTGAGTAGAGTTATGGAGTGTATTTTCCTGGCCAGGTTTGAAGTTGTTTTTATGAAGCTTTGCTCCAAAATTTTGGGTTTAGAGATTGTTAGGAAGTGTAATCACCTTAGTGCTTTATTTGTGCTACCAATGTTTGATGAAATTTCATAAAGAAGTGCGTATGAGTATGTTGATTATCTTTTTGATATGAGTTTGTAGATGGTAGAGAAAGTAAGAATGACATGTTTTACATGCTATATTTCATCTTTGCATTCAATCATTTGAATAAGAAAGACAATAGAAAAGCCATCTACATGCATACAAGAATAGAAAGACAAAGAAAGAAAAGAGAATTATTAAAGAAAAGAAATTGAATACTAATTTCTAAAGAAAGATAAAAGAAAGAAGGTTGTTGGCGATGAACCTGTGAGTGACAAGAAGAGAATTTCCCATGTATGCCGCCTTTAGTGTGGCCTAAGAATAAAAAGAAAACTTGTACATTCCTAAGAGTACCGTGATGAGGACTGTACCCAGAAATATACCTAATGCATGCCGCCTTAGTGAGGCGCCTAGAAGAAGAAGAAAAGTTGTACAGTCCGTAAAAGTGCATGTAGATGAGGACTGTACTCACTCATATGACCAGGGTTCCGAATCCATGCCTCAACCGATACCGATTGTAACAACTGCTGTAACTAGTAAAATGCTTCTTATCATAATAGGAAATGGGCCTAAAAATATTCTTTTTATTATATGTAATAAGTCTTTCATACCACAAAGAGTATTTTTTACAAAATGCCATTTAAAAGACAAAAACAGGGGAAACAGTGTAGCTATTGCTCCTCGCTTGTTGACGCCCCTCCAACTGCATCATCACCTAGATCCTACTTCACAAAGGAAAATGACGGGGTGAGCACAAAAATAATGCTCAGTAAGTAACTCTATATCTGTCTATCCCCGTAACTATTTTTCTTAATTCCTTCTCACACTTTCTTTCTATTGTTTTCTATTAACGTTATGGCCTCATCTTACCGGAGGTATGGCGATGGTGTTCCCACAACCACCATCTCACTCTTCATGACTATCGGTGGAGTTCACATAGCACCAACCCGCTCTTAGTGACTACCGGTAGGGATCAAAGCATCTACCCGTTTTTCATAACTATCGGGTGGAGACCACAAAGCACCTACCCGTCCTCATGACTTTTGGGTGCCTCACAAAGCATCAACCCATTTCTAATGACTTCGGTGACGATCACAAGCATCAAGCTGTTGCTATTAAATATTGGGTGACGATCACACAGCATCAACCCGTTTCCACAAATATCGGGTGACATCACAAGCATCAACCCGTCTCTAATGACTTTCTCTACTCTAGCACTTCTCATTCTCTCACCCGTAGAGTAGTTGCATTCACAAAGTTCTCTACTCGTAAAGCAAGTGCATACACAAAGTTTTCTACTTTTCTTAAGTCACTTTTCAATGCACAATAATGCATATGGATGGTTCATCTCCACTAATGCACTTAGAAATGCCAACATGCAATGTTGCAAAATTAAGGTTCACTACTCATACTTAAACCTCTACTAGGGGTTTAAGTATGAGTAGTGCATCAAACAACTCAGTGCATAACAAGATTCTACTATAACAATAATTCTATGTCTTTCTCTAACCATCCCAAATGGGAGAAAACTCCCTCACATGTCATAAATCCTGTCATAGAATAACACTTCTAAAAGGATTTCTCAATATCCCAATTCCATCTCAAACTCATTCCCAACCCACATCTCACTCTCATAATCAAAGTGTATGAACAACCATATTCATAGTTATCTCATTTGAATCTAATAACATAGCATATCACATGTATATACATACACACAAATACACACATAATTGCAATTAACTCCCTATTCAAGAAAGTTCCAAATCCCACTTGGGTTGGGGTTTACTTACCTTGTGATGGAGAGATCTCACTAGCTCTTCCTTTCTCTTGGTTTGCTTGATTTCCTCTACCTAGGATGTCTTAGATTGATCTTCTACCCCAAATCACTCCAAACCCCTCTAAATCCTTGAACAATTGGAAGAGAAGTTGAGAGAAAGTAAAAAGGAGAGTGGCGGTGGAGAAGAAGAATGAAGGGTTTTGCAATGACTTAATTCCTTTTAATACAATTTATGCACAAGAAATTCCCATTTTGCCCTTACTCTTCCTTGGAATTCCATCTATACCCTTTGATTCATTACAAACACACCCCATATGAACATATTCTCCAAGCAAAATCCTTACATTTTACTCCCACTTTCCTACTAATGGGGTAGAATGGTCAAATTGCCCTTAGGGAAGAAAATATCTAAAACGTAACCAACATTTTGATCGGCCCGTCGCCGCGAGCAAAAGCCTCTGTCGCTGTGGCGAAACTGTCCAGCAGCTTCCCCGGCTTCAACACCCTTCCCCGCGGCGAAGATTCGTCTTCGCCCTGGCGAAGCCTGGAACCCTAAACTTCTTCTATTTTCAACCATTTCAAGGCAATTATTCAACATACCACTCAATCAAAGCCAATCACAACATAGTACTAATAAACCGACTCAAATAAGAACAAAAAGGAGAAACATTAGTCTACGTACCTCAAGTGGGGCGTTACACCGATTGACAGAGAATAGAAAAGAAAAGAAAAGAAAGAAGAAAAAAGAAAGAATAGAAAGAAAAGAAAGAATAGAAGAAAGGAAGAACAAAAAAGAAAAGAAAGAATAGAATGACAGAGAAAACAAAGAAAAAACACAGAAAGAAAGAAAAACAGAATAAGAAATAGGAAAAAAATGCACATCCTATGCATTTGTTTACTTGCATCATACCTATGCATGATACCATGCTTACTATCTTATAAGAAATAAGAAATAAAATAAAGAACAGAGAGAAGTAAGAACAGAGAAGAATAGAGAAGTGTAATGTAAGGAAATAAATTCAGAATATGAGTAAAGAAGATAGAAGTATCATAGCGATTTACTTACTGAGTAATTAGTGCTCACTCCGTTGTTTTCTCTGTTTTTGCAGGAAATATGTGAGAAACGTGGGATGGAACGTTCGAGAGTGGAGGAGAATGACACTACGTCCACGTATTTTGAGATTATGTATATGATACTTTTGTTGTTGTAAGAAATTAGTATATAAAATAAAGAATTTTTGGGCTTACTATTTTGTACTTAAATACATATATATTTCTATGATATATTTAATGACTTTATGTTATATTTTACAAAGTTTACTAGCTAGAAAGAGTTATTACATGGTAAGCCTGTCCTATGTAATATCAACATTTATAACAACAAAAGTAGGATGGAGTTTTAACCTTTTTATTTATTTTATTTATAGTAAAACTAAATTATTATCACATAATTTTACTTAACAGAAGTAGAGAATAGAAGATTATATTACTTTGAAGTATGTATAGAAAGAAGAAGCAAAGACTTTTAACATATAAATTCAATCAAATATTCTATCCATTCCTCATTTTTTAAAAGAAGTTGTTTTAGATTCTTAAAGAGAAGAAATTATGTCTTTTTAATAGATTCTTCACCTCAGAAATCTTAACCTAAAATTTAAGAACAAAATCCCAGCATGTTTGCACCTGAAAATTTTTATAATTTGTTTTGTATTTATCTTGTTTTTAAAGATAAATAACTTTTAATCACGTAATTAAATTTAATGATAAATAAATACCAACCATAATGAAAATAGCATCAGCCATTGGAATACTCTGAAACATGTCACCTCCCACATTCTCAACTCCATGGGACTGCTCAGCATCACACACAACATAAGGAAGATCAAAATTGATCCCTCTAATCCATGGAAAAGCTTTCACCAACAACCCTAAAGCCGTTCCGTTCCCGCCACCAACATCCACCAAGCTACCAACTCCATCAAACACCTCAGGACAACCTTTAATAATCGCCGGCACTTTCACCACTCTAGCTCCACAAGCCATTGCATCATTGATTAGCTTACTAAAAGATTCATCCCCAACTGCATAGCTCCATATATCCTTCCCATGAGCCGCCTCAAAAGCCGGCGTTCCATTGACTTGGACGCCGGCGCTCAAGTTTATCCATGATGCCACCATCTCCGGGCCGTTCTCCAGTAGAACAAAAGCGGCCATGCTGTTTTGTCCATGTTTTCTGAAGCGGCGTGAGATTGGGGTTTGTTCGAAGGCTATGGATCCGTGGCTGGTGGGTTTCTCTTTGAAGATCTGGTAGTGAACTAAAAATCTCATTACTCGGTGAAGAGAGGAGGGCGCGCAATTGAGAGCTGATGATAATTCTGAAAGTGTCACGGGGCCTCCATGGTTCTCTATGGCGTCAGCTATGCCGAGCTCAGTGGCACACTTTACGACTGCCACTTTCACAAACCCGAATACATAATTCCAAATTTCAACGTCTGCTTGAGCTTCTTCTTCTTGCTCTTGCTCTTGCTCTTACTTTGTCGTTGCCTTTCTTTCTGTGATTACCTCCATCTCTCTTTATCTCTCTTTCTGTGTGTTCCTGAACAAGATTGACTGTTTTCCATCTATATATAGCAATTAGTTGATGATTGGAGAGATTTTCTTCATTATAAAATTACGTTGTTGAAAAATAGCAACTTCTTGCTTGAAAATTTTAAATTGTAGAGCCATTATCTACGCTATAGAAAACATTAATTAAACGCTAATCATGTATTTAAATAGTTGTTAACTTATGGTGTGTTTAATGAGAAGATGTTGTTAATTACTTTTGTAATGCATTATGGTTGTGAGATTGCTTTCTACATTATTAGAAGAAATTTCAGTTCATTTAATAGAATAATATCAATATAATTGTATGGGCAAAAAATCGTACTAAACTTTCTTAGGCCTAATAATGAAATAAACATTCTATTGCCCAGTGTCTTAACTCAATTCCGATTGGGCTCATATTTAAAGCTACCTTGTGGAAAAGATCATCTAATGAGATGACCTATCTTATAACAAGACCTATTTTATGAGCCGGCCCACTCTATGAGCTGGACCACACCACGAGTCAGCCCTCTCCATGAGTTGGGCTACTTTACGATTTTGATCACTCTACAATCAAAGCCATCTTACGAATTGAGCCAACTTATGCTTTGAGCCACTCCATGAGTTAGGTCTTTCTACAAGTTAAACTAAATTGGGCTTCAGCCCATTAGCCCATATTCGTTCCAAAATAGGACTCAGAGTCTTACTTACTTCTTAGTTTATGCAAGATTCCTAATCTTACATGAACTAATACTTCTACTTCTACATGAATAAACATTACGAGTTTCCTGTTTACTCAAACTCCTACTGTGAGAACACATAGTTCTACAAGGATCAAGCTTTATTCACTCATTATAGAAACAAAGGTTAACCCTCTCATTATTGATTCACATACAATCCATAACTTTTGCTCTAAAAAGTTTTTGCTCTTGTAAAAACGTATTAAGGATGAATATTCACACTTTTTTTTTTTTTTTCATTCATAGAATAAAATGATACATATTTATATACACTTGTAGTGTTCTAATCTAGGTAGGTGATCAATTTCTATTAGGATACAAGATCAATGTGATCCCTATAATCTAGGAAGTTATATACATCTGTAACACTCTCCCTCAAGTTGGAGTATAGATATCAATCATACCCAGCTTGTTACAAAGATAATCAACTCAAATCCCAGTTAGCGCCTTTGTGAAGATATCTCCCAATTGTTCTCCAGTCTTCACGTACCTAGTGGAAATCAGACCTTGTTGTAGTTTCTCACGGACGAAATGGCAATCGATCTCAATGTGTTTCATTCGTTCATGGAACACTGGATTAGATGCAATATGAAGAGCCGCTTTGTTATCACACCATACTTTCACTGGTACTAAAGTTTCAAGGCCTATTTCAGTCAGGAACTGATATATCCACATTATTTCATAAATAGCTTATGCCATAGCCCTATATTTCGACTCTGCACTTAATCGTGACATGACATTCTACTTCTTGCTCTTTCATGATATTAAATTTCCTCCGACAAAGACACAATAGCCTGATGTGGATCTTCTATCTACCTTGGAACCTACGCAATTTGCATTTGAGAAACATTCAATATGAGAGTGACTATGATTGGCATATAATATACCACGTCCAGGGGCTCTTTTCAAATAACACAAGATCTGCTCCAAAGCCGCCCAATGATGAACTGTTGGGGAGGCCATAAATTGATTGACAACACTTACTGAATATGCAATATCTGGACGAGTCACAGTAAGATAGTTCAACTTCCCGACCAATCTTCTATATTTCTCAAGATCTCCAAATAGTTCACCATCTTTTGTAAGCTGCATATTAGGAACCATTGGAGCACTACATGGCTTTGCCCCCAATTTCCCTGTCTCAGTTAACAAGTCGAGCACATATTTCCTCTGAGAGAGGAATATACCTCGTTTTGCTCCTTGTAACTTCAACCCCCAAGAAATACTTCAATATCCCTAAGTCTTTTGTGTGGAACTGGGTATGAAGAAAAGACTTAAAAGATGTGATGCACACGCTATCACTCCCAGTAATAACAATATCATCCACATACACAACTAGAAGAATGATGCCAGTTTCAGACCATTTGTAGAAAACAAAATGGTCAGTTTTACATTTCAGCATACCAAATCTCTTAACAATCTGCTAAACTTTCCAAACCAAGCACGAGGACTATGTTTTAAACCATACAAAGATTTGCGAAGATAACATACTTTCCCATACTCCCCCTGAGCAACAAACCCAAGAGGTTGCTCCATATAAACCTCTTCCTGAAGATCGCCATGAAGAAAAGCATTCTTGATGTCTAGCTGATGCAAAGGCCAATCATAAGCAGTTGCCATAGAGATAAACAGTTGAATAGAGGTGAACTTAGCCACAAGGGACAAAGTATCAAAATAATCAACTCCGTAAGTTTGAGCATATCCTTTAGCAACCATGTGACAACTGCTGTAAGCTAATACAATGTATGCATAATAACAATAAAAAATGGGGCCCAAAAACTTTCTTTTCATTATAAGTCATATGTCTTTTATACACAAAGAGTATTGTTTACAAAAAGTCATTTTTAAAAGACAAAACAGGGGAAACAGTGTAGCTATTGCTCCTCGCTCGCCGACGCCCCTCCGACTGCATCAGCACCTAGATCCTGCATCCACAAAGGAAAAATAACGGGGTGAGCACAAAATAATGCTCAGTAAGTAAAACCCTCCATCTGTCTGTCCCCGTATGTATTACTCTTAATTCTTTCCTTATACTATTTCTGTTTCTACTAAACGTCATGGCCTCATCTTATCGGAGGTACGGCCAGATGGCGTTCACACAGTACCATCTCACTCTCCATGACTATCGGGTGGAATTCACACAGTACCAACCCGTTCTTAGTGACTACCGAGTGGGGATCACGAAGCACCTACTCGGTTTTCGTAACTATCGGGTGGAGACCACCTAGCACCTACCCGTTTCTCATGACTTTTGGGTAACGATCACCAAGCATTAACCCGTCTCTAATCACTGTCGGGTGATGATCACAAAGCATCAACCCACTTCTAATAAATGTCGGATGATGATCACAAAGCATCAACCCCTTTTCTAATAACTAACCGGGTGGTGGTCACAAAGCATCCACCCGTTTCTAATACTTATTGGGTGATGATCACAAAGCATCAACCCATTTCTAATAAATATCGGGTGATGATCACAAAGCATCAACCCATTTCTAATAACTATTCGGGTGATGATCACGAAGCATCAACCCGATTCTCATAACTGTCGGGTGATGATCACAAAGCATCAACCCATTTCTAATACTCTTCTCATTCACTCTACTCTAGCACTTCTCATTCTCTCTACCCTTAGAGTAGTTGCATCCACAAAGTTCTCTACTCATAGAGCAAGTGCATACACAAAGTTTCCTACTCTTTCTTAGGTCACTTCTCAATGCACAATTAATGCCTATGGATGGTTCATCTCCACTAATGCACTTATGAAATGCCAACATGCAATGTTGCAAGAATTAAGGTTCACTACTCATACTCAAACCTCTATTAGGCATTTCATCAAACAACTCAAGTGCATAATAAAACTCTACTATAACAATAATTCTAAATCTTTCTCTAACCATCCAAAATGGGGAGAAACCCCCTCACATAGCCACAAATCCTGCCAAAGAAAGACACTTCCAAAAAGGATTCCTCAATATCCTTCAATTCCATCTCAAACTACCTTTCCAACCCACATCTCACTTCTTATATTTGAAATGTATAAACAATCACAAAGCACTAGAAATCTCTATTTAAGCCTCAATAACATGGCATATAACATGTATATAACATACATACATAAGTGCTATCAAAACCCTAATCAAGAAAATTCCCAAATCTCAACTTGGGTTGGGGTTTACTTACCTTGTTATGGAGAGACTTCACTAACTCTTCCTTTCACTTGGTTTGCTTGACTTTTTCTCTACTCTTAAACAAAAGAACAAAAACCCTCAATATTCAATATATACAAAAACTCACAAAGCTTCACAACCAAAGCAAGAATCCTTACCTTAGGATGCCTTAGGTTGATTTTCTACCCCAAATCACTCCAAAAGCCCTTTAAAACTCCTTGATCAAAAGAAAGAGAATTTGAGAGGAAGCAAGAGAGGAGAGTGGCGATGGAGAAGAAGAATGAAGGGTTTGCAAAGTCTTAATTCCTTTTAATGAAATTTATACACAAGCATTCCCATTTTGCCCTTACTCTTCTTTGGGAATTCTATCTATATCCTTGGATTCATTACAAACACACCCCCATAGCAACATATTCTCCATGAAAAATCCTTACATTTAACTCCCCACTTTTCCTGCTAATTAGGGGTAGAGTGGTCAAATTGCCCTTAGGGAAGAAATTATCTAAAACTTAGCAAACATTTTGGTCGGCCTGTCGCCGCGGCGAGGAAACTTCTGTCGCCGCGGCGAAACTGTCCAGAGAGTTTCCTCGTGGTTTCAACACCTCTTCGCCACGGCGAGGATTATTTTTCGCCCCAGCGAAGCTTGGCACACTGAACTTCTTCTATTTTCAACCATATTCAGGGCAAGCATTCAACACAACACTCAATCAAACAATAATACCAAGAAACCAACTCAAATAAGAGCGAAAGAAGAAACAACAATTACGTACCTCAAGTGGGGCGTTACAAACCAGACGAGCTTTTAGCCGAGCAACTAACCCATCTGGATTAACTTTAACTATAAACACCCATTTGCATCCAATTGGCTGTTTCCCTGAAGGTAAATCTACCAATTTCCAAGTACCATTGTCATCGAAGGCATTTATTTCCTCTATCATGGCATTACGCTAACTAGGATGAGAAAGGGCTTCATGAACAGTTTTAGGGATAGTAATAGAATCAAGGGAAGCAATAAAGGAGCATGATGAGTGTGACAAATGATCAGAAGAAACAGGATAAGTACATTGTCGTTTATCTTTTCGTAATGCAATAGGAAGATCGTCACTTGAAACTGGATCGGATGACGAAGAAGTTGGTGTCGGACATGAAGCAGAAGGAGGTGGACGACGAGAGTAGACTTTGACAAGAGCAGGATCAGAGATAGGAGCCGATGTAGGGAGCGTAGGAATAGTGATAAGGTTAGAGACTTGAGCTAATTTAGAATCAGTGTAGGGGAAGTGAAGGTATAAACTAACAAATCATCATTATCATCATCCTTCTGACGATCTGAAGGAGAAGAGGGAAAGTGTGGTGTTTCTTCTAGAAAAGCAACATCAATGGAAAACAAGATACTTATTAAGACTTGGACAATAACATTGATATCCTTTCTGAAGTCGAGAATAACCAAGAAAGATCACATTTTAATGACTTGGGATCTAATTTAGTGCCTAACTGTCGAACGTCCCGAACAAAGCAAGTGCTACCAAATACCCTAGGTTCAAGAGGAAATAATGCTTTGTTAGGAAAAAGAATACTGTACAAGGTCTCACCATGAAGGACAGAAGACGACATGTGGTTAATCAAAAAGCAGGCGGTGGAAACTGCATCAGCCCAGAATGGTTTAGGAACATTCATTTGGAATAATAAGGCTCTGGCAGTTTCAAGAAGATGTCTGTTTTTTTGTTCTGCTATTCTTTTTTGAGATGGAGTATCAACACATGAAGTTTGATGAAGAATGCCATTCTGAGTCATGTAATTTTGAAAAGAAACTGATAGATATTCTTTTGCATTATCACTGCGCAATGTATTAACAGAAACATTGAATTGAGTTTCAATCTCAGCACAAAAAGCACTAAAACAAGAAAACAAATCAGAACGATTTTTTATGAAGAATAACCAAGTCATACGAGAGTAATCGTCCATAAATGTAACAAAATATCTAAAGTCAGTTTTAGACAGAACTGGATAGGGACCCCAAACATCAGAGTGAACTAATTCAAAGGGAGAATTAGTTATTTTATTGACTCTAGGACTAGAACTGACACGATGATGTTTAGCAAACTAACATGACTCACACTCTAATGTAGACACTTTATTAAACTAAGGACACAAGCTCTTCAGTTAAGGAAGAGATGGATGACCCAAACGACAATGTGCTTGAAACGGGGATGCAACGCTAGAACAAGCGACAGGTGTAGATTTTGGTCTGTCAAGATTATATAAACCTCCAGATTCATGTCCTTTACCAATAATCTTCTTTGTTACAAGATTCTGAAACAAGCAATAATTGGGAAAGAATAAAACACAACAGTTAAGAGCACGAGTAACAGAGATCAAATTGAAAGAAAATAAGGTAAATGTAAGACATTTGACAAGGGAAGCTGTGGGGTAGGTGTTAGAGTCATTGAAGTGACTCTATTTTGGTGATAAAAATACCCAATTTGTGATTAAATTGAAGTATATTGAGACAATTAAAGAATTTATGAATTTATTCACGAAAATCGCTTCCTAATATTTTTCTTATGAATTTAACGTGTTTGGAATGATTTTGGAAAGTATATGAGTTGATATTAGGTTGTGGTTTATGGATTAAGGGTGATTTTGTCTCATTTATGCTGTTTAGGGGGTAAAATGTCAAGTTTTAAGGGGCTGATTTTGTCACTTTTCAATTATGTAGGGACTAAACTGATATTTTACAATATGTTCTATAAAAGAAAAAAATGCAGATCGCGTCCAGGGGGCTGTTCATCTTCATCTTTTCCGACGACCCTTCGTCTTCCATTTCCGGTGACCTCCGGTGATGTTTCATCTCCCTCGTGCACAGCTCATCATCATCCCGTCAAAACCACGGCAAACCACCAGCGAGAACCACCACGTCGCGACGCTTTGCCTTCCACCACTGTGACTTTTCGTCTTCCAGGCGAGATTTCGCCGTTTTCCGGCGACGGTTCAGCTCCCCAAGGGTAGATCTCCCTTCCCCACGGCCGAATCTACACTTCCCTAGCTTCAGCCGTCGCGAAAACCGTCGGAATCCGCGATTTTGCCGCCGCGCCTCTTCATCTTCAGGCCAGATCTTGCTCATTTCTGGTGACTTCTCACCTCCCCAGGACCTGATCTGAACTCCCCATCACCAGAGCTTTCTATCGGTACCTTCGGATCCCATTTCCGCCACCGTTTTCTGGAGACCTGCCAGAAAATTAATGTTTTTCGGCGAACCGCGGCTGTTCATATTCCGAGCTGTCCGTTGGTCGTTTTTGCCCCTTTTTCACATCATATCGCTGTCGGTTACCTCTTCTCCTCCATGGTCAGCTCCGTTTCCACCGTTTCGGCCTCTGTCATCACCACCATGAGTTGCTAAGCTCCCGGTTGTCTGTTACGGCATAGGCGAGATCGAGATTGACTCCACGACTCTCCTCATCAGCTCTCGACTAGTTGGATGAGCCCGATTATAGGAAATTTGGTAGTATTGTGCTTCGGATTATATTTGTTTTCGTTTCATGATTGATTTCGATACTTTAATATGATTTGAGCATAACTTGTGATGAATATTGTTGTCCATTATGATTTAATATTTTCATAGAACTTGCTAAATGATAAACGTTGGTTTGGAATAATTAAATGATGAATATTGCTTTTCATTACTTCGCATTGATTGTAATTGAGTTGTGTTCGGATTTAATTTAATTTCTACTATTGTTGCGTTTATTGTGAAGTTGGTTGATTGGATATTACGTGTTGACAAATTGTATTTGTTAATCGCGTACCAAATAGTGGTATTACCTTGTAGCGTTTATCGACGTTCAATGATAGTCTTTAACCAATCGAAGTTGAGTGATCGGGTGAGACAGGATAGATTATACCTAGAGTGTCGGGAAACCATTTCATTGATTTACCTTGCCTTGTAGGTTTAGGGGATCGTAGAGGGTGGAGGAGAATTGTGTGAGTTGGTCTCGTGTCGAACCAAAACCGTAACGGCAACATTTTTATTATAAAGTCTTTATTAGTTTTAATTGCACTATTTCATTATTTGCATCTAGTTTATTTAGTTTTCATTAATCCATTGCCAATTTCATTTCCGCTACTTAAAATACATTAGGTTGATAGTCTTGCTCCCTGTGGATTCGATCCTGCTTACCGCTAACTATGGTACTTAGGTTTAATTTTTAGACTGTGACGATCGGTCTAACAGTAGGGGTAACTGTGCCAGACCCAAGGACGTAGGATGGTGACCCATCTGCTAAAGTTACATTCGAAATGGTTTTTGATTGATAAGTAGCAAAGAGACTGGGATTGCCTGACATGTGATCTGTTGCGCTAAAGTGAATGACGAATTTGGAGGATGAGGAAAGGAGACATGTATTTGGCTTACTTGAGTTAGCCAAAACCGTGACAGGAGTAGATGACGCTTTTAATGATTCATGGTACAATGAAAACTTGGCAAATACATCTGCAGAGATAAGAACTAACTGATCAGATGTATCATTGGTGGATGCAACATGGGTAGAGAGATTTCTTTTATTTCTGTTCTAAAGCTTTCTACAATCAAGCTTCATGTGTCCTGGCTTATGGCAATAGTGACACACAATTCCTCCCATATTACTATTTGACCCTCCTCTTTTGTTGCCACTTCCAAATTGTGATCGCCCACATTCATAGTTGTTCTTTTGACTGGCAAGAGCACCACTAAATTGAACCGGTAGGGGTACCTTCTGTGCGAAGTACCCTACTAAAGACATCTTGCAACGAAGAGATCTCTAGACTTGCTAGAACCTGAGACTTAGTAGTCTCAAATTCAGAAGGAAGACCTACAAGAAAACTCATGATTGCCATTTGCTCCCGTTGTTTTTGTTGAACTTTGACATCAGCACTGAAGGGTAACAACATGTTCAACACTTCATAAGTTTTCTTAAACTCCATAAAATAAGCTGTAAGAGACTTATCTTGTTTCTCTGCACGGTAGAATGCCTTACACACTTCATAAATATGAGAAACATTCCCTTTATCAGTTCTTTAATAAAATCACAATGATTAATTAAGCCAAGTACCTCACTGTCAATAGAGTTTCGTATTTGTAGAATCAATCGAGCATCATCCCGGAGCCATGTCTTTTTCGAATCATCCTCAGGTGGATCATCAGTCATATGATCATCTTTATCAATACTCCGCAAATACAATATAACAATTTTACGCCAATCATGATAATTAGTTATACCCATGAGCTTATGTTCTGTAATTTTTGACATCGTCGGTATCATCTCCATCACTGGCTTTGTATCAGACATGTCTTAAATAACCTATAATCCTAATGCACACCAACAAACGGTTAAAACAAAGCAAATTAACCAAACTTCAGTGACACACCAAATCAATCAACATCCACCACCAACCAGAGACCAAAGCACAGTAAAAAATCCAATAACCAAACGAAAATAAAGTTCTAAAAAACTCACAACTAACTCCGTAGAAATATCCAAACAAAACAAAACCCGCAGAAATATCCAAACAAAGGACAACAGTAACTAGTAAGAGATTGCCCAATCCAGCACGAAAATGTGCTGTACAAGTGCCGGTGAAGCAGACGAAGAGAACCGGAGGAGATGTCAACAGTGGACGCGCTCTCATGCGTTGGCGCGTGGTATTGTTGACTGGAGTTTCGGGTGGCGCATAGAGCTCATGCGCGGGGATTCTGATGACCGGAACTCGGGGTTTTGCCGATCGACGGCTTCTGATTCTCCCTAGGGTGGCGGTGTCGAACAAATCTTACCCTAAACAGGTGTTCCCAATTTGAAACCCAAACCCTAATTACCTTTTAAGGATCTGATACCATGTAAAAATGTATTAAGGATGAATATTCACGCTTCTTTTTTTCATTCATAGAATAAAATAATACATATTTATAAACACTTGTAGTGTTCTAATCTAGGTAGGAGATTAATTTCTATTAGGATACAAGATCAATGTGATCCCTATAATCCTAGATATCAATGTGATCTCTATAATCCAGGATATCAGTGTGATCCCTATAATCTAGGAAGTTATATACATCTGTAACAACTCTCAAGAACTGCCGCCTTTCCCCACCATAAAGTTTAGTTTCGACTAACTTTACTTTTTGTAAAGTCGTGATCCGGCCACTTTACTATAGTCTTGCCCTAACTAAACACTCACGGTAAACTCTTTGCTGCTCTCAACCTCACTTAAATATTTCTTTCAACCGTGTTGACTTGAGCCTTGAACGTCGAAGTGCCTACTTTAGACCACACCAGTGTCCCATGAGCCTTCACGTTTGCCTTCATTGTCTTTACAGGTCTATACGATTGTCAATAGCCTCGTCCTTACAAGATCAACCTTGTTCGAATCAACTGTAGATTTTACTATCTACAATAACCAAGCACAACAAATGTTGATTAACCTGACCATCAGCCAAATTAATCCTATTACCATGCTAAAACTCCTTTATTGTTCGTTATATAAGATCTAACTCGATGCCTATCAATCTCAGGAATCAATCTTTCTCTTGCTTCCCTTGGACTAAAACTTGAGTTTAACTGTTTATTCATGGCCATGATCAAGAAAATACGATACTATATGGCTAAAAACTTATCTCCCAAATTCAAACTCACTCATATTGACAAATTTGCATCAAAAACATGGATGAATTATCGATCAAGACAATAATGATATTCATACCACTACTTCACAAAATTTAAAACTTTCAAAAATAATTTGTATTATTTATTAGGAAAACAGTGGATGACAGACTTGGTCTTATCTCTTTGGTGTTTAACTATTATATTAATATCGTTCGGTCAAATCACACATGATCAATCATCAACTATTCTCCATATGTATAATGTTTATGTTATTCAATATATGTGCCCAAACATGTTTTTGATGCTACTATATGATTAAACTTTGAATGGATTACTTGAAGAAAAAAAAATACATATCTACGTATAAAGTTTTATTTCTTTACATATCTGTAGTATATAAATGTCCCTTAGCAATAAAGTTTGCATGAGCACTCAGCATGTAACATTCACTATACAGTAGAACCTCTTTATAGTCATAATGTTAGGGCCAACTAAGTTTATTACTACGAAGAAGTTATAATTTAATAGAGGTGTAGTTATAAGAATTGTTGTTTTGATTAAAAAATTATTGTTTTGATTTCTTATTTTATAATTCATGTTTTAGTAGTATTAGGATTTCAATTCATTGTTTTAGTAGCATTAGGATAGTATGGAAATTAATATCAAAGAGTTATTACAAAATTGAGTGATCAGAATTGACAACTTCACTATACTAATCAAATGGATATTAATATATTCCTTAATCATCTAAATGAGCAACATGCCGTGTATGCTTTAATTGAAGAAGAAATCATTACTGGAGTTAGACAAGAAGATGAAAGAGATAATCTTGAGGATGAATATAGTACAGAAATACTAAAAGTTTCATACTAAGAAACTCCAAACATGCAGTTAGAAATATTTTGACTTAAAAAAAAGTGTCCATGTTGATGATTTATTACGTGCTACAAGATAAAAAATATAATAACAATTCTAAAACATAAATTATTGTCTCAAATAACTTTAAACATATATTTTATTTTATCTTAGTCGGTGAAGATTTGAGGGTGCGCAATTGAGAGTTGATGATAACTCTGAAAGTGTCATGGGGCCACCATGGTTTTCAATGGCGTCAGCTATTCCGAGCTCTATGGCACATTTAACTACTGCCATTTTTACAAACCCGAATATGTAATTCCAGATTTCTACTTCTGTTTGAGCTTCTTCTTCCATTTCCTTTTTCACTTGAATTTGTGTTGCCTCCATCTCTCTCTTTCTGTGTTTTGACAAATGTGATTAAGATTTTTGTCAATTGGCTCCGTGAATATATGGTAGTAAAATGTTAAGAGAAAGTTGTTTTCAGTGGGATCCTGATGAGTAGGAAATCTATTATAGTTTCTTTACTTTAAATATTTTAATCGAAAGGGTCATATTAACTTTCCAATTCAACATTATTTAAGGTGGCAATTTGCATGATTAAGTTGTAAAAATTATCTAAAGTTAATGCATTGATCTATAGCATGCTAATCTTGTGTTTAACATGGTTCACGACTTGTTAACTAATCTTTTTATTTTTATTTTATTTATTTATTTATGACTAGAGTTTCCAGATCAGTTTACACGCATCTCAACTAATCTTCCAGAACCTTGGAACTACCGGCTAAGTAAAAATTTCAGTGACTACCCTTATTAGCAGCCGAGAAGAGACTCGAATTCAAGATCTCTTGAGTAATACATTTGAGAGTCTCCGTCGAACCACTAGACTACTTAGAGGTAGTTCTTGTTAATTAATCTTACTTGTTATTTCATCAAAATATATTAATTAGGTTGGCCACCAATTCATTTAAAATTATTAGCCTTTCTGAGTAGCTTGGCAACAGTTTTATATGTTTATGTTAATTAGTACAAGTTTCTGGAAGAATGATCTATCTCAAGTAAATCTTCACATGTAGTTGTCATATTATACTCTCATATATAAAGTATAAACATCTTTCATTTAATGTTTGATAAAATCAGGTTTTTATTTTATTTTTTATTTTTTTTAATAATACTTTTATTTCAATATATATATAATCAAGGATCTCATTTATCCGTATTTCATCCCCTTTTAAACCATTAGATTGTTGACTAACAAAAGAAAACTTTTCAAGTTTCAACTGAACTTCTTGCATACAAAAATGTATATTTTGTCTTTTTAATCATTTAATCGACTATAATTAACATAATTAACATATTACAAGTATATAAATTCCATATTAAAAGATTTTATATGCATTCTTGAGTATTGCATAGACATGCATACCATTACCATAGCAACCTTTGTTAGACTACTATGGTTGTATAATAATAATTTTATATGCATTCTTGATTATGGCAAGCCCTTTAGTCACTACTGTTAAATATATCCATGGATTTATGTTCGAGTCACAAGAGAGACAATTATCAAGTTTACCCAAAAAAACAACCTTTGTTAGAATATTATGGTTGTATAATAATAAACAAAAAGATTTCATAAAATGATCTTTCTAATGCATTCCCTAGTGATAAATAATTTCTTTGTTAGAATAATATGACTTGACCCCTCTAATATAAATTAACATTAAAGGACCAAAGCAACCTTCATTATTGCTTTCCTGCTTTAGCATAGTATGGTATTTAGTCTCTAGTGGAAGCCTTCGAATAATGATGAAGGCATTTGCATTTGAATATTTGCAAAATCCAAACAGGGCCCCTGGCAAGCTTCAATCATTCATTAAAAAATTAAAGATAAATGAAGTGCATTATAACAATGATAAGATCTGCTATGAAGAAAGTGAAACAGACAAGATATTGATGTTCTGAAGGCAAAAGTCAATATTTTTTTATTAAAAAGAATTTACATCTTTTTTCCTCACAACAATTTAACTTGTTTATGGTGCAAAACATGAGGGGCAGAGGGGGTTGGTTGAACAGTTTGCAGAAACCCTACCCCACAATAAGTAATCCATTTTCTTCTTTCTCTGGACTTTTATATACAATTTAATCTGTCACAATGAACTTCAGTTAGTATCTCAAATCTTTTATCTATATTGCTCTGATCCAGCGATGAATCTCCTTCTTGATCATGCATTTGCGATGGTTTGTTATATCGGATAAGATCAAACATCATCCTCTGTAACAACAATGCACAGAAAGCAATCAGATTAAACCTATATTGCTCTATGAAAACAAGGGGACTAAATGTTAAGGGGAAAAAAATGAGAATGAAAAATAGATGGCCATGATGGTACTGAATATTTTGTATGATTAATAACACACCACTACAATCAATTTATTGGCCTTCTTTTCTCAGGTAGGCTAAATTTAAAGATAAACCTCTCAAGTAAAGTGTCTGCATTTCTTGTTTTAAAAGGATAGTGAGGCAACACAAGATGGTAATATGATAGCCATGCAGTCAAAAGTTCATTTAATCTGGTGACCATTTATTGAACTTCAAAAATTGCTTCTCTAAACTGTATATTCTCAATTTAATGTGACGTTCGTGTTGAATGTTATCACAGCTTCAATTAGTTCTGTGAACACAACTGCAACAATTACTTTTGACATAAGTGCAGATATTCAAGCAGTTGTCCCACACTAAAAGTAAGAGCATTCAAACAACTTGCATACCTCATCTTGCCTCTGTCGGGAGTAGTCTCGCAGAAGAGACTTTACAAGCTTATTCTGTAGTAATAACTTACCACTGGCATGCAAGAGGAATACGAAAGATGAAAGGTGGTGCAGGACCAGTGTAAATGCCATTGATTTTTGAGTTGCAGCTCTGTCAAGGGCACCAGAAGTCCATGACTTCACATACGCTTCAAAAATTTCTTCATTATCCTGCACCGAACAAATCATTAGAGTCCTGGTTGAACCACTCGACCACTTAGAAGTAGTTCTTGTTAACTAATCTTACTTTAACTAATCTTACTTATTCTCTCATCAAAATATATTAATTAGGTTGGCCACCAATTCATTTAAAATTATTAGCCTTTCTGAGTAGCTTGGCAACAGTTTTATATGTTTTTGTTTATTAGTACAAGTTTCTGGAACAATGATCTATCTCAACTCTCAAGTAATCTTCACATGTAGTTGTGATGTTATAGTCTCAAATATAAGTTATCAACATCTTTCATTTAATGTTGATAAAATCTGGTAAATTACCTCTCCCCTTTTAGCTGGATGGTAAATCCTTTAGTCACTAGTGTGTTCGAGTCGTAGGAGAGGTACTTATCACATTTGTGTAATTATTTTGGTTAATTGGGCATGTAAGTGTTCCGTGGTCCTAAGGATTAAGCAGACTCCAGTGTGGGCTTGGATACTCTAGTTACCTAAAAAAAAAAAAAATATATATGGTAAATTTTTTTATGGTATTAATACTTTTATTTCAATATATATATATAGCAGTATGTTTAACTCATTTATCCATTAGATTGTTAACTAACAAAAGAAAACTTTTCAAGTTTCACTGAACTTCTTGCGTAATAAATTGTATATTTTGTCTTTTAATCATTTAATAGTCTATAATTAACATAATTTACATATTAAAAAATTATAAAGTCCATATTAAAAGATTTTATATGCATTCTTGAGTATTGCATACGATAACAACCTTTGTTAGAATATTATGGTTGTATATTAATACTTTTATATGCATTCTTGAATATGACAAACGCGATAGTCACTGTAGTTAATTATACTAAAAAATTTTGTGTTCGAGTCACATGAAGGGCAATTATCAGTTTATCCAAAAAAAAAAGAAAACAACCTTCGTTAGAATATTATGGTTGTATAATTATACACAAAAAAATTTCATCAAAAGATATTTCTAATGCAATCCACTGAGTGATAAATCATTACTTTGTTAGAATAATATGATTTGACCCCTCTAATATAAATTGACATTGAAGGACCAAAGCAATCTCCATTATTGCTTTCCTGCTTTAGCATAGTTGTTATTTAGTCTCTAGTAGAAGCCTTTGAATAATGATGAAGGCATTTGCATTTGAATATTCGCAAATCCAAGCAGGGCCCCTAGCTAGCTTCAATCATTAATTAAAAAATTAAGGATAAATGAAGTGCATTATAACAATGATAAGATCTGCTATGAAGAAAGTGAAACAGACAAGATATTGATGTTTTGAATGCAATAGAAAATATTTTCCTATTAAAAAGAATTTACATCTTTTTTCCTCACAACAATTTAACTTGTTTATGGTGCAAAACATGAGGGGAAGAGGGGGTTGGTTGAACAGTTTGCAAAAACCCTACCCCACAATAAGTAATCCTTTTTCTTCTTTCTCTGGACTTTTATACACAATTTAATCTGTCACAATGAACTACTTTTTACACTGGACTTGAGCTTGAAGTTTCCTTCACAAGCTTCTGTTAGTATCTCAAATCTTTTATCTATATTGCTCTGATCCAGCGATGAATCTCCTTCTTGATCATGCATTTGAGATGGTTTGTTATGTCGTATAAGGTCGAACATCATCCTCTGTAACAAAAATGCACAGAAAGCAATCAGATTAAACCTATATTGCTCTACGAAAACAAGGGGACTAAATTTTAAGAAAAAAAAATGAGAATGAAAAATAGATGGCCATGATGGTACTGAATATTTTGTATGATTAATAACACCACTACAATCAATTTATTGGCCTTCTTTTCTCAGGTAGGCTAAATTTAAAGATAAACCTCTCAAGTAAAGTGTCTGCATTTCTTGTTTTAAAAGGATAGTGAGGCAACACAAGATAGTAATATGATAGCCATGCAGTCAAAAGTTCATTTAATGTGGTGTTCATTTATTGAACTTCAAAAGCAAACTGTATATTCTCAATTTAATGTGACGTTCGTGTTGAATGTTATCACAACTTCAATTAGTTCTGTGCACACAATTGCAACAATTACTTTTGACATTAGTGCAGATATTCAAGCATTTGACCCACACTAAAAGTAAGAGCATTCAAACAACTTGCATACCTCATGTTGCCTCTGCCGGGAGTAGTCTCACAGAAGAGACTTTATAAGCTTAGAGTGTTTGCTGGATTTCAAACCTGTTGAACATGCTGACATCACCGATCCGACCGATCGGTCCAAAAGTTCGGACCGATCAACCCAGGAGCCGTCCCCTTGACAGGCCGAAGGGCGGTCTGGGTATCAGAACATTGGTTACTCCATGTCAACAATCAACATGTCCTTTCTTCTTTATTTCTTGTAGAATTCTTCTTCCTTTTTAGGGGTCAAGATCAAAACCCCAATAAACATATTTGGGCCTGCTTACTTCTCTAGGAAGACCTCTCATGTTTGGGCCCTTAAGTTCCTAAATCTCTCACACTGGCCAACTTTATATTTTTATATTATGGACCCTTATTCATTTATTTTAGGCTTGTTGAACATTGATTATCATATTGGGTTTCAATATTCATTGTTTCGGGTTAGTGAATTTACCCCTTTGAAATTGGTTTAAATTTTGAAACTCAGATTAATTAATACTGCCAACATTTAAATCCTTATTGAATGCATTCCTTAAATAATGAGCTCCTTAATATTTGTGATTTACTTCATCAATTTCGGTTTATCAATATGACATTTCGCCCCCCAACCCCCTATTTTTTTTTTTTTTTTAACGTATTATTTTGCTTAACCCATGCTCTCTTGTTGATTGTCCCTGAGTTTTTGTCCTTTTCCAAACAAGAGACATGTATTGTCCCATAGCTAATTAAAAATATTATAATAATCTCAAGACTGCATCTTAAGGCGGTATTGATTTCTTTCTCTTGACCTAATCATTTAATATTTCACTATATATTCTCATCATGTAACTATATATAACATAATTGTTGATGCTTGATTTTGACACCAACGACTTGTATGTGTAAAGTGCTAAGTTACTTTTAGAAATTACACGTGAATAAATATGATAATCAATGCAAAGACTAAATAATAAATAAAAGACAATTTTTAAAGTGGTTTGGATATTGAAGGCAAGTCTTACGTCCATTGTTCTTTTATATATGAGAGATTACAAGAAGTCGCGTATAGCGAACAATGAGCAGAGGTACAACAGCTGATTATTCAGATAGAATATCAAGTCAGTCTCGTTCTCGTAGGTTATCTTTGCTCTGAAAATATAGATTACAATCAAAGTGTGAGCTTTCTGTCTCGGAATCCCGAAAATGAAAGGGGGAGTCCTTTATTTATGGTAGATGAATTCAAGGTAATGATTACAAATCTGCAAATAGGTAAGTGTTGTGCAAGTCTTTCCTTGCCTCCCATTGGCTGATAACTTACGATATATCCTTAAGTTACTTGAGGCTTGGATAAGTGTGTGGCTCCCATTGACTTATAGACAAAACCTAAATCTGCCAAGTTGGTGACAGCTGTATTCTCTTTGTCTTGGGGCGACATGGTAGCTCTTGGATAGCGCAAATCCCTCCTGAACTCTGATTGGAGCTAGCTGATGTAGGCTTACATCAACCCTAATTTTTTAGGTATAATAGAAGCTCCACAGTTCTTAAGGTTAAAGAATTGAATCTTGAAAACTTCATGATTATGTCGCGACCTAAATTGTCCCAAGGAGGACTTACCCGAACTAATAGTTGAGAATACCAAAACGACATGAGGATGCCGGCTTAACTTGACCAGCGAATCGAATGGAGGTCATGACATGGATCTTCGAGCGTTACACAAGCGACCTGAGGTGATTGTTCCAAAGAGGTTCAGCAACCTATGTCGGATCCTACTTAGTGCTATACTGATGTGCTTCGAACTTTATCTGTCATTCGCGACCTGAAGACACTTGGATATTTTACTGTCGAAAACTAAGAATCACTTCGCTTGGAGCTTGACACATGAAGAAGAGTGTTTTATTCGAACGACATCTTCAAATGTTATCTGTTGCGCTTGATAGTTGTCTTAGTCAATAAAATAAGCTTTATCTGATAGACGTGTCTTTGTGCAATAAGTGCTAGCCATGAGCATTAAATGTAAGCTATGCTGAAACGAAATTCTCTTTTAAGGCATTAAACGCAGATGAGGGCGAATTTAATGTGGAAGAGATAATCATGTCGTCGCTTGGCGATTTCAATGAAGGGAAATGTTGGTTGATTTCCACGAAGCGTGATAGTTACTCTCCGTGCAGATTGATGACACGTGGTCACAATCAATGGCTAGAAACATGTCCCACCCAATCGTCACGTATAAAAGAAACCAAACGTCACATTCTTCCTTATAAAAGTAAAACCCTAAGCCCATTCCAAGTTTCTCATAGAACTTGTTGTAAGTTGTTGTACGAGGCAATGTGTACAGAGACTGAGTCACCTCTACATGTCGCACATTTTCAAACTTTAAGAGCAATGGACACTTTTGAGGTAAAAACAATAGGAGAGGGAAGCTTGCGGCCACGGGGTACCTCGGTAGGTCCCTAGCTAGCGGTGCGAACAACAATTATAGAGGAGGAGATACAAAAGCGATAAACCAATTTGCGATCAACGTAAACGTCTACCAACATAGGTCACACACTGCTTAGGACCCTCCCGAAGGGATGGCTGTGATCTCGGAAGTGATTTTTAAATGTGGGGTGGAGGGGTACATTACGTCAATTCTCGACCACTTCCAAGCCGCACCATTCCAGTTGACGCCCAATGCATATTTGATAGCAATCGCTATGTAGATTGCATTTGCAAAAACAACCTCAACGAACCGACAGTAGTGGAACTTGGCTGCGCCTATTATCTAAAGAGGAGTAAATACAAGGATTCATACTACCTCTCTAAGTGATCAATGATCGAAGGAGGCATATTTGGTTATGTTAGTGTATATTAGTGTATGCCCTAGAAACCATTCGTGTTGTCGGTTTTAGAGCATTTTATCTTGTATCTATATATATCATAAATAATAGAAGAAAGAGTTCTTCAATTCATATATATAAATTACTTCCTTTATTCAATCATGCATTTAAAATAAAGTATGTATATGAATTGTCCAGATGATTCGTTTAATCGGTAAATGAATTATCGAAAAGGGTTCCCTATGAAAGCAATATAATTTGGGCAACTATATTGCACAGTAGGCATATCGGATGCTTTCGAAAGATATCATGAGTTGATATAAGTACGGATGATGATAATAGTCATGTCACTAGGGCATTGGTATGGATTAGCGGTTGGTGAACTGTTTTTTCGAACATGACCGAATAACGACAAATCAGTTGGAAAAGCATGTAGTCAATGATTTATCGTTTGGTTATATCAGTGCACAATGTAGTCCTTTGACCTGAGACACTGTAGTCAGATCCGATACAGATGCGTATGGTTCATACGGTGTATAAGTACGAGACTAATCATGTTTCATATAATAAAGCCTATTTAGTCATGCGTTGTTCATATGCGGAAACGAACGATGGTCAAAAGGGGATCCATTGATTCGGAAATATAGGATCGGGAGTACAGCTGACTCCATTTGGATTCGAGTTCCTAGACAAACGTCGATAAATGTTGAAAAACAGAATCTCTGGCTAGAGTCTATTATTAGTCATACAAAAGGAAGTTTATGATGACGAGTTCCGGACATATTGATCAACGATTCGGTAGAAGATAGAGTTTAGGATTTTGACATTCCATGAATCCGTACTTGATCAGGATATTTCAATGGAGGGACTTTACCTGCATGGTACGTATGATCTGAAATGGGTTCGATGAAGCATTTCTTCATCGTGGTTTAGGGACTATGGCACATTGCTAGATGTTTACCATAGTCGTTGGGCCTCCAGACAGGTTTTCGGATTCATCCAGAACCGGCTCACGGCTAATCCACGGTGGACCTACATGATCACACCAATAGCCTTGAGAAGTTAGAGATGGATGAGAGAGAGAAATGATTATCCGAAGAGGGCTAACACCTTCCGAGGGTAATGATGAGATTTCTATGGTAATAGTACATAGAAAATTGTTTGTGACATTTTAAGGGTTAAAATGGTCAAGCGATAATTAATTATATTTAATTATTATATCTTAAAGCGTCAAGATTAATGAGATGAACGAAAATTACCTTTTAATAGTTAAAGGTTAAAAAGGGTAAATTTATGGGTTGTTAATGTAAACTAGTTTAGTTTACATGGGCCCTTGAATAATATTGATTATTCAAAGGATAACATAATAAATTCGTGGGGTCCCTTTTTAAAATAAGATTTTATAGGGGCTTAGAAGTGAAAAATAAATAATTGCAAAATTGCCCAAGTATATATAAATGCAAAAGGTTGCATTTTAGTTCATTCTTAACTTGTTCACTCAAACAAAAACTAAAAGCTCTCTCTCCCTAGCCACGGCCACTCTCTAATCCTCTCAAGGTGGTGTTAAAGTGTGGAGGTCTTATCTTTTTGAGGCTAATCTTCATCAATCCAAAGCAAAGGAGTAGGTATAATCTCATTTCCATGCTTTGTTTAAAAACCCTTTTTTTGAATCCATCCTTTCATGCTTTCTTCTCCATTTCCACCACTCTTCATGCATGCATGCTGCTCTTTCAGGTTACCTTAGCAACGTCGGGGCTTATGAAACCAAATATTTCTTCTTTGAGTATGACGTAGTCCATAAATTTAGGGAATCGAGTAGGTTTTCCTTTTAATTCTCAGACTACCCATATTCTATCTTTAACTCTCCTTTGATAACTAAGGCAAATGAATTTTTTGCTTTCTTGCAGAGAACAAAACGACTAGGTTGTCCATGCTAGCTGATTTTAGCTGCATCAAGGCATTTGGTCGCTTGCCCAAATAGAGTCGCGACGCGAAGTTGCTCATGACTACTGTCAATTTGCAAAAGTATGGTTTTTTAAGCCCCGAGACGTCTTTGGAAGCTCTAGCACATAAGTAACTTCCTTTGTAAAAAGAGTTTTTTAAGTCTTTTACTAACAAGAGAAGAATTTCTTGCTGATTCACTTTCATGCCATGTAGCGACCACGCCACCAAGGGTCCCAAAGACGTCGAAGAAAACTGAGGGGTTCACATTCCGCAGGATTAATCCAATCGAACCAACCGCAGTGACCCCTAGAGGTATCCCTGTACGGGGGATATGAATTGGGGTCAAAAGGTAACAACCTGCAGAGTGACGCGAAGAAGCTCCCCAACTCGCGGCTGCTCGGGCTTCGAAGAAGAAGAATGTGGGCCAGAAGTCCAAGAAAAGAAAGCAATTACACGTCAAAGAAGACACTGAATCTAAAGCAGAGGGCTTCAGGGTATTGCCAGGCGGGCTTCTGCCTTATCAGATCTTGTCTACGGGGGCATTCTCAAGAAAGGCTCCCTAGACTTTGGCTGCTCCCAAGTGCTCGAGAAGGGGAGAGAGAGTGGCCACAACTGCCCAAGGGGGAGCAAGTGAACAATAGGTCAAGGGAGTGTCTGCCTCCTCGAGGCGAGACCCGTCCATGCTGGATTCAATGGGGCAACTACCAAAACATTTACAACCGATGGTTTACACCCTCTTGGAATGCCAACTTGCCACAACCTTTGACAGGTTCGTGGCTTCTCGACCCGCTGACCTAGTGGCCACTGCATTCTAAATGCAAAGTCAGGTAAAGCGACCCGTTCTCTTTAAGAACTCTTCCTTACTAGCCAAAGCTTTAGTTTTTTTAAGAACTTACAAAAAAAAAAAAAAAAAAAAACTAACTTCCCATTTCGTTCTCATGCAGTCTTTGCTCGCCTTGAACGTGTCCCAATAGAAGATGGATATGGAATTTGTTGGCAAACTTCACGAACTAAATGAATGTCAAACTAAAGCAAGATCTCACGACTTTAGATGCGGAGGCCAAAGCTGCCCAAGTTTAGGTGAATCTATACATGACACTGAAAGGAACTCTGCTTTGCGAGCATCAGACTTCAACAAGGTCGAGCTCAAGAAGAAGAATGATGAAAATAAAGAGTTCCAACGAACAATAGTAACGCTCACTAAGGAGTTGAGCTAGAGAGAAAAGGAACTGCAAACGAGCTTAGAGCGTGAAAAGGCAACATAAAAGACCCGAGCTAAGTTGTAGGAAAACTCAAAGAAGCAAAAGAGGGCACATAGACAGATCTCAAGCTAGTCCAAGGGTGAGTCATTTTGCTAAACGAACAAATGAGGCGCTAGAACCTTGAGATCAAGAGGAAGGCTGCTCACTGGGCAATACAAGCTACATATAGCTTGCGACCGAGAAATCCAGAAATGGATATCTTCGACTTCCCTGATGATTACCAAGCGATTCTTGTTTCTATACTTGAGGCTGAAGAGGCTGAACAGCGAGAGGAACAAGAACTTCCTCCGGAGGATGATCAGCCAAAAATAGATATTCTTGAAGATCGTGCAATCAACTCGGAGGTTGGTGATTAGCCAAACGACCAAGAGGTCGCACCTAGAGGGCCTGAAAATGAAGACCAGTGATCGCTCCCTTTTCTGCTGAAGCGGAGTCTTTTTGCTTACTCTTTTGTTAATGTAGCTCCTTGTAACTTATGTATACATTTTTTGAATATATAAAAAAGACTTTTTATTAGAGTCATGAAAGTGACTCTATTTTGGTGATAAAAATACCCCATGTGTGATTAAATTGAAGTATANCTATAAATGTTTTATTTTATTTTTCAGATAATTTTATAATATATTTTAATTTGATTATAAAATTATTTAAGGAAAATATTTTATTCAATATTTAGTATATTAGTACATCTTTCTGTTATTTTCAAATAAATCTATTTTTCTTTCATATATTGTTTTCGGAAAATGATGTTGCACACATTCATAAATCTCAAAAATACAATTAGATGAAGGTTCTTGGAAATTTGAGGGTTGAATGGAATTAAGTTAGTTTGCAGATTTGCAGTACGATCATGATTGCCTCACTATCTCTTCAAATATTAATTCAAGCCAGCCCCAGCCAGCTATGTTTTTGATACAACCCATAAAAGCTACTGACATTTCTTGATTTAAACAAGTTATGAATATTCTTTGAATTTATTTCATTCATTTTCTGATCTTATATTTAATAAACATTTTCAAACATTGTATTCCATTTTCTTTCAAAATAAACATGATCATAGATTATGTATTAGATGTGCGTTTGTTTTCTTATGCATTTCTTGATCATGAACTTGAAACTCAAGTGCATGCTTACATAAACATGTGTTCATTGAAATGAGATTCCTCGAGTTAACGTGTGTTCTTAGAATTTGTACGTGTTATCGTGTTTTATTTTAAATGAATCTTACTTGATTTAGTAAGTATAGTTTACCGTTTAAAGTTGAATAAAAATAATTTACATTCTTTGACAATTTACAAGAATTATTCTTTTAACACGTGTGCTTGATTAGGATAAGTGTTATTGTGTTATATACTCCTCAAATCCGAAATGATTTGACGGGAAATGATTTAATATACAGTAAAACCTCTTTATAGTCATAATAGTGGGACTAATTAATTTTATTACTATGAGGAGGTTATAATTCAATAGAGGTGTAGTTACAAAAATTTCTTATTTTATAATTCATATTTTAGTAGTACAATATTATGATTTGAATTCATGTTTTAATAGTATTATGATTTCAATTCGGCGCTTCAATTGTCTATTTTTCAAACAAATAGAAGATCGTATCTTAGAACCAGCAAAGATAAGTGTCCTTGATGGAATTGTAAATATAGTTACTATATGGTTAAACTGATGTGAAGCCACAAACAATTGATAATTGTTTTAAGCATTACAAAATTATGACCCCTGATGTCGATGAATTGCAAGTTATAAATAAAGTGGATGAGAAGAATCAAAGAGTCATTGTAGAATTGAGTGATCAGATTTGACAACCTCATTATACTAATCGAATGGATACTAATGTCTTCCTCAATCATTCAAATGAGCAACAATTCGTGTATACTTTAACTGAAGAAGAAATCATTGCTACAATTACACAAGAAAAGAAAGGAAATAATCATAAGAATGATAGTACGGAAATACAAAAAGTTTCGTGCCAAGAAGCTCCAAACATGCTTGAGAAGCTATAAATATTTTGGCTTGAACAAGAACATGTCCATGCTAGCGAGTAATGTACTCGCAAGTTAAACGATGTGATAATAACTCTAAAACATAAATCATTCTCTGTAATAGCCGCTTTCCACTCAAATACTCATAAAACATGTACATAATAAAATACATATAAAATAACATAAAAAGGTTGGGCCCAAATTTTTCTTTTATTAAATATATACATTCTTTAAATACAAAAAGTTGTATCATGTACAAAACATCAAAACAGGGTGGACAGTGTAGCCATTTCCCTTCGCTTGCCGACTCCCATCCGACCGTGTCCTCACATAGATCCTGCACAACATGAAAAACAACGGGGTGAGCACAACTAATGCTCAGTAAATAAATCCTCTACACATCTATCCCCGTAACTCTCTCTCTTTAATTCTTTCCTTACAACTTCTCATTCAATTTCTCTTTGGTACTTCTCTCTTTCTCTCTCTTTCTCTTTCTCTTAGAACTCTTTTCTATTAATTCTCTTTAGTAGTCACGGCCTCATCTTACCGGAGGCACGGCCGAGACTCGCTCCCACTCTACGTGACTTCTACTCATTTTAGCCGATCGGACTTGGTTATGCATGGATTCGGAACCCTTGGCCATGTGAGTGTATAATCTCTCTCTCGGGTACTCGGGTATAGCCCTCATCTGCATGCACTCTCACGGGCTACACCACTTCTCTATCTTATACTCATGCCGCTCTCTCAATGCGGCGTACATGCGGGAATACTCTACCCATTACTCATGGGTTCCCCATCGCATAACCTACTCTATTCTCTTTTCTCTTCGTTCTCTAGTGCTCATACTCTCTTTCTCTCTCTTTACTCTTAAAGTAGCTTATACTTACATTCTCTACTATGTCTCAAGCTACTTCTTAAGTGCATAAGAAAAATGTGTAAGAACAACTCATGCTCACTAATGCACTTATGAAATGCCAAATGCAATATTGCATCAAAATAGTCATTCTGCACAGGTTGCACTAAAAAGGGCATAACTTGCGTTATACATATCGGATTGCTACGGTTTTGGTCTCGTTTTAAAGCTAAACCACAGGGCTAAAACTTTGATGTTTTGGTCTCAGCCCAGTTCAATACGTAAAATGCCCAAAATTCACTTAGAAAGTAACGGCTGTGACAGGGCAGATTTCACCTAGGCATTTCCTCAAACAACTCATGTGCATACCCAAGCTCTACTTATCTATAACTCTACTATTCTCTTTAATCATCCAAAATGGGAGGAAAACTCCCTCATACAGTCATAGTTTCTGCCAAAGAAAACACTCCCAAAAATATTCATACACAACTCCTACAACTTCAACTAAATTTCACTCTCTCATCACACATTAAAAACACTTCTCATAATTTAATCATACCCAACAACTAGGACTAAGCACACATCTCATCTCAATTTTTCAGTAGGTATAACATATACATATATAGTTAAAATAAATCTCTACTCAAAAGCTTATTCAAAACTCAACTTGGTTGGATTTACTTACCTTGTGAGGGAATAACTTCTTTAACACTTTTCCTTTCCTTTGGTAGCTTGATTTCTCTCTACAACTTTAAACAACAACAACAACAACATAAGACTTTAACCAAAACATACTAAAACTCTCATCTAAAGCAAGAATCCTTACCTAGGGATGCTTTAGATTAAAAATCTACTCAAAACTACTCAAAAAGTCCTTGGAAATCTTGGAAGATTGGATGGAGAATTGAGAGAAGTTAGAGAATGGTTATGGCGGTGGAAATGAATGAATAAAAGGTTTCTCTACACTTTAACTCTTTTTAACTCATATTATAACCATCATTTCCCATTTTGCCCTTGCTCTTCCTTGGAAATTCCATTCATATCCTTTGATTCTTTGCAAAAACACCCTTATTACCAACACATTCTCTACTTAATTTCCTTACATTTTACTCCCCACTATTCCTACTAATTAGGGGTAGAATGGTCATTATGCCCCAAAAGAAGAATTCTCTAGAAAACTTAAGAAACTTGTTGTTAGGCTCTTCGCCGCGGCGAAGAACATTCCGTCGCCCCGGCGAAACACGGCAGAACCTACCCGTGGGTGCAGCACCTCATCGCCGCGGCGAAGATTCTCCTTCGCCCCGGCGAAGATTGGATTTCCAAAATTCACCAAATCTCAACCAATTTCAAAGCAAATACTTAACCAATACAACATACAAACTCAATTGAAACTGAATCAATGAACTTTTAAGTAATACAACAAATTTTAAATACGTACCTCAAGCGGGGCATTACAATTCTCCCCCCTTTAAAAGAATTTCGTCCCCGAAATTCACATGAATAACTCTAGAAAGCGAATTTGCATGTCTCGTTCTACCTCCCATGTCGCTTCTTCTACCTTGTGATTCCTCTAAAGGATCTTCACTAGCGGAATACTCTTGTTTCAGAGTTTTTTAATCCTTCGATCTAGAATCTGTATTAGACGTTCCTCATACACAAGGTTCTCTGATAACTCAACATCCTCTACACTCAGAATATGGGAGGGATCACTTACATACTTTCGTAACAATGAGACATGGAACACATTATGCACCTTGTCCAGACTAGGGCGAAGTGCCAATCTGTATGCAACTTTACCCACTCGTTGCAATATTTCGAACGGACCTATGAATCTCGGTGCTAACTTTCCTTTGCTCCCGAAGCGCATTACTCGTTTATAGGGGAAAACTTTCAAAAATACCTTATTACCCACTTGGAATTCCACTTCTTTCCTCTTTAAATCGGCATAACTTTTCTATCGTTCTTGGGCTTGTTTCATTCTGTTCCTAATTAATCTTACATCCTCTATCATCTTCTGAGTCATCTCTGGCCCAAGAGCGGTACGTAACTCATCTTTTTCATCGATCTCATCCCAATGTAGTGGAGACCTGCATCGTCTACCATACAAAGCCTCGTAAGACGCCATCTTAATCGTAGACTGATAACTGTTGTTGTAGGCAAAATCTACCAATGGTAACATTTCATGCCAGGACATTCTATAATTCATACAGCAAGCTCTCAACATATCCTCAAGCACCTGATTTGTTCTTTCTGTTTGGCCATCCGTCTGAGGATGATAGGCAGTACTAAATGCCAAACGGGTACCCAAATTCCTCTGTAAACTCACCCAGAAAGCTGAAACAAATCTGTAATCCCTGTCTAACACTATGATCTTGGGTACACCATGTAACCTGACTATCGCTTTCACATAAATTTGAGCCAACTGATCCGAGGTGGTACTCTCCTTTACTGGAAGAAAATGGGCAGACTTAGTTAATCTATCCACAATCACCCATATAGCATTATAACCTCTCTGTAACCTAGGGAGACCTGTGATGAAATCCATTGAAATACTCTCACATTTCCACTCCGGAATACTAAGGGGCTGAAGCAAACTTGACGGCCTTTGGTGTTCTGCTTTCACCTGTTGACATGTCAGACATTTAGTTACAAACTCTGCTATGTCTTTCACATTGGTCCCATTAATTAATTATGAGCTGACCAATTGCGACCTACCATGTCTAGGTTGTGAGAAAAGATTGTTGGTGTAGTATAACTCATCTACCTAGTATAGGCCTCTTTGGAGTCCTTGTAATAACAATATCAATCAAGTTCTTATACTTGCATTATCAACCTTGGTTATAGCACCTCGATCAGTCCGCCAACTAGTATCCAATATAATGATCGATCTCCAGATTGGACGCACTAGCTTTATCAAGAGTAGGAACGGAGACACCAAGGGCTCAGTGGGGGCTCATAGAAAATGTTGTTAATATCCTTCTAAGTGTATTCTTAAGAATAAAAACCTTTTATTTTATTTCATGAAGCAGTCTCAATTCATATGACCACTACTTCTCTTTTTCTCTCATACCTTCACAATATTTTAAACTTTTTTATTTTCATTTTTACTTGTGATTGCATATAGACTATAGAGTACATAAGCAAAATAACTAATAGAGTTGGTAGATGTTAAGGGTTAAAAGTTGGATGACAATTAATTTATATTGTTTTCAACACGTAAGAGGCAAGAACAAGGGGTGGAGTCAAGCAACTTATTCTGGGGATTCAAAGAATGAGGAGGTTAGAGAATTAGCAAGTTAGATTAATGGATATAAATTTTGAAATATTTATAACCCTGGAAAAATCTGTCGGCAGCTACTATTCCTTAAAATAAATAATAATAAAATCAAATTTAATTTAACATGGCAAACAAATAACAAGTATATATCTAGTGTGGCTAGGCCTCTTTGGAGTCCTTGTAATAACGATAGTAATCAAGTCCCTATACAATAAGAACTTGCCTTATTAACCTTTTGTTGAAGTGAAGATTGAAACAGTGTCACTTTGGGGATTAAGGAATGCTACCATTTTGAGCTAATTTGTGTTGAATCCTAGTCGTTGATCCAATGGCTGAAGTCCTTCAATTTGGTCAATGGTATATAAGCGCTTGAGCAGTCAAATTTTGGTGCTCTGCGATTATTGTCTCTATTTAATATAAATTGCTCTCTATTAGGGTTTATTCGTGTGTGATAAATCTTTGTAACTTGGGTTGTTGAGTGATTAGGATAGTCATTCTAGGAGGGTATTGTTGCTCTCATTCTTAGGGTTTCCTGGTGAGATTCCCTATGGTTAAGTTGCTAAGAAGATTTCTTGTAAACTGTGAAGAGTGTGATCTTCAATTGTAATTGATCTTGTTGGATCTTGATCTCAAGAAATAGTGTAGTGGGCTTACCCATTTCCAGAGCTCAACGTGGATGTAGCTTATCCAATTTGGATAAGTGAACCACGATAATTTTGGTGTTATGATTGTTCTTAATTTGTTGTGTGTTTGTGTTTGATTAATTCGATTGAGGTATAACAGTGGTATCAGAGCCTAAAGGCGTTAGGATTGATTGATTTATTGAATCGTAGATTGATCTAGGGTTTTTTGGAAATTCTAGGGTTTGTCAAAATTTGGGACTTTTCAAATTGAGTCATTCCTTAGTGATCTAAAGTTCTCGGATTAAAGATTCAATTGTTAAATCATCGATTTGAGAGGTTCCTTGAAGATTTGGGGTTTTTTTGTAAACTCACATAGGAATCTTTTCATCTCTAGGGTTTCAATTAGGGTTTCTTGAAACAAAGACAATTCTTAAACACAACACAAACGCTTACACGATGACCACCATTCGATTGGAAATCACATAATACGATGGAAAGATAGATTTCGACAGTTGGAAGAAGAAGATGAAAGTGCTTCTCTTGCACAACAAGGTGGGGATTACACTCGAAAAGGACACGACGAAGTGGCCAGAGGAGAAATTGAAGAAGAAGGATGAGATTAATGAGGAGGCATACAATCTCATCGTGATGAACCCATCAAATAGTGTTCTGCGGAAGGTAGATGGGCTAGAAACTCCACTAGCCCTATGAGGTAAACTCGAAACCTTGTATGCATTACAGTCAGCACCAAACTTGCATTATTGAATGGTGCCTTATTTTCTTATAAAATGGATAGTGCTAGGTCTATTGAGGATAACTTAGACGAATTTTTAAAGATGACCTTGATCCTTAAAGGAACTTACCAAGAAGTAGGGGACACTAGTTTACCAATGATCTTACTGAATTCTTTAACTGATGAATACCTAGTAGTAAAGAATGCCTTTCAGTATTCTGGAACTGTATCTAGCATGGACTTAATAATAGCAGGACATAAAGCTAGGGAACTAGAACTGAAAGTCCAAAAGAGGGCAAGTAGCAATCTGTTTGTAAGAAGTAGGCCTAAATCCAGCCAAACAAGAAAGAGTAACTAGTATCATCAAGGGTCTAGGAACAAGAAGAAGGGGAAGGGTAATAACAAACCTAAAACAGAGACAGGAAAATGTTTTTCTATAATAAAATAGGGCACATAAAGAAAACTATTTTGAAGGGATAAAGAAACAAAAACAGGGAAACACTAAGAGCAACCTAGCCTCTATTAAGAACCAATTAGATGAGCTTGAAGTCCTTCCAGTGTCAACATTTGACAGTACTAAGGAATGGGTCCTAGACTCAGGCATCTCTTTCCATATGAGCCCAAATAAGAACTGGTTTAAGGAACTAGAAACACATGAAAATGAGGCTGTCTTTATGGGAAACAGTTAGGCTTGTTATGTTAAGGGAATAGGTAGTGTGATTGACAACGTGTCGTAAACACTACAAAATTAATAAACCTTACTTCTAATTATTAATTAGTAGATAGCATGAGTAAGGGTCGATCCCATAGGGAAGTAGTAGAATCTAAATTCCAATTATTTTAAAAAAAATCCTAGATAACCAAATTGACCTAAATAACAAAAATATAAACCGAGGGTTTGTAAAATCAAGGACACTAATTAATTACCAAAACAAAATTATGAATGAAAATCAATATAAAAACAACTTCAGTTCTCGGTTCAATCTCATCCTCACAATCAATGTATATTCTCAATTGCAACACTATCCTACCCTTTCATGGAAGTATCAACCCTGGCAGTAACAAGCTCTACTACCTGAATTCCCCTTAATTCTCACTAATGAAACATGCTATTTAACAGTCTTTAACCATTAGATAGCATAGAAGAAGCTCTCTAGATTTAATGTAATGGTTGCTTTAAGTTCCAATGAAATAGGTTAATCTAAGCAACAATCTCACAAGCTCGGATTATCTAACCTAAGTTTTTTTTTATTCAAGTAATAAAATAGAAAGTTTGTCCACAATCTTTTATTACTAATTGTTACTTTGTGATTAGGAATAGATCGATTACGTAATACAATCCCTAATTCTAGCAATCAATATCAATTCAATCAATTACCAAACCTGAAGTAAATTAAACGAATCAAATATCACATTCTATTAAAACAGAATAACATAAATCAAATCCATAGAAAGGTAAGAAATAACATTACTTTATCAATTAGACCATTGACATGTGTTAGGAATTGAAATCCCTTGAACTGAATTGAAAGAGTTTAGCCAAACATTGTAAATTTAGAATAACAAGTGTTTTTGAATAAATCCCCTCGTGTGTGTGTTCTCTCTCCCATAAAAACCTAATGTTATATTTATAACCCCTTCAAATAACCCTAAAAATGTGTGTACAGCCTCCCAAAAGGTTTACAACTCAAATTCCTAAATTGTAGACATTGAGTCCTACTTAAAACAAGGTGACTAGTTTTCTGCTAGAACTTGTGAGCTGATTTCGGGTCAGAAAACAACTGAATTTGGGCCTGATTATAAGCTTTCCAACAAATCTTTAGGCTTCTCAATTGGACTTCTATAACTCAAGTTATAGCCCAATTATTGACCAGTGCCCAAGCTGTAATGAGATTGGATCTTCTGACTTCAATGTAAACTTTGAGTACCCAAATCTACTAGGATTAAAACATGCAAGCCCAATTTGGAAAGCTCAGGATGTCTACTTCAAATATCAAGAAGACTCTTTCTTATTCTAGAACTCTAAGATTGTCAAAGTCTCCACTGAACCTTCAGAGGTCGAATCTGGCAATGTCTGAAAACTACACATTATGCTCCATTTTCATTCGCATGCCTCCATTCCTTTCCTAATTCAGAAAATGCATTAATCAGCTCATTTAATCACAAAATATATCACAAAGATTAATGTAAAGGAATTGAAAATATCAATTATTGAACACTTATCAGTGACTCTAAAACTAAGTGATGGAAAACTTATAAAACTGACCAAGGTCAGGTATATACCTGATCTAAAGAGGAACCTTATATAGGGAGCCTGGATGAGGCTGGATGTTCCTATAGGGCTAGTAATAGTTGCTTGAATGTGTATAGAAATCAAAATCTTGTTCTTAAAGGGGAAAAAGAAATGGTCTTTATATCCTATGTGGAGATTTTTATCCTAAATGTTTCAATATTGTATTGCTTTCAACTAATCTATCTGTGACTGAAAAATGGCAGCCGAGGATGGGACATATAAGTCAGAAAGGTATGAACATACTTAATAGCCAGGGGATGTTTGGTAGGGATACTGTCTCTAACTAAGAATTATGTGAAAACTGCGTGTTAGGGAAACAACACATGTTGAGTTTCTCAAAGGGAACTTACCTTGCCACAAACTGCCTAGAATACCTACATTCTGGTCTTTGGGGACCTGAAAGAATCAAGTCCCATGGTGGAAACAGTTACTTCTTATCAATAGTTGATGACCACAGAAGGAAAGTTTGGATTTATCTCCTGAAAACCAAAGACCAAGCCTTAGCCAAGTTTAAAGAGTGGAAACTGTTAGTGAAAAACTAGTTAGATAGGAAGGGTGAAGGCCTTAAGAACAGATAATGGGCTAGAGTTTTGCAATACTGAGTTTGACACATTCTATAGAGAGTAAGGTATCCTGAGGCATATGACTATTGCTAGGACCCCTCAGCAGAATGGGGTGGCTGAGAGAATGAATGGAACCTTATTGGAAAAGGTTAGGTGCCTATTGTTCACCTTAGGGCTACTAAACACCTTTTGGGGGGAAGCATTAGCCACAACAACCTATTAGTAAATAGAAGTCCATCAACTGCCATAAATGATAAATGTCCTGAAGAAGTTTGAGGGGTATTCCCCTATTCCCCTGTAAAGTTACTACCATTGATCAAAGACCCCTTAGTAACCCTGAAACATCTCCTAATCTTACTAATTGTACACAAATTAAAATGGAGCCTATGACATAGCAACCAAATTCTCCCCAACCAGACTTAGAGCCACCACCAGAAGCTGAAGCAGAAAAAATTGTCCTTGACCAATAAAAAGAAGAAGTTGTAGAAGAAACCATAGAACCCCAACCTGTTGACCTACAACAGTACCAATTTGCAAGGGACATAACCAGGAGAGAGGTAAGGCCACCAGCCTGATATTCATATGCAGATATGATATTTACTGCTTTGCTTACATGTACTATAATACCCACATTCAGAAATATGGTAGGAAGTATTTTATAGTCATAGTGAATATATTTAGAGGAATTCCATAAAAGTTTCAATAGGGGCCAAATGGTCATTTCACACAGAATCACGTGTTTAAGTGAAAAGTGAGTATGATAAATATAATGTATTAAGTGTGTTAGCCATGAGAATAGAGTGGTAGAAAGATTATGGAAAATACACGTGGTGTGATGCCGAGATAAATACGTGTTTGTAAAGTAATAGAAATAAATTAAAGAATAAGGGTAAAATGGTCTTTTCACTCACAACTAGATGAAAGAGTGGAGAGTGAAAATGACCAAGAACATGTGTTAAATCCATTGAAAGTGAGGGTATATCGATAAATGCACGTGTGACATAATTCCCAAGTCATTGTCATCCCTTGGGCACGCCACCTTCTTCCCCCATTTCTCCTCCATTTCTTCAAAGTCTTCCAAGAGAATTACATGAGGATTCATGCCTAAGTGAATATATATTCATTTTGTGGTTTTCTAAGGTAATAATTTTAGCAAAAGTTTGTGATTTGTGTTTTATAAGTATGAGTTCTCATGAATTTATGTGTTTTTAGCATGAATCAATGGAGAAAGTGAGCAAAGGAAGCAAAAAAAAAAAAAAAAAAGGATTCTTGCAAGAAAAAGGTAAGTAAACCTAATCTAAGCTTTAATTTGAGTAGTATATGTGTAAGTTGATTCTTGAGTGTTTGTGTATGATGTATGATAAGAAGTATTGGTTGTTTCGATGCTTGTTTGATGGAGAATAATGTGTAGAAATTCAGCCAAGATGAGTAGTTATGTAGATGTGATGTTTTGGTTGAACTTTGGATGAAATTTTGATGAGTTGATGTTGGAATTTGGAATTGTCGAATCCGGCCAGATTTGAAGTTAAGTTTGTGAGTTTTTGCTCCAATTTTGGTGGATTTGGAGAGATGCGGAAGTGTGGCCAACAAAGTATTTGTATTTGCATGTGCATGTGAATTGTTTGATGAAAATTCAAAGAGAAATGCATGTGTGAGTTTGTTAAATCTTGTTGAAGAAATTGTTTGGGAAAGGAAAGAATTGGAGTTGAAAGGTTATGTTAGACTTAACCAAGTGTATGTTTTAGTATTCAAGAGTGCATTTTGTTATGCCAAAATTTAGAATAACACTTGGTTATGTTAGTTCAATGAAATGAATGACCTTTAGTGCAGGGTTCAAGTTGCTTGAACTTTTAGCATTAGTTAGAATGGCATATTGTATTTAGTAATTGAATTATGAGTTTTGAAGCTTATGACTTCAGAAAAATGATGGCAAGAATTGCATATTAAATTGTTGTAATAGTGTAGTATTGATGATAGTAAAAGATAGGTGATTATATTATATATTGTCAAGCTTGTATGCTTGAAATTAGAAAGATCATTCAAAGAATGGCTTGGCCAAATAAGTATATTGTTGTTTCTTGTTTTGAGATTAGTTACAAATAACATGTAATAAGTGATTTTATTGTAAAAAGAATAGAAAAGCTTTCCCAAGTATAAATATCAAAGAAACATCAAAGAAATAGAAGTTTAGTTTATATATTAAATACATGACCATTTTAGAAATTGATTGGTATGAGTATAGTTTTCATGCCTTATTATATATTACAAGCTATAGAATTGTGCTAGAAGATCTTGAGAATATGTTGTATTGGCCAAAAGTTTAGTTAAGAATGTTAGAAAGAAATTAGAATTTAGCCAAAGTATATATGTTGTGCCATCTATTAGATTGAATTTACAATTATTAATATAACAATATAGATTAATGTATAGAATGTAGCCAAAAGAAAAAAAGAAAGAAGGGCATGTATACAATGTTGATGGTCATTTTAAGAGAATGAAAATTTATGGCATTAAGATTTGTATTTAGAAAGTTGTACAAGGCATGTTTGTTACATTAGAAAAATATTAGAGAGTTGTTTAATGACATGGTTATGTGATATATAAGTTTGAGAAAATCTAGTAGTATAATTGGGCAAGTTAGTAGACTTAATGCCTAAGTTGTGGCATAGTTTTTCTAGAAGAAATTAGATTGCCCAAAATGTAGAATTCATTCCCTAGTTGAATTGTGCTGTTTTAATATCTCACTAATAGAATTATGAAAGAGTAGAATTTGTGAGAGATAATGTACTTGTATATGTGTACATTTTATATAGCATGATAGAATTAAAGAATTATGTAGAAATTATAGAATCGCGTACATACACACGATGCATAGAATTCAGAAATAAAGAATAAAATAGAAAATGTTTAATTTAAGCGTGTTACTAGAATAGAACTTTGAGCTTTCTAGAAAAGTATAGAAATAAAAGCCTTAGAATTAATAGAATACATGCCAGAGTCAGATACGTATTTTGGGATCATGCATAGATAGCATATAAATGCATGACATAGCATAGCATATATTTTAGAAATTTTAAAATTATTGGAAAATGTCTAGCTAGGTATTTTGCAGATTTACAGAGCATGTTTTCAGAGGGCTGTTGCGATGGGGAACCTGTGAGCATTCACTGCGTTAGCTAGTGGTGACAAAGATGCAAAAGTTTCCCACATGCACGCCGCCATCAGTGAACAGCATCAGAATAGAAAACAGAATTGTACAGTTCGCCAGAAGTGCATGTGGATGAGGACTGTACCTGGAAAGAATTTTAGAATACGCTCACACAGCTAGGGTTCCAAATCCATGTCTCAGCCTAGTCCGATCGGCAAACTAGAACAGAATACAAAAAGAATTTCAGAAAGAAAGAAAAATAGAATAAGAAATAGAATACAGAAAGAAAGAAAAATAGAATAAGAAATAGAAAACAGAAAGAATTTCAGAAAGATAGGAAAAAGATTAGAAAAGAATCTTCAGAAAGAATACAAACATGATCATTTGCATATGCATCAGACATTTTATGTGCATTGCATCTTATGCGTTTATGCATAGATTAAACAATTTATTTTATGATTGCGTGTCTGACTAGCCAAGAAAATAAAATAGAAGCCCACAAAAATAGAGAAGAAAAGAAAATAGAAGCCTACGAGAATAGAAAAGAAATTAGAGATATACAAGAAAAAAAAAAGAAATTAGATACATGCTAGAAAAGAACAGAAATTAGAAACATGACAAATAGCAAGAAAACTTAGTGATTTGTTGAGTAGAGAAAGAAACATAAAGTTATAATCTAGTGGAAAAGAGAAATGAAATGATAAAGAATGGCACAACAGTAGAAGCATTTAGAAAGATTTGAGAAAAATAGAAGAGTGCTAAGTAGTACACCTGAAATAAAGAGAGAAAACAAGTAGAAATTTAGAAACAGTCACCCCGTTGCTTTCCTTATTTTTGCAGGTATTAGATTATAGTGGTCGGGAGACGTCAAGCTGGCGAGAGGATTGCACACACTGTCTCAGTGAAGAAATTTAACGTGGATTTATATATGTGAGAAATAATCTTTGTGTAATAGTATGTTATAACTGGATTAAGGATAAAAATTTTAGACGAACACCCTTTTTAAACTAGAAATTCGTTGGATTCTCTCTATAGGATACTCAGTGAATACTTGCCTAGTGAGACATTACATTTTTGGTTTCAGAGCAACATTTTGGAGACCTTAAGATGCTTTCTGAAAGAAAGTTAGATTAGAAGCTGGTTAAGAAAAGTGACAGTGTGCCTCTCAAGCCCCAATGACGTGCTCCGTAAGCTGACCGTTGTAATTAATTTTCTTTTTACTTGTGTGGGTTGATTGTTATTGATGATTAATAGTAGTTATGTTATTTGATCCGATAGTAAGAATCAGTAGAGAATGTGGGTGAGATGCCTAATCCCGCTAGGGTTTGTACACATGGGTTTAGACGAAGCAGGGTTGCAGTCTCATATATTTAGTAATGGGTAGCAAGATCAGTTTTGAAAGTAAGCCTCTAAGTTAGCAAGATCAGTTTTGAATCCAATGATTGCAAACCCATTGGGAAGTTAACCCTAGAAAGAAAAAACTTGAAGGTAAGTAGGCGCAAGGCCTGCATACTGGTTCAGAGAGAATGGTAGCCTATTAGAGATGTGGTACAGTAAGAGACTCACACTTAAGAATGGTACTGTGCCAGCCACTAACATTAGTTACAAATCCGTGGGGTTCTGGAGAACTATGATTAGTTAACCAATCCGGATAAAGTTGTTAAAACGGGGAGAGGTAAGTATGAATCTAGTTATATTAAGTATCCCCGATTGAGAGGATTATTTTGAGTATAAATTTCCTAGGGAGACATAAAGTAGAGAATGAGTACCATTAGAGAATAGTGAGATTCAATTTAGATGACTGTGATAAGTTCAGTTTTAGAAAAGGGCCATCAGTTAGTGTGATGATCAGTAATATGAGGGCCAAGAAGCAATTGAGAAAAAGATGAATGAAGTATTTTTGCCCAAATGGTGCATAGCAAGGTAGTTCCCAATCTAGAGATCAAAGATGTGTTAGTAGTCTGGCAGTTTTTAGACATGTTCCCGGATAAGTTATCGAGGTTGGTTCCCAGAGAGAGATAGAGTTTAGCATTAAATTGGCCCCCAGGATAGCACCAATTCCTAAGGCTCCATACTGAGCGGCCTCAGTAGAACTCTAGAAATTAAAGGAGTATTTCTAATAATCTTCTAAGCAAGGGTTTCCTCTAACCTAGCTAGTCTCCCTAGGGTGCACCAATCTTATTTAGTGGAATAAATAAATAATAATGGATCACTCTAGATGTGCATAGACCCCTTGAAAGCAGAATAAGATGACGAGGAAAGAATCTAATTCCCGTGGCTTCATATGGATAAATAGAAGTGGTGCCAAAAATTTAGAAGAATAATTAGTTGACAAGTGATGCCACAAGATAATAAGTTGGTGAGTGCAAAAGAGATATATTACTCTATGAGTAACCATAAAAGTAGATAAGAATGGTTAGCCCGAATATATGCCGGANTCTAAACCTCAAGCCCACAATAAAGGTATCAAATCTAGGGCCCAACATACTATTTCCTTAGGTATATCGAATATCCTGACTATCCTTCTGGCATATATTCGAGCTAACCATTCTTATCTACTTTTATGGTGACTCATAGAGTAATATATACATATACATATATGTATATGTATATATACATATATGTATATATGTATATATACATATATGTATATATGTATATATACATATACATATATGTATATGTATATATTACTCTATGAGTCACCATAAAAGTAGATAAGAATGGTTAGCTCGAATATATGCCAGAAGGATAGTCAGGATATTCGATATACCTAAGGAAATAGTATGTTGGGCCCTAGATTTGATACCTTTATTGTGGGCTTGAGGTTTAGAAGAAGCAGATATAACATTTGCTTCTATTTTGATTTAGATGAGGAGTTGCCTATATACCTCCTGCTGTATGTTGATGATATGTTGCTAATTAGCAGGTGATAAAGACACCAGAAAATCTACAACTGCCTACTATTTCACACTTGGAGGAAACTGCATAAGCTGGAAATCACAGTTGCAGCCTATTGTAGCACTCTCATCGACTGAAGTTGAGTACATGGCTATAGCAGATGTGTTTAAGGAGGCTGTTTGGTTGTAGGGAATGATGTCAGAGGCAAACTTTTTCAATGGGAAGGTCAAAATTTACTCAGACAGCCAGTGTACAATTCACGTGAGTAAAAATCCAGTCTATCACAAAAGGACCAAGCATCTAGATGTTCGTTTCCATTTTGTGAGAGATTTGGTTGCTTAAGGAGTTGTTGAATTGAAGAAAGTTGCCACTGAAGAAAATCCAATAGATATGGGCACAAAGATAATTGCTCCAGCAAAGTTCAGGCACTGCTTGAAGTTGCTATCAGTGGAGTGATCAGAAGTGCCAAAAAGCTATGAGGGATATGGCTTAGAGTAAGTTGTAGTACAGGAGTTCCAAGTTTTCAAGGTGGAGATTGTTGAAGTGAAGATTGAAACAGTGTCACTTCGGGGATTAATGGAACGCTGTCGTTTTGAGCTAATTTGTGTTGGATCCTGGTCGTTCATCCACAGCTGAAGTCCTTCAATTTGGTCAATGGTATATAAGCGCTTGAATAGTCAGATTTTGGTGCTCTGTGATTATTGTCTGTATTGAATAGAAATTGCTCTCTGTTAGGGTTTATTCGTGTGTGAGAAATCTTTGTAACTTGGGTTGTTTGAGTGATTAGGAATGTCATTCTGGGAGGTTACTCTTGCTCTCATTCTTAGGGTTTCCTGGTGAGATTCTCTAGGGTTAAGTGCTGAGAAGATTTCTTGTAAAGTGTGATCTTCGGTTGTAATTGATCTTGTTGGATCTTGATCTCAATAAGTAGTGCAGCAGGCTCTCCCATTTTCGGAGCTCAATGTGGATGTAGCTTCCAATTTGGATTAAGTGAACCATGATAATTATGGTGTTGTGATTGTTCTTGATTTGTTGTGTGTTTGAGTTTGATTGTTTGATTAATTCAATTGAGGTATAACACCTTTGTTATAGTACCTCCCATCAATATACTGACTAGTCTCTGATACAACAATGCTTTTTCAAAAACATATAGCATATATATACTTGTGTCATTTTTTTTTCATTCAAATTGATTAGACCAAGATTACTATTTTATGTTGGGTGAAGATCGGGGACTTGCTTGATAGATAATGTTGTACAACCCCTGCTTGTCAGCACATCTAAATAGATATTGTCTATTTTGTACCTAACTTATATGGATTTGCTTTTAAGCTTCACACAATTATTTTTCACCTTATTTAAAGAGACACAAAACTTATAAATTGACTCATCTCTTATTTTGCTAAAGATGTAGAATGCGGCAATTATTAATTAATAGCTTTATTTATCATATGAAATAATGAAAAGCCTTGAGTACATTATAAAATGGGAGCACAAGACACCCTTATTTAAACTTAAAGCCCATCAGAAACCTGTAGCAACTCTTTCAGGCAAAAGTTAATTGATACTTCTGCGCTTTACTTGGCGAGAAGATACCAAAATGCTGCTCAGTCCTAGCTGGTTTTAGGTTCTCATCAAACAGGGCAAACAAATATGTTTCAATAGCCTTTCCAGTCTTCCTGGGTGTCCCTGTGTTTCCATTCACATGACCAATCAAATTCCTATAGTAAGTTCCTACATTTTCCATAGTGGCTCCAGGATTTCCTTCTGATGGCCACCCACTTTCTGATATAACAATCTCCAAATTGGGGGCACCAGCCTTTTCCAAAGCGGCATACTGAGCATCTGTTAGCGCATCGAACAGATTCTTGTATTGATATTGATTATCTCTTACTACAACTTCTGGAGCCGTAAACAACGCGTAAGGCAGGCTGATTTGCGCGGTGTTTATTGATGTAGGCAAAATAAGGGTACACATTGACAAAGAGTGGAGCTCTATTTTGTGCCAGGAATTGAATTATGGGGGTGATGTAGGAGCTCGCTTCAGGACTGAAAGTTCCCGCGGACGGAGGCGAGGGATTGACTACCAAGGTAGTGTCGATTGAGGTTGAAACCTTGATCAGGCCTTGTAAATTCGTTGCAGCTATCACGCTGTAAACGTTTTTCATTGCGGGTAAAACAAACTTAGCTTCTGCATCAGCAGGGTGGATTTCATTTCCGTTTGCAATGTATCAGAATTTGACATCAGCAGAGTATGCCAGGACACTTTGTTGGACCCAATCTCCCGCTTTTGTAGAATCTGTGAGGTCCTGGAGTTTGTCTTTCGGGACGTCAAGGATGAGTTGAATGTTGGATCCCTTCAGGGCTTGGAGGGTTGCTTGATCCGTGTTAGGAAGTAATGAAATCTGACCGTTGATTGTAGATGATGTGTCAGGGAGTTAGTTTTATTTCTGTTACAGTGCACGTGCAAAATATATGCAGTGCGCATGTATATATAAAATGCTTTACGCATGTATCATGCGTAATCATCATCAATAATATAGATCTGAATTTTCTCTCTCTTTTGCTCTGTTTTTCCTGCGTTTTCTGTTAGTGTTCTGAGTTGGTATCAGAGTTGATACGATGGTAATGGTCTAGAGACACTGCCTTGTGTGTAATGAGGAGGAGGAGGAGTAGGAGCAAAAGTGTATTGTCCTTATGTTAAAGATGCAGATGATCTTATAAAACCAGGTGGATTAAAGTTGCCTCTGACATAAGAATTGTTGGAGTTGTCGACTACTTCAGCATTAATGGGTAACAGAGACGCACTCGGGGGTCCCACAAGTGGGTATGTATTCTCTTTATTTGGTGCTGCTGTTTGTTGGATGAGTAAGAGGCAAAGTATTGTGGCTTTGTCATCGACTGAGGCAGAGTACATGGCATTGACACATGCTGGCAAGGAAGCTATGTGGCTTCGAAGATCGAGTTTAGAGCTTGGTTTCAAGCTTGATGCTGTGAAGATTGGATGTGACAATCAAGGGGCTATTTACTTAGCCAAGAATCCTGCCTTTCATTTGTGATCAAAACATATTGACATACATATTACCATTTCATCAGGCAAAAGGTGGAGGAAAAATTGGTGTTGTTAGAGAAGGTTGATACATTTGTTAATGCTACAGATTTTCTTACCAAGGCTGTGAGCTTTGCAAAGTTTACATGGTGTGTTGATGAGGTAGGCCTTCGTTGTGTGAAGTTTTCGCCAAGTGGGAGAATGTTGGAGTTGTCGACTACTTCAGCATTAATGGGTAACGGAGACGCACTCGGGGGTCCTCGGGGGTCCCCGAGCCCGTAGGCGGTTTTGGGCTTTTCCATGTATAACCGCTGTAGGATTTCTTTTAAGTTATTAATTCCTTTTTGGGTTGGGCTTAGGAATAAGAATCCTTGTAAAACTAGGTTTAATCTCTTAAACCTAGTATATAAACATACTTTTCTCTTGTTATGGGTGTGAGAGTAATTCATTTATTGTAACATTCATTGTAAACGAGAGAGATGAGACATATTGCAATAATATTGACTCAGCTGGACGTAGCCCACATTGGGTGAACCAGGGTAAATCGCGAGTATTATTTTTCTTTGTTGACTGTTTGTTTTGTTTTACTATTATATTTTGTTCCTGTTGTTTTCTCTATTTCGTTCAAGAATTATGTCCAGTAAAATTTACATCAAACCGATGGATCGTAAATTCGCATCTGCCCAATGTTATGTGCTTTGTAGAGGCTCACAACGTCAGCTTGTGATGGCAAATTGTTACCATTTCTTCCATAGCATACGCCTATGGCACCTGCAAAAAAATTAGAAGTACTTTTGAGATTGTAGTGCTTTATGTGTAAATTCTCGAAGTGCTTTTGAACATGATGAAAACAATTGAGAGCCTTAACCTGTTAGTAGAAACTATTAACTAAATAAACAGAAATAATTACAGATCCTTGGCACAGATTCTAAAGACATCATATTGCTTTTATCTTTTGAAATCTCATAGTATTAACTAATTAATTAAATAACCAAGAATAATACTACACGTATAAATTTAGTATACAAACTCTTAATGTATAAACATGTAACACAAAACAATCTGTTCACTGAATATATATATCAAAGGTATAGTAATGTAATTTTTAAGACATCAAATACAATTAGTCAAAATCTTTTGAAAAGTCTCAGTATTAACTATTGAGAGTCTTTCTTGACGTGTATCTTTAAACACAAGTTAAAATAATCTCCAACAATTAAATTGAATAAAATGCTAATTTGTTAGAGAGAGAGAGAGAGAGAGAGAGAGAGAGAGAGAGAGAGAGACCTGATGCTCCTATATGGGACATCAAAAACCCAATGAGCAACAACATTGTAACCCTGAAAGATTTTTCACTTGCAGAATAAGAGGAGAAAGCCATGGATAAGAAAAATAAAATAAAAACCGAAGTTAATTCTTCTCTGGGCACAATCGTTTAGTTAAGCATCCACCTCTACATATAGCTGCTGGCAACAAGTCCTTCCCTTAGAAGAGATCCAATATTTCAAACCTCAGTCTTGACTAATCAGTTCCAGATATTTTGTCAATTACTCCATGGAATTTTATAGCACCAAGACTTTTCAAATTATATATTAAGTTGAATAAAGACAAGTCAAATTCAGTGAATCACATAATCTGTTATAATTGGTGGCAAAGTTATTTACAATTTTCCTTTGCATTTCTAGACTCTGAAGAAAAGTCTTTGGGCTGCCTGGTGGCTAACCTTCAAAATTAAGCATGAGCCAAACCTGAAAAACATGGACCAGAAGTTACAGGTTAAGGGTCCAGTTAAGGGCCAGGATTCATTGAGTTTTCCACAAGTTAGAGTTGACTGACCTGACTAATCTGGTTTCTCGTAAGTGTTCGACATTGCCACAAGGTCAAGTCCATATCTGGTCGGAAAAATTTTCATGTGTCACTTTCCTTGTTTCACTCATTTATTGGATGTATATTCTAACTCAGGGAAAATTCTTCTATCAGTTTTCTTCGATGAAGTTTTTGCAACTAAGAGTTCACATTAAGGAAATTATGTTAAGGAAATTATGCTAAGGTGTTATATATATATATTGTAATAGCACATGCTAATAGATCGACAAAATATTACATGTTTTGGATCCCACCTTAATTGATTTTCTTTAATTAAGCAAACGTCTTTCATATAAAACACGTGACTTAGTTATAAGGACCCAAGGTTTATAAATAGATCAAAGTTTTCATTTTCTAACGATGTGATGTGACAAAGATTCTCTTATATGCCTAAAAAATCAAGGCTGATGGGAGCTTACGTCAATAGGCGCCAATCAGAGTTCAGAAAGGCTTTGTGCCATCCAAGAGCTGCCACATCGTCCAAAGACAAAAAGACTATGGCTGTCATCAACTTGATAGATTCAGGTTTTGTCTATGAGTGGATGGGAGCTGCCCACTTGTCTAAGCCCTAGGCAGCTTGAGGACATCTCCTACGTTATTAGCCAATGGAAGGCAAGGAAAGACTTGCGTGATACCTGTCCACTTGCAGATTTGTAATCATTTTCTTGAATTCCTCTACTATAAATAGAGGGCTCCTCCTCTCATTTTCGGGATTCTGATAAGAAACCCACATTCTGATTGCAACCTTTATTCTCAGAGCATAGATAACCTATGATAAAGAGACTAACTTGATATTCTTTTTGAATAATCAGTCATTGTATCTCTGCTAGCTGTTCGCTATACGTGACCTCCTGTAATCTCTCATATATAAAGGAACAGTGGACGTAGGATTCGCTTTAAGCATCCGAACCACTTTAAAAATCATCTTCCATTTATTTATCGCATTTGTCATTCACGTGTAATTTCTAAGTCAGCTTAGCCCTTTGCATGTGCGAGTCGTTGGTGTCAAAATCCAGCATCAACAGTTTGGTGCTAGAAGGAGGGCCTGATTTAGTATCCGCTCTTCATCAAGAATCTTTGATCAATCAGTTTTACTCATGAATAAATGGCTCGTGGTTTTGAAACAGAGCGAACTAGCCTTAATAATGAGGAGATCCCCTAGGTATAAGATGATACTTCTTCCGAAATACCTCCCATTTCGCAAAGTACCGCGACAGACATTCCCTCGTGTTCACAGCTCGACCTCGCTGTGATGAGTTACCTAGAGAGATTCAATAATACTCTCCAAACGGTTAGCTGAAGGCTGTATCATTTGGATTAGGTTGTATCGCCCGATGTCGACAAGGCGATGCCGTTGCCAAAGACGCTTATAGGTCACGTTAAAGTGCAAACACAGGCGAAAGCCTATGCCATATGCATTATAAAGTGTAAAGACAAAGGAAAGCATGTGGCAGATAATAGGCCAAAGAGCTCAAAGGTACTAGCAAATACCATTCGTGAAGCGGGTAGAACACCTGTGGCTTTGGAACTTGGTGATATGTTGCATCATGAACTGTCCCATGCCACATCGCATGGGCACCTCTACAAGAGTGCAAGGTAGGGAGATTCCCATTATCGTCGACTTGATGGTTTCGACCATTATTGCGAGGGAAATACACACCATACACGGGTCGGTTCTAATCACCATGGAGGTCAGGATAGCTCCCCTGGCCATTCAGTGCCTACACATGACTCCAACCAACGTGTGTCAAGGCATGCCAGAGGCTCTGGCCTAGGGGAGGAAGAGTCCAACCTGCGGTCTTTCCTAAACTGCAATCGTGAGGGTCGAACCCACGTTGCGGAAAATGATCCCAAGTAGCTCTGCTTCCTCAGATTGAGGAGTTACAGCGAGCTCAGGAGTAGCTTAGAGCTCAACAAAATGAGCGCGAGCAAGTCACTGAGGCATCTCACTTTTCTCCATCAGTGTTGGCTACTCCTCTCTCGTCAAGATTTAGAATGCTCGATATGCGAGCATTCGATGGGAATTCTGATATGCAGGATCATCTTTATAAGTTTAACAACTTCATTGAGCTTCACCAAGTTTCTGGCTTGACTAAATGTCATTGTTTAGCAGTAACTCTAATTGCCCATGTCAAGCGTTGGTTTAGATCGTTTTCGCCAAGATCTATTAACTTATGACAGCAGATGAGTTCATTATTTTCGAGACACTTCCAGCTAATAGGAAGTTCTCAATGCCGTTGAGCTATTTGAAAACATACAACAGGAGAGGAATGAATCCCTCCAGTCCTATATTGACAGGTTCCCCAAGGAGCCGCATAAGGTGGCCAATACACCCGAAGAGTCAGTTAGGACTCTCATTATTGCGGGAGTTTGTCCACAAACCGACCTGTGAAAAAAAGGTACAATTTGAGGACGATATTTTCCTCACTCGCTTCTACATTCTTATCGAGAAGTACCTCTGAATTGAGGATTCTATGGCTACTTTAAATCGTCACGACCCCAATCTATCGACTAGTGCTTCTAACCAGGGGAAAGAAGGCCGGGGGAAGAGTAGTAGAAGAGCTGATCGCAGATGGGCCAATGACGATCAACGAAAGGGAAAGAAACAACAGTTTGAGCCCAAAAAATCTTATGCCAAGGTTCCTCATTGCGATCGTGACAAGAATCAATATACTCCATTGAATGCATCGGTATAAGCTATTCTGGATAAATCAAAAGAAGCTAATCTGCTCGGAGAGTCAGAGCCCATGAATAATCCCCTTTTAGCAAGGAACAACAAGAAATATTACCGTTATCATTAGGATAATGGGCACCATACCGATGAATGTTGGGCTCTTAAGCAGGCAATGGAAGACCTCATTAAAAAAGAATACTTTAAGGTGTATATTGATGGTCCAACTCATGTTCGGGAAAAGGATCATAGGGACAAGGGAAAGAAGCGTCGTGGTCACAAAGGTCTCCATCTTGTTGGGATCATATTTTGAGGACCATATCTCGAGGTGCTTAGGAAAAGTATGCTCGAGAAGCTTGTCATGACATCGTGAGTGTGATGAACATGACGTCGCGACCTACTAAGGTGTGCAGAGAAGAAGAGATTACATTCTCAGAGAAAGACGCGGTACGATTGCATCACCCCCATAAGGATGCACTCGTTATTGCGCCTGAAATAGGTCGGTGTGAAGTCCATAGGATATTGTGGACAATGGTAATGCTGTAATTGATATCAATTCAATCAATCTACCAAACCTAAAGTAAATTAAACGAATTAAATATCATATTCTATTAAAACAGAATAGCATAAATCAAATCCACAGAAAGGTAAGAAATAACATTGCTCTATCCATTAGACCATCGACATATGTTAGGAATTGAAATCCCCTTGAACTAAATTGAAAGAGTTTAGCCAAACATCGTAAATTCAGAATAACAAGTGTATTTGAATAATTCCCCTTGTGTGTGTGTTCCTTCTCTCATAAAAACCTAATGTTATATTCATAGCCCTAAAAACATGTGTATAGCCTCCATAAAAGGTTTACAACTCAAATTCCTAAATTGTAGATATTGAGTCCTACTCAAAATAGGATGACTAGTTTTCAGCTGGAATTTGTGAGCTGATTTCGGGTTAGAAAAAAACTGAATTCGGGCCTGGGCTCTTCATGAAAGTTGTAGCCCTACTTATAAGTTTCCAATGCATCTTCAAGCATCTCAATTGAACTTCTATAACTCAAGTTATAGCCCAATTACTTATCGGTGCCCAAGCTATAATAGGATTGGATCTTCTGACTTCGATGTAAACTTTGAATACCCAGATCTACTAGGATTAAAACACGTAAGCCCAATTTAGAAAGCTCAGGATGTCTAGTTAAATATCAAGAAGACCTCTTTCTTATTCTGGAACTCTAAGATTGTCAAAGTCTCCACTGAACCTTCAGAGGTCGAATCTGCCAATGTTTGAAAACTACACATTATGCTCCACTTTCATTCGCATGCCTCCATTCCTTTCCTAATTTAGAAAATACATTAATCAGCTCAATTAATCACAAAATATATCACAAAGATTAATGTAAAGGAATTGAAAATATCAGTTATTGAACACTTATCAGTGACTCTAAAACTAAGTGATGGAAAACTTATAAAACCCTAAACCCAGGTCAGGTATATCCCTGATCTGAAGAGGAACCTCGTATCTTTAGGGACCTTGGATGAGGATGGATGTTCCTATAGGGCTAGTAATGGTTGCTTGAATGTGTATAGAAATCAAAATCTTATTCTTAAAGGGGAAAAAAGAAATGGTCTTCATATCCTATGTGGAGATTTTTATCTTGAATGTTTCAATACTATATTGCTTTCAACTAATCTATTTATGACTGAAAAATGGCACCTGAGGATGGGACACATGAGTCAAAGAGGTATGAACATACTTAATAGCCAGGGGATGTTTGGTAGGGATACTGTCTCTAACTTAGAATTCTGTGAAAACTGTGTGTTAGGGAAATAGCATAGGCTAAGTTTCTCAAAGGGAACTTACCTAGCCACAAACTGCCTAGAATACCTACATTCTGGTCTTTGGGGACCTGAAAGAATATGATGAGAATCCAAGCCCATTGTGTTCTTTAAACATGCAAGATTGTATATTGAAGATTCAAGAAGCCCAAGCCTTACAAGGAGGACAACATTCGACCCAAGCACTCAAGGAAGCTCACAAACTTGTCCAAGATGCGTTAAGGGTCCAAGACATGGCACAAGCCCTTTTTTGTAGCCCAAGCCATGGAGATTGTAATACCCACATTTAGAAATATGTAAGGATTATTTTATAGTCATAGTAAATATATTTAACTAGTTTTATAGAGAAATTCCATAAAAGTTTCAATAGGGGCAAAATGGTCATTTCACATAGAATCATGTGTTCAAGTGATAAGTGAGTATGATAAATATAATGTATTAAGTGTGCTAGCCATGAGAATAGAGTGGCAGAATGACTATGGAAAATACACGTGATGTAAGGCCAAGATAAATACGTGTTTGTAAAGTAATAGGAAGAAATTAAAGAATAAGGGTAAAATTGTTAGGAAACGACCCGGTTGCGCAGCGGAAAACAAAAATAATTACAACCATGGATCGTTCCTTAGAACCCAAAATCAGGGCATAGAAAATTACAGTTTATATTTTATAAGAATCTGCAGAAAAATAAATCCAAAGGTTTAGATTCATACCCACGTTTGGAGGCTCCACCAATGCTGTCTCTGAATGTGTTTGCTACCGATCCGAGTATAGGATCGAACCAAGAAGTCCACACGAAGACAACCACCAAGAACCAAGGAGGGATTTGCTAGATTCTCCTTGGCCTGAAGAAATCAAGAAGAACAAAAGAAAAGTTTGATTTTCAATCAAACAGTGAAAGTGGCGTGGGAGAGTGTATAAGGGGCTGCTGTGTTTTCTTTTTCTATTTCAAAAGGCAAAATCAATTTATTTATAAAACACACAAACACTATTCTTTTTATAGGCAAACCAAGTTGCCCTATTCCCACATGGAATGGGCTTGGGCTCCAACCCAAACACCCCATGTTGCCAAACACTCCCAAATTGGATATTTTATTTATTTCATCATTATTTCAATTAAAAATCAATTAATATATATTTAATATATATATTAACATTTAACAATAATGATAATTTATTTGAATATGTGCGAACACACATTCAACCGTAATTTCACTTATTAAATTTTTTAACAAATTAAATAAAAGGCTACGACCTCAGCAAATTTAATTGTACTGTGAAATTACCAAAATACCCCTTCGCCCAAAAGACGAAAACGCCCTTCTTTCTTCTTGGCTCTTAAATTATCTTCTATGTATGTGACCCATAGACTCCTCATCATACCGGTAGTGTATAGTATCGCGATTAAAGCCAATTAATCGTCTCACTAATACACAGACCAAGATTGGCCCCTAGCAAGGCATCATGGCCACCCGATAGATTCTGATTCAGCAAAGTAGCTACCTGTCAACGATATGGTTACCGTACAATTCGATCCTTTCATCATACGTTATCTCGACGAGACGAAGGCATAGAAATAGTGTCAACCTTCGGTTACTCTTGATATTATATATTCAGTTTCTGGACCAATGACCCGTATTATAATCTGGATAGAGCAACAACTCAATCCCACTGTGGCCACAGTTTCAGTGTCATTGCCATATATTGAATTGCGTTGTGAGATAACTTCTCCCATACCCGGGAGTGATGAATCCATACACTTTTTGATATAGCCAATCACCACCGAACTGACAGCTCTAAATAGAACTGCGTTAGGCTAGTGTCAAACTGTACCAATTGGTGCACAAGGCGCTTCGGTGATCTCAAGTATAAGGATCACATGCACCACCATTCGTTAGAGGATTTGTTCCATAGATACTGGGGTTACCATCCATATGGAATCCTCTGGTGGGTCAGTCCAGTGAACTTGCTACGGTATATCCGCCTACAACAAGCACCCATGTGTTGCACCAGGTTGTCACCAAACAACCTTGACAAGTGAGATCAGTCACTACCTTTAGATAGGGTCGTTCAACACTATGATAGCCTTACCGTATTATCTGTGCCCTTACTTCAGAATAATACTGGGGCTACTGACATTTCTAGAATGGCCACCTTATGTGCTCATAGGGTTCTCACTATCAAGATTTGAAACACTTGATACCCTCGTCACAGTTCTACCATTCTAAGGACATATATCAATACATATTGCAATAATAATGATTTACGCGATATAGAATAAAATGCCTTTTATTATTGATTAATGAACATTATTACAAAGAGTCAATTCTACAATAATTGATTGGCTCTAGGGCATCTACTCTAACAATCTCCCACTTGCACTATAGCCAATCATTCATGTATTTAATACCAAATGATTTCAAGTGCCTTTCATGCTTCTGCTGCGACAGAGGCTTTGTCAGTGGATCTGCGAGATTGTCGTCAGTATGCACTTTACTAATCTGCACGTCTTTCCTCTCAACTATCTCTCTGATGAGATGGAATCGTCTGAGTATGTGTCTGGACTTCTGATGAGACCGTGGTTCCCTAGCTTGAGCAATTGCTCCATTGTTGTCACAATAGATGTCTATAGGATCAACAATCGTAGGAACCACACCAAGTTCAGTGACGAACTTCTTAATCCAGACTGCCTCCTTGGCCGCATCTGACAATGCAATATACTCAGCCTCCATTGTAGAGTCCGCTACAGTGCTTTGCTTGGAGCTCTTCCAGCTCACTGCACCGCCATTGAGACAAAATACAAACCCTGATTGCGATCGATAATCGTCTTTGTCCGTTTGGAAACTAGCATCACTGTATCCTCTTACAGTGAGCTCATCTTCCCCTCCATAAACCAAGAACATATCCTTAGTCCTCTTCAAGTACTTAAGAATATTCTTGACAGCCATCCAGTGACGCTCACCTGGATCCGATTGATATCTACTACAAGTGCTCAAAGCACATGAGACATCAATCCGAGTACATAGCATGGCATACATGATGGATCCAATTGCTGATGCATATGGGATCCTCTTCATCCTATCTCTCTCATCTTGTGTTTTAGGACACAATTCCTTAGAGAGATAAACACCATGTGACATCGGAAGAAATCCTTTCTTGGATTCTTCCATACTGAATCGTTTCAGTACTTTGTCAATATATGCACTCTGACTTAGGCCAAGCAACCTACGCGATCTATCACGATAGATCTTTATACCAAGGATGTAGGCTGCTTCCCCTAAGTCTTTCATGGAGAAGCACTTGGATAACCAAGTCTTTACCGACTGCAAGTTCGGTATATCATTCCCGATCAGAAGTATGTCATCGACATACAACACTAGGAATGCTACTGCGCTCCCACTCACTTTCTTGTAAACACAGGGCTCATCTTCGTTTTTGATAAAACCGAATTCTTTTACGGCCTCATCAAAACGAATGTTCCAGCTCCTTGAAGCTTGCTTGANTATTACAATATGCCATAATAAATTGTCAAGCTTGTATGCTTGAAATTAGAAAGATCATTCAAAGAATGGCTTGGCCAAATGAGGATATTGTTGTTTCTTGTTTTGAGATTAGTTATAAACAATATGTAATAAGTGATTTTATTGTAAAAAGAATAGAAAAGCTTTCCCAAGTATAGATATCAAAAGAAACATCAAAGAAATAGAAGTTTGGTTTATGTATTAAATACATGACCATTTTAGAAATTGATTGGTATGAGTATAGTTTTCATGCCTTATTATATATTACAAGCTATAGAATTGTGCTAGAAGATCTTGAGAATATGTTGTATTGGCCAAAAGTTTAGTTAAGAATGTTAGAAAGAAATTAGAATTTAGCCAAAGTATATATGTTGTGCTGTATGTTAGATTGTATTTACAATGATTAATATGGCAATATAGATTAATGTATGGAATGTAGCCAAAAGAAAAGAAGAAAGAAGGGCATGTATAACAAAGTTGATGATCATGTTAAGAGAATGCAAATTTATGACATTAAAATTTGTATTTAGAAAGTTGTACAAGACATGTTTGTAACATTAGAAAATATTAGAGAGAAGTTTAATGACATGGTTATGTGATATCTATATAAGTTTGAGAAAATCTAGTAGCATAATTGGGCAAGTTAGTAGACTTAATACCTAAGTTTTTGTATAGATTTTTATAGAAGAAATTAGATTGCCCAAAATGTAGAATTCATTCCCTAGTTGAATTGTGCCGTTTTAATATCTTACTAATAGAATTATAGAAGAGTAGAATTTGTGAGAGATAATGTAATTGTGTATGTGTACATTTTACATAGCATGATAGAATTGAAGAATTATAGAATTATGTAGAAATTATAGAATCGCATAAGCACACTCAATGCATAGAATTCAGAAATAAAGAATAAAATAGAAAATATTTAAGTTAAGTGTGTTACTAGAATAGAACTTTGGGCTTTCCAGAAAAATATAGAAATAAAAGCCTTGGAATTAATAGAATGCATGCTAGAGTCAGACACGTATTTTGGGATTATGCATAGACAACATATAAATACATGACATAGCATAGCATGTATTTCAGAAATTTTAAAATTATTGGAAAATGTCTAGCTAGTTATTTTTCAGATTTACAAAGCATGTTTTTAGAGGGCTGTTGCGATGGGGAACCTGTGAGCATTCGCTGCATTAGTTAATGGCGATAGAGACGCATAAGTTTCCCACATGCACGCCACCATCAATGAGCAACCTTAGAATAGAAAACATAATTGTACAGTCTACTAGAAGTGCATGTGGATGAGAACTGTACCTAGAAAGAATTTCAGAATATGCTCAAACGGCCAGGTTTCCAAATCCATGCCTCAGCCTAGTCCGATCGGCAAACCAGAACAGAATACAGAAAGAGAAAAAGAAAGAAAAATAGAATAACAAATAGAAAACAGAAAGAATTTCAGAGAGAAACGAAAAGAATTTCAAAAAGAATTAGAAAAGAATTTTCAGAAAGAATACAAACATGATCATTTGCATATGCATCAGACATTTTATGTGCATTGCATTTTATGCATTTATGCATAGATTAAAGAGTTTATTTTATTATTGTATGTCTGACTAGCCAAGAAAAGAAAATAGAAGCCCATGAAAATAGAGAAGAAAAGAAAATAGAAGCCTACAAGAATAGAAAAGAAATTAGAGATATACGAGAAAGGAACATAAATTAGATATATGCTAGAAAAGAATAGAAATTAGAAACATGACAAATAGCAACAAAACTTAGCGATTTGTTGAGTAGAGAAAGAAACAGAAAGATATAATCTAGCAGAGAAGAGAAATAAAATGATACAGAATAGCACAACACTAGAAAGTTTTAGAAAGATTTGAGAAAAATAGAAGACTGCTAAGTAGTACGCTTGAGAATAAAGAGAGAAAGCAAGCAGAAATTTAGAAGCAGTATAGCGAAAACGAGGACAGCGGAGTAAGAGCATAGTTAGATTTGATTTACTTATTGAGCATTTATAGCTCACCCCGTTGCTTTCTTTATTTTGCAGGTATTAGATTGTAGCGATTGAGAGACGTCAAGCTGGCGAGAGGGTTGCACACACTGTCTCAGTGAAGGAATTAATGTGGATTTATGTATGTATTTTTGGTAGTAATAATATTTAGAGAACATCTTCATTAGAAAATGATTCTTATTATTTTTATATATGTGAGAAATAGTCATTGTGTAATAATATTTTATAATTGGATTAAGGATAAATATTTTAGATGAACACCCTTTTTAAGCTAGCAATTCTCTGGATTCTCTCTATAAGATACTTAGTGAATACTTGCCTAGTGAGAGATTACAGAGATCAAGTAGGGAGAAGCTTAATTGGTCCAAGCCCAATGTGTGGATGCTATTTGATTCAATTTGGTGAAGGAAAATCAAGTAAATTGCAATTAGGAACATAAATCCATAATTTAAGGAGTGGTTGTCCTTTGCATTAAATGGTTATGGTTTGCCTTTTATAATTGAATGGTGGAGAATTAACCCTTAATATAGTTTGTGTAAGATTTTGAAACATTTGTTAGGACAATTCTCATGTTTTGTAAAGCCTATTTAAAGGCCACTCTTTCATAATATGAATTAGACAATGAATATTGCATGAATAGTGTTTTCTACGGAGATTTGTTTTTTCTCTTTGAATTCCTTTACCTAAGTTTCGGCCAAGCTTGGTGGTGGATTGATTTTTCAGGCTGGTGGAGCTCTTTTAGGCTTGAATGATCCTTGGCCATCTATCTTGTAAGTTATTTTCCCATTTGGTTACCATTCATCTCAATTTCGGGTTTGGCTTGTTTTGTTTGTGTTCCAATTTGTGTTGTGTATTTCCATTGGAATGAGTTAGTGTTGATTGAGAATAGATAAAAGGTGTTGTTCTAAAGTTGTCATAAGGGTTGTGTGTGCTTGTGGAGTGTTGGCCGGATTTGTGTTAGGGTGTTGCAAATGAATCATAGCTTAGGTTGATTTGAAATTGGTTGGAATAAGGTGATATATGAATTGAGGTTGCATGAATTAATATTAGAATTAGGTCCCATGGTGGAAACAGTTACTTCTTATCAATAGTTGATGACTACAGTAGGAAAGTTTGGATTTATCTCCTAAAAACCAAAGACCAAGCCTTAGCCAAGTTTAGAGAGTGGAAACTGTTAGTGAAAAACCAGTTAGATAGAAGGTGAAGGCCTTAAGAACAGATAATGGGCTAGAGTTTTACAATACTGAGTTTGACACATTCTGTAGAGAATAAGGAATCCTGAGGCATGTGACTATTGCTAGGACCCCTCAGCAGAATGGCGTGGCTGAGAGAATGAATGGAACCTTATTGGAAAAGGTTAGATGCCTATTGTTCACCTCAGGGCTACTAAACACTTTTTGGGGGGAAGCATTAGCCACAATAGCCTACTTAGTAAATAGAAGTCCATCAACTGCCATAAATGGTAAATGTCCTGAAGAAGTTTGGTTTGGGAGGAAGCCTTATTTAAGCCACCTAAGAATATTTGGGTGTGCTGCCTAGGTCCACTAAATGCATATTCCTAAGATACCAAGAAGGCACAAAAGGATACATGCTGTGGGATAGGGAAACTCCAGGGGTAAAAATCATAGTAAGCCAAGATGTGGTGTTTAATAAAGGGGTATTACCCTGAAAAGTTACTGCCATTGATCAAAGACCCCTTAGTAACCTTGAAACATCTCTTAATCCTATTGATTGTACACAAATTAAGGTGGAGCCTATGACATAACAACCAAATTCTCCCCAGCTAGACTTAGAACCACCACCAGAAGCTAAAACAGAACAATTTGGCCCTGACCAACCAAAAGAAGAAGTTGTAGAAGAAACTATAAAACCCCCACATGTTGACCTACAGCAGTACCAACTTGCAAGGATAGAACCAGGAGAGAGGTAAGGCCAACAACCTGATATTCATATGCAGATTTGATGTTTACTGCTTTGCTTACAAGTACAGAAGTTCAAAGGTCAGAACCTGACACATATGAAGCGGCCATGAAGTCTTAAGAAAGAGACAAGTGGAAAGCAGCAATGAGAGAGAAGATGCACTCCTTAGAGGTAAACAAAACCTGATCTTTGGTGCCTAAACCAAAAGACCACAAACTGATACTTATTCAAACTCAAAGATGACATTTCAGCCTTTGATTCCCCTAGGTATAAAGCTAGGCTAGTAGCCAAAGGCTATACCCAAAGAGAGGGAATAAACTTCAATGAAGTCTTTTCCATGGTAGTGAAATATAAAACTATCAGACTAATGCTTTCCATTGCTACACACCAAAACTTAGAATTAGAACAGTTAGATGTAGCCATTGCATTCTTACATGGCAATTTAGATGAGGAAATTTATATGTGCCAGCCTATAGGTTTTATAGATTATAGGCTACCAAATCATGTATGCCTATTACACAAATCCTTCTATGGCCTTAAATAGGTCCTTAGGCAATCGTACAAGAGATTTGATACCTTTATTGTGGGCTTGGGGTTTAGAAGAAGCATATATGACAACTGCTTCTATTTTGATTTAGATGAGGACCTGCCTATATACCTCTTGTTGTATGTTGATGATATGTTGCTAGTCAGTAGATCCAAGTCTAAAATACAAGAATTAAAGAAGAAATTAAGTTCTTAATTTGATATGAAGGACTTAGGAAATGCCAAGAAAATTTTAGGCATGGTTATAACTAAAGATAGGAGAAACTATGGGTTAAAAATTGATCAGAAATCGTATCTGAAAAAATTGATAATGAAGTTTGGAATGACTAAGTCAAAACCTGTCTTTATGCCCTTAGCAAACCATTTTATGCTTAATAAAACCTAGTGTCCTAAAACTGAAACTAAAATGATAAAGATGGATATTGTCCCATAAGCAAATGTAATTAGTTCTATACTGTATGTAGTGATAAGCAACAAGCCTGACCTATCATTTGCCATCTCAATGCTTTGCAAATTCATGTCCAACCATGGCAGTGAACATTGGATTGCCTTGAAATGGGTTCTTAGATACATTAACAGTTCTTTAAGTGTCGGATTAAAATACTGTAAAAGAGTTGCTACACTTGATCTTGTTGGTTTCGTAGATTCTAATTTTGCAGGTGATAAAGACACCATAAAATCTACAATTGCCTACTATTTCACCTTTGGAGGAAATTGCATAAGCTAGAAATCATAGTTGTAACCTGTTATAGCACTCTCATCGACTGAAGCTGAGTACATGGCTATAGCAGACGTGTTTAAGGAGGCTGTTTGGTTGTAGGGAATGATGTCAGAGGCAAACTTTTTTGATGGGAAGGTCACAATTTACTCAGACAGCCAGAGTGCAATTCACCTGAGTAAAAATCCAGTCTATTATGAAAGGACCAAGCATCTGGATGTTCGTTTCTATTTTGTGAGAGATTTGGTTGCTCAAGGAGTAGTTGAATTGAAGAAAGTTGCCACTAAAGAAAATACAGCAAATATGGGCACAAAGATAATCACTCCAGCAAAGTTTAGGCACTGCTTGAAGTTGCTATTAATGGAGTGATCAGAAGTGGCAAAGAGCTATCAGGGATATGGCTTAGAGTAAGCTACACTATAGGATTTTCAAGTCTTCAAGGTGGAGATTGTTGAAGTGAAGACTGAAATAGTGTCACTTTGGGGATTAATGGAACGCTGCCATTTTGAGCTAATTTGTGTTGGATCCTAGCCATTGATACAGCGACTGGAGTCCTTCAATTTGGTCAATGGTATATAAGCGCTTGAACAGTCAGATTTTGGTGCTCTACGATTATTGTCTCTATTGAATAGAAATTGCTCTCTGTTAGGGTTTATTCGTGTGTGAGAAATCTTTGTAACTTGGGTTGTTTGAGTGATTAGGATAGTTATTCTAGGAGGGTATTCTTGCTCTCATTCTTAGGGTTTCTTGGTGAGATTCTTTAGGGTTAAATTGTTGAGAAGATTTCTTGTAAATTGTAGGGAGTGTGATCTTCGATTGTAATTGATCTTGTTGGATCTTGATCTCTATAAGTAGTACAGTGGGCTCTCTCATTTCCAGAGCTCAACGTGGATGTAGCTTATCCAATTTGGATAAGTGAACCACGATAATTTTGGTGTTGTGATTTTTCTTGATTTGTTGTGTGTTTATGTTTGATTGTTTGATTAATTCGATTGAGGCATAACACCTTTGTTATAGTACCCCCCATCAATATACATACTAGTCTCTGATACAGCGATGCTTTGTCAAAAGCATATAGTATATATATATATATACTTGTGTCAATTTTTTTTTTTTTCATTCAAATTGATTAGACCAAGATTTCTATTTTATGTTGGGTGAGGATCGGGGACTTGCTTAATAGAAAATGTTGTACAGCCCTGGCTTGTCGGCACATCTAAATAGATATTATCTATTTTGTACCTAACTTATATGGATTTGCTTCTAAGCTTCACGCAATTATTTTTCACCTTATTTAAAGAGACACAAAACTTATAAATTGACTCATCTCTTATTTGGCTAAAGATGTAGAATGTGACAATTATTAATTAATAGCTTTATTTATCATATGAAATAATGAAAAGCCTTGAGTACATTATAAAATGGGAGCACAAGACACCCTTATTTAAACTTAAAGCCCATCAGAAACCTGTAGCAACTCTTTCAGGCAAAAGTTAGTTGATGCTTCTGCGCTTTACTTGGCGAGAAGACACCAAAATGCTGCTCAGTCCCTGCAGTTTTCTGGTGCTCATCAAACAGGGCAAACAAATATGTTTCAATAGCCTTTCCAGGCTTCCTGGGAGTCCCTGTGTTTCCATTCACATGACCAATCAAATTCCTGTAGTAAGTTCCTGCATTTTCCATAGTGGCTGCAGGATTTCCTTCTGATGGCCACCCACTTTCTGATATAACAATCTCCAAATTGGGGGCACCAGCCTTTTCCAAAGCGGCATAGTGAGCATCTGTTATCGCATCGAACAGATTCTTGTATTGATATTGATTATCTGTTACTACAACTCCTGGAGCCGTAAACAACGCGTAAGGCAGGCTGATTTGCGCGGTGTTACCGATGTAGGCAAAATAAGGGTACACTTTGACAAGGAGTGGAGCTCCATTTTGTGCCAGGAATTGAATTATGGGGGTGATGTAGGAGCTCGCTTCAGTACTGAAAGTTCCCGCGGACGGAGGCGAGGAATTGACTACCAAAGTAGTGTCGATTGAGGTTGAAACCTTGATCTGGCCTTGTAAATTTGCTGCAGCTATTGCATTGTGAACGTTCTGCATTGCAGGAAGAACATATTTAGCTTCTGCATCAGCAGGGTGGATTTCGTTTCCGACTGCAATGTATCGGAATTTGACATCAGCAGAGTAGGCCAGGACGTTTGTCTGGACCCAATCTCCAGCTTTTGCAGAATCTGTGAGGTCCTGGAGTTTGTCTTTCGGGACGTCGAGGATGAGTTGAATGTTGGATCCCTTCAGGGCCTGGAGGGTTGCTTGATCCGGATCGTAAATTCGCATTTGCCCAATGTTATTTGCTTTGTAGAGGCTCACAACGTCAGCTTGTGATGGCAAATTGTTACCATTTCTTCCATAGCATACCCCTATGGCGCCTGCAAAAAAAAAATTAGAAGTACTTTTGAAATTGTAGTGCTTTATATGTAAAATCTCGAAGTGCTTTTGAACATGAAGAAAACAATTGAGAGCCTTAACCTGTTAGTAAAAACTATTAGACTAAATAAACAGAAATAATACTACATATGTAGATTTCGAGTACAGATCCTTATGCACAAATTCTAAAGACATCATATTGCTTTTATCTTTTGAAATCCCATAGTATTAACTAATTAATTAAATAATCAAGAATAATACTACACGTATAAATTTAGTATACAAACTCTTAATGTATAATGACGTAACGCAAAACAACCTGTTAAATAAATATGTTAGAAGGGGAAATTTTTTGTGTCAAACTTTAATAAAAGGTATAGTAATGTAGTTTTTAAGACATCAAATACAATTAGTCAAATCTTTTGAAAAGTCTCAGTAACATGCATCCTTGAAGCACACGTTAAAATAATCTCCAACGATTAAATTAGATAAAGTGCTATAGTATAATTTGTGTGTGTGAGAGAGAGCGAGAGAGAGAGAGAGAGAGAGAGAGAGAGACCTGATGCTCCTATATAGGACATCAACAACCCAAGGAGCAACAACATTGTAACCCTGAAAGGTTTTTCACTTGCGGAATAAGAGAAGAAAGCCATGGATCAGAAAAATAAAATAAAAACCAAAGTTAATTCTTCTCTGGGGCACAATCTTTTAGCTAAGCATCCACCTCTATATATAGAGATGGAGGCAGCAAGTATTTTAAACCTCAGTCTTGACTAATCAGTTCCAGATCTTTTGTCAATTACTCCATGGAATTTTATGACACCAAGACTTTTCAAATGATATATTAAGATGAATAAAGACTAGTCAACTTCAGTGAATCACATAATCTGCCATAATTGGTGGCAAAGTTCTTTACAATTCTCCTTTTGCATTTCTAGACCCTGAAGAAAAGTCTTTGGCCGCCTGGTGGCTAACCTTCAAAATTAAGCATGAGCCAAACCTGAAAAACATGGACCAGAAGTTACAGGTTAAGGGTCCAGTTAAGGGACAGGATTCATTAAGTTTTCCACAAGTTCGAGTTGACTGACCTGGCAAAGTTACAGGTTAAGGGTCCAGTTAAGGGCCAATCAGGTTTCTCAGAAGTATCCGAGATTGCCACAAGGTCAAGCCCATATCTAGTTTGAAAAATTTTCATTTGTCACTTTCCTTGTTTCACCCATTTATTGGATGTATATTCTTACTTGGAAAATTCTTCTATCAGTTTTCTTTGATGAAGATTTTTGCAACTAAGAGTTCACATTAAGTAAATTATGTTAAGGAAATTATGCAAGGTGTTGTATATATATATATATATATATATAACACATGCTACTCGATCGAGAATATACGAAAATATTATCTGATTTGGATCCCATCTTAATTGATTTTCTTTATTTAAACAAACATCTTTCATTTAAAACACGACTTAATTATGAGGAGTCACGGTTTGTAAACTGATCAAAGTTTTCGCTCTCTAACGATGTGTGATGTGACAGGGATTCTCCTCTCAGGAGTCACAGTTCCGTGAAAACTTTTGGCACCCTTTGGTGATGCAAAATGCTGTTATTTTTAGCTAATCTTCTTTGCCTGTTCATCAAGGGAAAAAACAATACTGGACAACATATATTTTGGCTTATTGCTGCCAAGAAACTCATAAAATAAGGCATCAGCTTGACTAATCTTAACTTGCTTCCACTCAACAATACTTATGTGGCGAAATGAGCCTCGTAGAATAGTAGTCCTTGATGTTGATAGATAATCACAGTCCAAGGAGAATAATTGGTATTGAAAATTTTATTTATTTAACTCTTTTTTACAGATATTTTTGACATTGTATACAAGATTTTCTTGGAAGTAATTGACTAATAGGCTCATAAGAGCAATAAATCAAACAAGAAAACTGTTGAGACTTGATTTTGACACCAACAACTCTACATATTTAAAGTGTTAAGAAAGCATACGTGATATGATTATGAGAGTTGATTATGATGCAATGGTAATATATGTTTGAAGAAACATAAATAAAAGATTGACAAAAGAGATTTTTATAGTGGCTCGGATGGTTGAAGCAAATCTTACGTCAATTGCTATTTTATTATTTTCCGACTATTTTTCTGGTATCGCCTATAAGGTGTACAAAGATGGAATAATGCTTTTTTTTTTTTTTTTTTTTTTTTTTTATAGAGAAAAATAATGGTTGAAGCTCGAATGTATGTCCAGCTCTCATATGCTAAGCCTCCTCTTTTATGAAGAGAGTTGTCCATTTATACCTTTAAGCTCAATGTAATGAGTGTTTTTGTTAGTTATTTTGACTCTCATTCATTCTAATCCTTTATTTTGATAAAATTGGGACAGGTGTTATGTAATATCTTTTTGAGACGGTTTGAGTTTTGACACTTAATATCATTTTGTCTTTGGTGGCTTGCTAAACTTTGATTGATGAGACTGATAGCTCAATTGATGGTTTTGATGTTAGTATTTTATGCATAACAAATACGTTATCAATATTGCATTTCGAGGATGGTTTTGATGTCAGTGTTTTGACAATTAAATGATTATCCATTAAGATTGGCACAAGGTCAAAGTTCATATTCCAGTTGGAAAATTTTTATGTTTGACTTTCCTTGTTTCACTCATTTATTGGATGCATATTCAGACCGGAGGAAATGATTCTTATAAACTAAAACTTCAAATTTTAGTTTTACCATGTTAACTATCCGTAGAAGCAAGCTCGGATTAGAAACTGCAGCTCGCGCTCAACCTTATAATTTTTGGGGAACGAAAAACAGTGACTTTGATCATGCAGATGCCCATAAAAGGGTTTAAACCCTAAACCATGTTGGAGCAAACCACAGGCCTCACCATCCAACCCAGCCCTCCAGGGTTCCATAATATAGTGTTGTAACGGGTATTTAAATAATATAGTGTTGAATAGCTGCCTGATTCCAAGGTTTAAGTTATTGGGTAAATTAATAAAGAGATCGATATTAATACTTAAAATTTACACGAAATTCACTGCTAGTCCTGCAAAATCAAAATAAATCAATATACCATTTACCAGCATAAGAATATGTCTGTAATCTAAATGAGAAGCAAAACTAAAATATTCAAAATAATCAATACATCAACAAAATAATAGTCTGTTCAACTGCCAAAAAAAAAAAAAAAAAACAACATAAATCAGTAATAATTTCCATCACTCAAACCTTGGTATCTGTACGAGGCAAATAATTTTTTTTTATTTGCCAATAGACAGACATCCATTATTATATTTTTAAAAATTTATGGATGGGGGTCCATTCGAGATAGACGCCCATCCATAGGAAATAGACTCCCGTCCATATATTATGGACAAGAGTCCATTGTTATTTTTGTACGAGATTGGTAGACGGTTGTCCATTTGTGATGAATATGGACGGTCGTCCATAATTGTTGGATGACTATTTATTCACGGAAAACGTGTTTTGTCTCCAATGTGGTTGCGTCTGATTAGATGTCACGCCCTTCGGTACAAAAATTCGGTGTAAAAAATCGGTGTTTATAACATTATTGTATAAATATTTAGGGTATAAACCCAAATAAAACTGTGTTGAGATGGGCCGGATCCTCTGGCTCAGGACTAAGCCTCAACCCTTTGAGGTTGAAGGGTCCATTAGAGGCCCCTATTTTTTCTTTTCCTTTTATCATTATTACATTTTAAAAGTGAAACAAACCATATTAATATGAAATTTCCTTAAGAACCTCTTGCAAGAAAACCATAAAAAAATAAAAGAAAATTTTAGCAAGAGCAAAATAAATTAAGAAAAGCTTAAAGGAAGGACAGAAACAAAACCTTTTTGAAAAACTTATTCCATTAATTGAAAGAGAAAATCTTAAAAAGAACTTAAAAAATTTAGCTTAAAGTTGGATTTTAACATAACTTTACGTGGAATGATTTCAAACACATTCGACGATTTCAAACACATTCGACAATTGTTAGGTATACTATATACGAACTGTTTAAGTTTAGTTGAACACGGGATATCTCATGTCAAACAAATAAAGGCTACATTCAAAAATGAATTTTTAACTAAATTATAACAAAAAGAAAAAAAAATATTTAACATAAAAATACGTCTATTTACACTAATTTCCTTTAATTTACAGCTATTTTTCAATGGCACAAAATCAGCCACGTCACCAGAGACTTCATTGGGCCACGTCATCACCACTATAAACCGTTAATTAGATAAGAAAATTTTGCAAGGCATAGAAGAACACTGAGCTCACAGCCATGGCGCCAGCTCCTCTTAATTTGAATTCTACCTCAGTAATGGCCTGTGCCAGCGTCAAAGAGACCTTAATCGACAGACCTCAACTCCAGGAGAAGACGCGTTTTGGTTTTGGGAGGCATGGCCGCGTTGGAGGTTCCACTGCCGTTGCTCTCTCCAAGCTCTCGCCTCAACTCCAGATCGTTTTTGGCTGTCGTAACAGGTGAAATTAAGACCACCCTTTTCTTTTCTGTGTTTGGTTTCCCAGAAAATGGAAGAAAGATTGGAAATTGATGAAGTTTAGAGCTTGTAGGACGTGTTCCGTGTTCGTGTTGCTGTTTTGTTTAGGTTTAAATGTATTTTGTGAGTGTCAAAATTTAAATTTTTTATTTTATTTTTAAAAGAATTGAATTGAGAAAGAGAAACATGTTGTTAATTGAGATGGCAGCTGAAGGATTTTGTGTTATGGCAGGGAAAAAGGTGCTGCAATGGTGGATAAATTGGGGAAGAATTCTGAGCTTGCTGAAGTTAACATTGATAATGTGGATTCATTGGAAACTGCTTTAAGAGGTGCAAAGTCCTTCTCTTTCGCTCAGGCCGACGTTTCCATTTTTTAAAAATCAGACTTCAAAATTTTTCTGAAATGAGTTTGTTAAAATACAAAAATTTGTGAATTCCTATCAGTTCCTTATGCAAATGAGTTCAATAACAATTTATATATTAAAGATCTCTTTCAGAAGGAAGTTGAGGTTTGGATACTAAAAATGTGTTGACAGTCACAGAATTGCAATGTTCTGGAAGCTGCTATAGAGACCAAGGTGAGGAAAGGTAATTATTATGTGAAATTTTCTTTTCTTTTATGTTTTCTCTCTCTCATCTATGTGATAATAATTAGCATGTTTACCGACTCTACAATTTAACCAAGATGTTGTCTCATGAAGTGTTTGTTCTATCTCCCAACAGACGGCATATTTGGACGTTTGTGATGATACCAGCTATGCATTGCGTGCGAAATCCTTGAAGGATAGAGCAATAGCTGCAAATGTTCCAGCAATAACTACTGGCAGAATCTATCCCGGAGTGAGCAATGGTGCTACTATGAATATTTTTGTTCTGCACTGTGCACATCTGGCTATATAAATCTAAGGAAAAATTAGAATAGAAGTAACCAAAATGGAAGGGAAAAAGATTCATTATTGTAATATGTAAACTCCACAGAATCATTGCCATAAAGTAAATATTATCTATGTTGGTAATCTTACCTGGCTTTTTGAGATTCTTACTCACATATATAAGTGCTACACCTTTCATGGCAGTGATGGCTGCACAGCTAGTTTGTGCTGTGAGAGATGAAAGCAAGGGAGAGCCAGAGAGGCTAAGGTGATTATACCTGCCAATTGTTTATCCACTCTCCAGTATCACTCCCCTTGCTGAATTAGTTTCAACTAATGATTGACATTTTATAGTTTATTCTGATTTTTTGCATTTCTTTTTTATAATTTTGTGAACCCCATCAACAAAAATGTTGAGAATATTCGTAATTATCTTTCTTTTTTTCATTTTTAGTTAAATGAACCTGCTTTAAGACCTTTTAGTCAAATCTATTTCAAACTCCAGGTCTAGTAACCATAAAACCTATAAGTTTACACTTCTGAATCTTATTTAAACTCCAACAACTAAGGATTGCAATCAACTTATGAATTTCCTCTTAGGAATATTTTAATATTTGTCGGGAAAGGTTGTTTGGGGATGGAGTGGAGGAATTCAATAAAGGAGTGAGGTTTGAGCAATAATCATCATGTCATATGAATATAAGATAACTAAGTGAGCAGTAAACGCCCTATGGAGTAGAAAAACTGAAGGATTTATATACAAGGAGTTGGCTCGTTGCCCATTAGTTCAAGCTTTTGGGTTCAAGCTAGTTTCATAATCATGCATACAAGCTTTGGGAGCCAAAACCAAAGGAGTATCCATGCATTTCCCTCACAAAACTTATAGATAGCTTGCTTTCCTCCCGTCTTTGTCCTTGTATATATGATGTATGTGCAAATATGCTCTTCTCAGATTCAGCTATTATACAGCAGGCACCGGTGGTGCTGGTCCTACAATGTTAGCTACTAGTTTTTAACTTCTTGGAGAGGAAGTTGTTGCATATAGTAAAGGTCAGTTTCAAGGGCATGTTGTGAATTATCTATGCTCACTTGTTCTACTTATATGATATCTAACCATGATGGTGCAATATCCAAGCAGGAGAAAAGGTCAAACTGAAGCCGTATAGTGGAATGATCAATGTTGATTTCGGAAAATGAATTGGAAGAAAAGATGTCTTTCTATTGTAAGTTCAAAGGAAAGAAGTTGATTTCAAAACTAGTGGGAAAGATTTCTCTAATGATTTGAGAAACTTTACAGTTTTCATAAATTTATGTGAGGCTTTTAACCAATTTCAAAACCAGCGCGACTTTTTTTTATATTAGCAAAATTCAGGGTAAGTCAAGCAATATTCCTCACAGTATGGATAATTTTTTTTTTTTTTTAAATACCATGATAAATTCTCATGGCTAAATTAGCATAGAGAACTGATAAATATATAACAGTTACTACTCTCATGTGAAGAATAGATTGATATAAGAGACCTAAATGTATTGATTCACCAATTATGTTCCTTAAAGTATATAAAATGTCAGAGAGTTGATAGATTGCTTATTGTATTGAGCTGGATTAAAATAAAATTGGTGGTTTTCCATCCCTGAGTCAACCTTTACTATAAGAATTCATGCAATTGCTAGTGCGTAGCTTTTGATGAATGTCATTTACATTTAGCCATTTGTTTTGGTGTAGCCACTTGATTGAAAAATTGTGGATCGTGAAATTGCTTTATTTCCTGCAACAGTTAAATTCAACTGAATCATTTATTTTCAGGAATTTACCAGAGGTGTGAAGTGCTCATGAAATCCTAGGAGTACCAACTGTCAGTGCTCGATTGGGAACCGCACCATTCTTCTGGAATTTGGGAATGGTTGCCATGACAAAGCTTCTTTCTCCTGTATGCAGTTACTTTACCCAGAGCTTGAATTGGCAGATTATTAGATTTTTCAAGTGGCTTGTTATTGAGTTATATGTTATTATAATGCCCATATATTATGGAAGCTGCTGGGGAAGCATAACTAGTGGTCATATCATATGTAATGTTCTGAGCATCATTTAATGATTTGGTGATTGATTAATTCCTAAAAAAATTTAAATTACAACTGACACATGCACTTTTAATAGATAAAAATCTTCTGTAACTTATTCCATGTAACTGTTCCTATCAGGAACTTGGTAGCAAAATCTAAGAAACAAATGCTGCATCGATTATTGATTTGATCAAGCATCTGTTTAAATGAGTAGCTGTTTGTTTAGCTCCTCTGGATAAGAACTTTAGTTTTGGTTCAATATTTCTGGAGTATCTGAGAGACCGAAACAAAGTCCAACAGTTGGTTCAGTTGTTTGACCTGTAGTCCGAGTATTCGATGGGATCGCTGGAGAACATGTATCCATGAGGGTGAGATTACAATATTAACTGGTGAGATTACAATATTAACTTACTTTTATTATTATTATTATTCTCTAATTTTCTTGAAATGAAAATACGATATCCACTCAGGGTTCAGTGTAATACAAGTCCCTTTGCTAATTCTTCTTTTTACTGGCAGATTGACTTGGAATGCTCAGATGGACGCGATATACTTGGTATATTTAGTCACAGGAGGCTTTTTGGGTAAGCTGTTTCGTCTTCATTTCTACAATTCATATTCAGTAGAGCTCTTCCCTCAAAATCAATAAATTATATTGTGTGCTATACTAGTTCATAAGTTACGGATAGATTCTGGAAGACATTATAGGATGTTTTAAGCAAGATGTTTACATTTGTTTCAGACCCGTGGGAACTGCTACAGCTGCTTTTACCCTTGCGCTTCTTGAGGGAGTCACACAGCCAGGGGTTTGGTTTCCAGAAGAGGTATGCACAATGGCATGAAAACTTTACCGTCAGAAATGTTAATTTTAAATTTTATGATAATTTATAAAAAAAAAATTTCTTCAGCCTGAAGGTATTGCAATCGAGGCAAGGGAAGTTCTGCTTGAGCGTGCTGCGCAAGGAACAATAAACTTCGTAATGAACAAGTAATGCTTCTTCTCCTGTTGTTGAACTCTTTGTTCATCTATTTACCTATTTTCTTGTTGGTTTTAATTGTCACTTGTTTTCTTCTCCCAATAGGCCACCATGGATTGTGGAAACAGAACTGAAAGAGCTCAGATTAGGAATATACCTATAATAATGCGGAAAAACAAACTCAAATTATAGATCAATATTCTTCTTCAGCATCTTCACCATACTGTGAAGGTAGAACTTCCAGGCATAAATTGTCACATCTAGTTATTCATGTTTCTTGATGATTCGGTGTCTTTTGATTCAGCTAATATCTGAAGTTCTACATCTCAGGTATTGGAAATTATTGATTGTCGAAAGCAATACCTATGTTGCGGGAAGATCAGTCTCACAGATAATTAGTTTAGAAGAAAAAGCAAGTGAAATATTGTAACTATTGACCAACTACCCTCTTGGAGTAATCTACATTTTTCTTATAATGCTTTGAGCAAAGATGTTTCAAAAATCATAAATTATCATCTTGAGTTTACATCAATTTCACGGTCGCATTTTGGACCATTTCAGGATCTAACTAGCAGAATTTTCTGGCACTCTAGCAGGAAATTCTGCAGAACTTGTATAACTGCAACCTTGCCCAGAAAATTTCCTTCAGGCACAAATTGATTTTGGCAAGTCAACCTTCGCTTCGACTTTCAAGCAGCAGCTCGTCCAATTCTACATAAGAATTTAATAATAATAATTTTTGGTTGCTTTTCTATTTTCAAGATTCATTTGTCAAAACCCAAAGACACATTTAAATTGTTTTATTTTATTTATCAGATAATTTTATAATCTATTTTAATTTGATTATAAAATTATTTAAAGAAAATATTTTATCCACTATATATATTAATACATCTTTCTGTTATTTTCAAATAAGTCTATTTTTCTTTCATATATTGTTTTCGGAAAATGATGTTGCACACATTCACAAATCTCAAAAATACAATTTTTTTTTTTTTAAAAAAAAAAAATTTTTTGAGTGCATTTTGAAAACAAAATACCAAAAAATTACCGAACCCTTCTTATTTCTACGAAATAATTTTTTAAAGTCAAAACTTCACACACAAAATATATATATATATATATTCAATGCACTTGAAAAAAATTCAAGAAAAAATCTTTTGCGTATCCTTGCATGTAAGCATGTAAGAGATGGAGTACAAATTAACATAACCTAACTGAAACCAAAGTACAAATAGAGCACAATTTTCAAATAAAAAAAAACCCACCTTTAAGTAATCTGGTCAGATGATAGAGACTTTTAGGTGTATTACTCAAGAGGTTTTGAATTCAATTCCCCTCAATTGCTAATAGGAGTGACTACTGGAGGATTTTATCCGATCTTTAACTTCAAAGTCTCAAGAGATTATATGAAAACTTCAAGACCCCAAGAAATTTGTCGAGATACGTGCAAATTGGCCCAAACACTTCTGTTTAAAAAAAAAAAAAAAAAAGGTATAAATAGAAATAAATAAAATTAACAGAGGAAGCTAGCACAACTCAAGTGATGATTATGAAGATGAAGGTTCTTGGAAATTAAAAGTTTTGAATGGAATTAAGTTTGCAGATTTGCAGTAGGATCATGATTGCCACACTATCTCTTCAAATATTAATTCTTGCCAGCCCCAGCCAGCTATGTTTTTGATACAACCCATAAAAGCTACTGACATTTCTTGATTTAAACAAGTTATGATTATTCTTTGAATATATTTCATTCATTTTCTGATCTTATATTTAATAAACATGATCAAACATTGCATTTCATTTTCTTTCAAAGTAAACATGATCATAGATTATGTATTAGATGTGTGTTTCTTTTCTTATGCATTTCTTGGTCACGAACTTGAAACTCAAGTGCATGCTTAAATAAACATGTGTTCACTGAAATGAGATTCCTCAAGTTAACGTGTGTTCTTAGAATTTATACGTGTTATTGTGTTTTATTTTAAATGAATCTGACTTGATTTGGTAACTATAGTTTACCGTTTAAAGTTGAATAAAAATAATTTACATTCTTTGACAATTTACAAGAATTATTCTTTTAACACGTGTGCTTGATTAGGATACGCATTAGTGTGTTACATATTCCTCAAATCTGAAATGATTTGATGAGAAATGATTTAATTTATATGTATCTTTAGAACGCACACTAACTACAAGAACAAGATCTTACCATCTAAATATGAATAAAAATAATTTATAATCTTTGACAGGTTATCTATAAGAACTATTTTTAACATACATGTTTAGAATACGCGTTAACGTGTTACATGTTAACTAGATCTAAGCTTGTTTGATGAGAAATATTAACCCTACATTACATATATAGAGGTATGTAAAAGTCGCATTTCCTTATAAAAACTCAAAACCTAAGTGCATATTTACATAAACACATTCATTGAAACGAAGCTTATTAACATGTGCTTTTAGAATATATTTGCGTAAACCATTGTTTTCAACACATAAGTGGCAAGAACTAGGGATGAAGCCAAGAAACTTATTCTAGAGGGTCGAAATGTAACATTTAATGAATAAGGGGGTCAGAGTTAGGAAGTTACATTTATGGGTGATATAGTTTAAGCTCAAAACCTGAGGAGGCCCAAAGGATAATTGAATTTATGAGGACTAAATTAACAGTTTACTATGTAAAGTTATGAAATATTTTGTAGCCCTCACTGGGCATGGGGCCATGGCCACCCAAAGGAAAACTATCTACCTAGTAATAATACTATACCAACAACCATTTCTCATAAATTTTCTCTCACAACCCTGACGTGACAGTTCATAATTGGTCAATTCACAATAGGTCCTACTAATTAATTGCGAGCTGATCAATTGCAACCTGCCACATCTAGGTTGTGAGAGAAAGTTTGTGAGAAAAGATTGTTGGTGTTGTATTACTCATCTACTTAGTATAGGCCTTTTTGGAGTCCTTGTAATAACAATATTAATCAAGTTCTTATACAATAAGAACTTGCATTATCAACCTTGGTTATAGTACCTCGATCAGTTCGCCAACTAGTCTCCAATACAATGATCGATCTCCAGATTGGACACACTAGCTTTATCAAGAGCAGGGACGGAGACACCAAGGGGTCAGTGGGGGCTCATAGAAAACGTTGTTAATATCCTTCTAATTGTATTCTTAAGAATAAAAACCTTTTAGTTTATTTCATGAAGAAGTCTCAATTCATATAACCACCACTTCTCTTTTTCTCTCATACCTTCACAATATTTTAAACTTTTTTATTTTCATTTGTACTTGTGATTGCATATAGACTATAGAGTACATAAGCAAAATAACCAATAGAGTTAGTAGATGTTAAGAGTTAAAAGTTGGATGACAATTAATTTATATTATTTTCAACATGTAAGAGGCAAGAACCAGGGGTGGAGTCAAGCAACTTATTCTGGGGATTCAAAGAATGAGGAGGTTAGAGAATTAGCAAGTTAGATTAATGGATATAAATTTTGAAATATTTATAACCCTGGAAAAATCTGTCGGTAGCTACTATTCCTTAAAATAAATAATAATAAACTCAAATTTAATTTAATTTAACATGGCAAACAAATAACAAGTATATATCTAGCGTGGCTAGGCCTCTTTGGAGTCCTTGTAATAACGATAGTAATCAAGTCCTTATACAATAAGAACTTGCCTTATTAACCTTTTGTTGAAGTGAAGACTGAAACAGTGTCACTTTGGGGATTAAGGAACATTGCCATTTTGAGCTAATTTGTGTTGGATCCTAGTCGTTGATCCAACGCTAAAGTCCTTCAATTTGGTCAACGCTATATGAGTGCTTGAATAGTCAGATTTTGGTGCTCTGTGATTATTATCTCTATTGAATATAAATTGCTCTCTATTAGGGTTTATTTGTGTGTGAGAAATCTTTGTAACTTGGGTTGTTTGAGTGATTACGATAGTCATTCTAGGAGGGTATTGTTGCTTTCATTCTTAGGGTTTCCTGGTGAGATTCCCTATGGTTAAGTTGCTGAGAAGATTTCTTGTAAACTGTAGAGAGTGTGATCTTCGGTTGTAATTGATCTTGTTGGATCTTGATCTCAATAAATAGTGCAGCGGGCTTACCCATTTCCGGAGCTTAACGTGGATATAGCTTATCCAATTTGGATAAGTGAACCACAGTAATTTTGGTGTTGTGATTGTTCTTAATTTGTTGTGTGTTTGTGTTTGATTAATTTGATTGACGTATAATAGTGGTATCAGAGCCTAAAGGCGTTAGGATTGATTGATTCGTTGAATCATAGATTGATCTAGGGTTTTCTGGAAATTCTAGGGTTTGTCAAAATTTGGGACTTTTCAAATTGAGTCATTCCTTAGTGATCTAGAGTTCCCGGATTAAACATTCAAGGTGTTAAATCATCGATTTGAGAGGTTCCTTGAAGATTTGGGGTTTTTTTTGTAAACTCATAGGAATCTTTTCATTGCTACTATCTAGGGTTTCAATTACGGCTTCTTGAAACAAAGACAATTCCTAAACACAACACAAATGCTTACACGATGACCACCATGCGATTGGAAATCACATAATACAACGGAAAGATAGATTTCGACAATTGGAAGAAGAAGATGAAAGTGCTTCTCTCCGACAACAAGGTGGGGATTACACTAGAAAAGGATGCGATGAAGTGGCTAGAGGAGAAATTGAAGAAGAAGGATTAGATTAATGAGGTGGCATAGAATCTCATCGTGATGAACCTGTCAGACAATGTTCTACAGAAGGTAGATGGGCTAGAAACTCCTCTAGCCCTATGAGGTAAACTCAAAACCTTGTATGCATTACAATTAGCATCAAACTTGCATTCTTGAATGGTGCCTTATTTTCTTACAAAATGGATAGTGCTAGGTCTATTGAGGATAACTTAGATGAATTTTTAAGGATGACCTTGATCCTTAAAGGAGCTTACCAAGAAGTAGGGGACATTAATTTACCAGTGATCTTACTGAATTCTTTAACTGATGAATACCTAGTAGTAAAGAATGCCTTAGCATGGACTTAATAATAGCAAGACTTAAAGCTAGGGAACTAGAACTGAAAGTCTAAAAGAGGTCAGGTAACAGTCTGTTTGTAAGAAGTAGGCCTGAATCCAGCCAAACAGGAAAGAGTAACCAGTATCATCAGGGGTCTAGGAACAAGAAGAAGGGGAAGGGTAATAACAAACCTAAAACAGAGACAGGAAATTGTTTTTCTATAATAAAATAGGGCACATAAAGAAAACTGTTTTGAATGGATAAGGAAACAAAAACAGGGAAACACTAACAGCAACCTAGCCTCTATTAAGAAACAATTGGATGAGCCTGAAGTCCTTATAGTGTCAACATCTGACAGTGCTAAGGAATGGATCCTCGACTCAGGCAGCTCTTTCCATATGAGCCCAAATAAGAACTGGTTTAAGGAACTAGAAACACATGAAAATGAGGCTGTCTTTATGGAAAACAATCAGGCTTGTAGTGTTAAGGGAATAGGTAGTGTGATTGACAGTGTGTCGTCAACACTACAAAATTAATAAACCTTACTTCTAATTATTAATCAATAGATAGCGCGAGTAAGGGTCGATCCCATAGGGAAGTGGTTGAATCTAAATTCCAATTGTTTAAAAATAAATCCTAGATAACCAAATTGACCTAAATAACAAAAATATAAACCGAGGGTTTGTAAAATCAAGGAAACTAATTAATTACCAAAACAAAATTATGAATGAAAATCAATATAAAAACAACTTCAGTTCTCGATTCAATCTCATCCTCACAATCAATGTATATTCTCAATTGCAACGCAATCCTACCCTTTCATGGAAGTATCAACCCTAGGTAGTAACAAGCTCTACTACCTGAAATTCCCCTTAATTCTGACTAATGAAACATGCTATTCAATGGTCTTTAACCATTAGACAATGTAGAAGAAGCTCTCTAGATTTAATGTAATGGTTGCTTTAAGTTCCAATGAAATAGGTTAATCTAAGCAACAATCTCACAAGCTCGGATTATCTAACTTAATTTTTTTTTTTGTTTTGTTCAAGTAATAAAATAGAAAGTTTGTCCACAATCTTTTATTACTAATTGTTACTGTGTGATTAGGAATAGATCAATTACGTAATACAATTCTAATTCTAGCAATCGATATCAATTCAATCAATCTACCAAACCTGAAGTAAATTAAACGAATCAAATATCACATTCTATTAAAATAGAATAACATAAATCAAATCCATAGAAAGGTAAGAAATAACATTACTTTATCAATTAGACCATTGACATGTGTTAGGAATTGAAATCCCCTTGAACTAAATTGAAAGAGTTTAGCCAAACATTGTAAATTCATAATAACAAGTGTTTTTGAATAAATCCCCTTGTGTGTGTATTCTCTCTCCCATAAAAACCTAATGTTATATTTATAGCCCCTTCAAATAACCCTAAAAACGTGTGTACAGCCTCCCAGAAGGTTTACAACTCAAATTCCTAAATTGTAGACATTGAGTTCTACTTAAAACAGGATGGCTAATTTTTTGCTAGAATTTGTGAGCTGATTTTGGGTCAGAAAACAACTGAATTCGGGCCTTATCTCTTCATCAAAATTGTAGCCTTGGTTATAAGCTTTCTAAAGAATCTTTAGACTTCTCAATTGGACTTCTATAACTCAAGTTATAGCCCAATTACTGACTAAAGCCTAAGCTATAATGAGATTGGATCTTCTGACTTCAATGTAAACTTTGAATACCCAAATGTACTAGGATTAAAACACGTAAAACCAATTTGGAAAGCTTAGGATGTCTACTTCAAATATCAAGAAGACTCTTTCTTATTCTGGAACTCTAAGATTGTCATAATCTCCATTGAACCTTCAGAGGTCGAATTTGCCAATGTTTGAAAACTGCACATTATGCTCCACTTTCATTCGCATGCCTCCATTCCTTTCCTAATTCAGAAAATACATTAATCAGCGTAATCAATCACAAAATATATCACAAAGATTAATGTAAAGGAATTGAAAATATCAATTATTGAACACTTATTAGTGACTCTAAAACTAAGTGATGGAAAACTTATAAAACTGACCAAGGTCAGGTATATACTTGATCTAAAAAGGAACCTTATATAGGGACCCTGGATGAGGCTGGATGTTCCTATAGGGCTAATAATGGTTGCTTGAATGTGTATAGAAATCAAAATCTTGTTCTTAAAGGGGAAAAAGAAATGGTGTTTATATCTTATGTGGAAATTTTTATCCTGAATGTTTCAATATTGTATTGCTTTCAACTAATCTATCTGTGACTGAAAAATGGCACCTAAGGATGGGACATATGAGTCAAAAAGGTATGAACATACTTAATAGCCAGGGGATGTTTGGTAGGGATACTGTCTCTAACTTAGAATTCTGTGAAAACTGGGTGTTAGGGAAACGACACATGTTGAGTTTCTCAAAGGGAACTTACCTTGTCACAAACTGCCTAGAATACCTACATTGTGGTCTTTGGGGACCTGAAAGAATCAGGTCCCATGGTGGAAACAGTTACTTCTTGTCAATAGTTGATGACTACAGAAGGAAAGTTTGGATTTATCTCCTAAAAACCAAAGACCAAGCCTTAGCCAAGTTTAGAGAGTGGAAACTGTTAGTGAAAAACTAGTTAGATAGGAAGGGTGAAGACCTTAAGAACATATAATGGGCTAGAGTTTTGCAATACTGAGTTTGACACATTCTATAGAGAAGAAGGTATCCTAAGGCATATGACTGTTGCTAGGACCCTTCAGTAGAATGGGTTGGCTAAGAGAATGAATTGGACCTTATTGGAAAAGGTTAGGTGCCTACTGTTCACCTTAAGGCTACTAAACACTTTTTTGGGAGAAGCATTAGTCACAACAACCTATTAGTAAATAGAAGTCCATCAACTGCCATAAATGGTAAATGTCCTGAACAAGTTTGGTTTGGGAGGAAGCCTGACTTAAGCCACCTAAGAATATTTGGGTGTGCTACCTATGCACACATTGTGGGTGGGTGGGTGGGTGGGTGGGAGGGAGAGGGAACTAGGGCCTAGGTTCCCCAAATGCATATTCCTAGGATACCAAGAAGGCACAAAAGGATATAGGCTGTAGGATAGGGAAACTCTAGGGGTAAAAATCATAGTAAGCCAAGATGTGGTGTATAATAAAGGGGTATTCCCTTGTAAAGTTACTGCCATTGATCAAAGACCCCTTAGTAACCCTGAAACATCTCATAATCTTACTAATTGTACACAAATTAAGGTGGAGCCTATGACACAGCAACCAAATTCTGCCCAACCAAACTTAGAGCCACCACCAAAAGCTGAAGCAGAAAAAATTGGCCTTGACCAATAAAAAGAAGAAGTTGTAGAAGAAACAATAGAACCCCCAACCTGTTGACCTACAACAGTACCAACTTGCAAGGGACAGAACCAGGAGAGAGGTAAGGCCACCAGCCCGATATTCATATGCAGATATGATATTTACTACTTTGCTTACATGTACTATAATACCCACATTAAGAAATATGGTAGGGATTATTTTATAATCATAGTGAATATATTTAACTAGTTTTATAGAGGAATTCCATAAAAGTTTCAATAGGGGCAAAATGGTCATTTCACACATAATCACTTGTTCAAGTGAAAAGTGAGTATGATAAATATAATGTATTAAGTGTGCTAGCCATGAGAATAGAGTGGTAGAAATATTATGGAAAATACATGTGGTGTGATGCCGAGATAAATACGTGTTTGTAAAGTAATAGAAAGAAATTAAAGAATAAAGGTAAAATGGTCTTTGCACTCACAACTAGATGAAAGAGTGGGGAGTGAAAATGACCAAGAGCATGTGTTAAATCCATTGAAAGTGAGGGTATATCGGTAAATGCATGTATGACATAATTGGAATGACCATAAAAGTGCAAGGGCAAAATGGGATATATATGTATTTATATTAGTTATAAGGCTTCAATTGACAAACCCTAGCCATTCTCATCGCTTGGGCACGCCACCTTCTTCCCCCATTTCTCGTCCATTTCTTCAAAGTCTTCCAAGAGAATTACATGAGGATTCATGCTAAGTGAATATATGTTCGTTTTGTGGTTTTCTAAGGTAAGAATTTTAGCAAAAGTTTGTGATTTGTGTTTTATAAGTATGAGTTCTCATGAATTTATGTGTTTTTAGCATGAATCAATGGAGAAAGTGAGCAAAGGAAGCAAAGAAAAGGATTCTTGCAAGAAAAAGGTAAGTAAACCTAATCTAGGCTTTAATTTGAGTAGTTAATGTGTAAGTTGATTCTTGAGTGTTTGTGTATGGTGTATGATAAGAAGTATTGGCTGTTTAGATGCTTGTTTGATGGAGAATAATGTGTAGAAATTCAGCCAAGATGAGTAGTTATGTAGATGTGATGTTTTGGTTGAACTTTGGATGAAATTTTAATGAGTTGATGTTGGAATTTGGAATTGTTGAATCCGGCCAGATTTAAAGTTAAGTTTGGTGAGTTTTTGCTCCAATTTTGGTGGATTTGAAGAGACGCGGAAGTGTGGCCAACCAAGTATTTGCATGTGCATGTGAATTGTTTGATGAAAATTCAAAGAGAAATGCATGCATGAGTTTGTTAAATCTTGTTGAAGAAATTGTTTGGGAAAGGAAAGAATTGGAGTTGAAAAGTTATCTTAGACTTAACCAAGTGTATGTTTTAGTATTCAAGAGTGCATTTTGTTATGCCAAAATTTAGAATAACACTTGGTTATGTTAGTTCAATGAAATGAATGGCCTTTAGTGCAGGGTTCAAGTTGCTTGAACTTTTAGCATTAGTTAGAATGGCATATTGCATTTAGTCATTGAATTATGAGTTTTGAAACTTATGACTTTAGAAAAATTATGGCAAGAATTGCTTATTAAATTGTTGCAATAGTGTAGTATTGATGATAGTAAAAGATAGGTGATTATATTATAAATTGTCAAGCTTGTATGCTTGAAATTAGAAAGATCATTCAAATAAGTTTTTTCTTGTTTTGAGATTAGTTACAAATAACATGTAACAACTGATTTTATTGTATAAAGAATAGAAAAGCTTTCACAAGTATAAATATCAAAGAAACATCAAAGAAATAGAAGTTTAGTTTATATATTAAATACATGACCATTTTAGAAATTGATTGGTATGAGCATAGTTTTCATGCCTTATTATATATTACAAGCTATGGAATTGTGCTAGAAGATCTTGAGAATATGTTGTATTGGCCAAAAGTTTAGTTAAGAATGTTAGAAAGAAATTAGAATTTAGCCAAAGTATATATGTTGTGCCATATATTAGATTGAATTTACAATGATTAATATGATGATATAGATTAATGTATAGAATGTAACCAAAAGAAAAGAAGAAAGAAGGGCATGTATAAAACGTTGATGGTCATGTTAAGAGAATGAAAATTTATGGCATTAAGATTTGTATTTAGAAAGTTATACAATGCATGTTTGTTACATTAGAAAAATATTAGAGAGTTGTTTAATGACATGGTTATGTGATTTATAAGTTTGAGAAAATCTAGTAGTATAATTGGGCAATTTAGTAGACTTAATACCTAAGCTATGGCATAGTTTTTATATAAGAAATTAGATTGCCCAAAATGTAGAATTCATTCCCTAGTTGAATTGTGTTGTTTTAATATCTCACTAATAGAATTATAAAAGAGTAGAATTTGTGAGAGATAATGTACTTATGTATGTGTACATTTTACATAACATGATAGAATTAAATAATTACAAAATTATGCAGAAATTATAGAATCGCGTACGTACACACGATGCATAGAATTCAGAAATAAAGAATAAAATAGAAAATGTTTAATTTAAGCGTGTTACTAGAATAGAACTTTAGGCTTTCCAAAAAAGTATAGAAATAAAAGCCTTAGAATTAATAGAATACATGCCAGAGTCAGACATGTATTTTGGGATCATGCATACATAGCATATAAATGCATGACATAGCATAACATATATTTCAGAAAATTTAAAATTATTGGAAAATGTCTAGCTAGTTATTTTGCAGATTTACAGAGCATGTTTTCAGAGAGCTGTTGCGATGGGGAACCTGTGAGCATTCGATGTGTTAGCTAGTGGCGACATAGATGCAGAAGTTTCCCATATGCACGTTGCCATCAGTGAGTAGCCTCAGAATAGAAAACAGAATTGTACAGTATGCCAGAAGTGCATGTGGATGAGGACTGTACCTGGAAAGAATTTCAGAATACACTCACATGGCTAGGGTTCCAAATCCATGCCTCAGTCTAGTCCGATTGGCAAACCAGAACATAATACAGAAAGAATTTTAGAAAGAAAGAAAAATAGAATAAGAAATAGAATACAAAAAGAACTTCAGAAAGAAAGAAAATAGAAAAGAAATAGAATACATAAAGAATTTCAGAAAGAAAGAAAAATAGAATAAGAAATAGAAAACAGAAAGAATTTCAGAAAGAAAGGAAAAGGATTAGAATAGAATTTTCAGAAAGAATACAAACATGATCATTTGCATATGCATCAAACATTTTATGTGCATTGCATCTTATGCATTTATGCATAGATTAAACAATTTATTTTATTATTGCGTGTCTGACTAGTCAAGAAAATAAAATAGAAGCCCATGAAAATAGAGAAGAAAAGAGAATAGAAGCCTATGAGAATAGAAAAGAAATTAGAGATATACAGGAAAAAAATAGAAATTAGATACATGCTAGAAAAGAACAGAAATTAGAAACATGACAAATAGCAAGAAAACTAAGTGATTTGTTGAGTAGAGAAAGAAATAGAAAGTTATAATCTAGTGGAGAAGAGAAATAAAATGATAAAGAATAGCACAACATTAGAAGGATTTAGAAAGATTTGAGAAAAATAGAAGACTGCTATGTAGTACGCCTAAAATAAAGAGAGAAAGCAAGTAGAAATTTAGAAACAGTACAGCAAAAATGGAGGCGGCGGAGTAAAAGCATAGTTAGAATTTGGTTTACTTACTGAGCATTTATAGCTCACCCCGTTGCTTTCCTTATTTTTGCAGGTATTAGATTGTAATGGTTGGGAGACGTCAAGCTGGTGAGAGGATTGCACACACTGTCTCAGTGAAGAAATTTAATATGGATTTATATATGTGAGAAATAATCTTTGTGTAATAGTATGTTATAATTGGATTAAGGATAAAAATTTTAGACGAACACCCTTTTTAAACTAGCAATTCGCTGGATTCTCTCAATAGGATACTCAGTGAATACTTGCCTAGTGAGACATTACATTTTTGGTTTCAGAGCAAGATTTTGGAGACCTTAAGATGTTTTCTGAAAGAAAGTTAGATTAGAAGCTGGTTAAGAAAAGTGACAATGTGCCTCTCAAGCCACAATGACGTGCTCCGTAAGCTGACCGCTGTAATTAATTTTCTTTTTACTTGCATGGGTTGATTGTTATTGATGATTAATAGTAGTTATGTTATTTGATCCAATAGTAAGAATCAGTAGAGAATGTGGGTGAGATGCCTAATCCTGCCAGGGTTTGTACACACGGGTTTAGACAAAGCAGGGTTGCAGTCTCATATATTTAGTAGCGGGAGAGTAAGCCTCTAAGTTACCAAGATCAGTTTTGAATCCAATGACTGCAAACCCATTGGGAAGTTAACCCTAGAAAGAAAAAACTTGAAGGTAAGTGGGCGCAAGGCTTGCATACTGGTTCAGAGAGAATGGTAGCCTATTAGAGATGTGGTACAGTAAGAGACTCATACTTGAGAATGGTACCGTGCCAGCCACTAACATTAGTTACAAATCTGTGGGGTTCTAGAGAGCTATGATTAGTTAACCAATCTGGATAAAGTTGTTAAAATAGGGAGAGGTAAGTATGAATCTAGTTATATTAAGTATCCCCAATTAAGAGGATTATTTTGAGCATAAATTTCCTAGGGAGACATAAAGTAGAGAATGAGTACCATTAGAGAAGAGTGAGATTCAATTTAGATGACTATGATAAGTTCAGTTTTAGAAAAGGGCTATCAGTTAGTGTGATGATCAGTAATATGAGGGCTAGGAAGCAATTGAGAAAAAGATGTATGGAGTACTTTTGCCTAGATGGTACATAGTAGGGTAGTTCCCAATCTAGAGATCAAAGATGTGTTAGTAGTCCGGAAGTTTTCAGACATGTTCTCAGATAAGTTATCAAGGTTTGTTTCCACAGAGAGAGATAGAGTTTAGCAGTAAATTGGCACCTGGGATAGCACCAATTCCTAAGGCTCCGTACTGAGTGGCCCCATTAGAACTCTAGAAATTAAAGGAGTATTTCTAATAATCTTCTAAGCAAGGGTTTCCTCTAACCCAGCCAGTCTCCATGGGGTGCACCAATCTTATTTAGTGGAATAAATAAATAATGATGGATCACTCCAGATATGTATAGACCCCCCCGAAAGCAGAATAAGATGACGAGGAAAAAATCTAATTCCCGTGGCTTCATATGGACAAATAGAAGTGGTGCCAAAAAGTTAGAAGAATAATTAGTTGACAAGTGATGCCACAAGATAATAAGTTGGCGAGTGCAGAAGATATGTATATTACTCTATGAGTGACGATAAAAGTAGATAAGAATGGTTAGCTCGAATATATGCCAGAAGGATAGTCAGGATATCTGATATACCCAAGGAAATAGTATGTTGAGCCCCAGATTTGATACCTTTATTGTGGTCTTAGGGTTTAGAAGAAGTAGATATAACATTTGCTTTCATTTTGATTTAGATGACGACCTGCCTATATACCTCCCGCTGTATGTTGATGATATGTTGCTAATTACTAGGTGATAAAGACACCAGAAAATCAAAAACTACCTACTATTTCATGCTTGGAGGAAACTGCATAAGCTGGAAATCACAGTTGCAGCCTGTTGTAGCACTCTTATCGACTGAAGCTGAGTACATAGCTATAGCGGATGTGTTTAAGGAAACTATTTGGCTGTAGGGAATGATGTCAGAGGCAAACTTTTTGGATGAGAAGGTCACAATTTACTCAGACAGCCAGAGTACAATTCATCTGAGTTACATAAAACAGAAACAGAAATGAGATTTCTAGTTGCTTTGGCAAAATACAAAGTTCTATACAAATACAAAATGTGTCCTGATGGCAATGTCAAATGGAAAGTCCCTACTGCCTCGGCCGTAACTTTTGCTCCATTTGCCATTTTCAAAATTACTTCACCTTTTAACAATGCAGAACTATTCCACAGTGCCTGCAATGAAACACAAATTTGAGATGTAGCAGCTGAATCTAATATTCAGGAATGATCATTTGAACTAACATTTAATTCAAATTCTATAACATAAGAATGGAACATACCTGCTGGAGCTTTCTTCAAGGTCTTCAGATAAAGAGGACAATTCCTCTTCCAATGCCCATCTTTCTTGCAGTGGAAACACTGGCCTTTATCATTGACCTTTTCTTTGCCTTTCTTAGTCTTAGAAGCATCCTTCTTAAAAGGCCTTTTCTATGGTCCAACTTTTGGACCTTTCTTTTGCTTCCATTGCTTCTTCTTAGTCTTACTAGAAGAAGCTGCAAAAAATCCTATTGCCCCTTTTCCTTTCTTCCCTATTTATAGAACTGTTGAATCTCATTCTATAGTTCTGCAAGAGTGCGCTCAAACCTATTGAGATTATAATTTGTGATGAAAGGCTTGAAACTTGGTGGAAGGGATTGTAGAATCAAATTCACCCCAAGACTGTATGGCATCACAATCTTAAGTGTATGCAATTGCCCTATAATATTACTCATTTTCATAACATGATCATCTAGGCCAACTCCCTCCCTAAGCCTCATTGTGAATAGTGTCAAACACAATTCGTATTGTTTCACCACTGAGTTCTCACCATACAACTCTTGTAAATGGATAATTATCTCATTCGTACTTTCCATCTTTTCATGCTCAACCTGGAGCTCAGCATTCATTGATGCTAGCATATAGGTTCCATCTCATAAGTCATCCTCCTGCCACGTATCGAAAACTTTCTTTTCTTGCGGTGTGGCATCAGGAGACAAAGAAAGTGGAAGGGTGCTTCCAAGACATACCCGGCTTATTCGGAATTAAGAATAATTCTTAAATTCCTTAACCAATTATTAAAATTAGGTCCAATCAGCGTGTTGTTATCGAGAATCCTCAAAAGCAAGTTATTGCTCATTTTCGTTAACTAAATACCACAAAATACCGAAATAGACTGCAAGGAAAAATATAAGTTTTATTAGTGTCTTGTAAATTCAAACCCTTTAATGCTAATCTTATTAGCTCCTACTATTTTATTCAAATCCCATACTCCCCTAAATGATGATTTGGAAATTTCGTTGGAATAAATTTCTAGTGAGAAATCAAATTCTTATTAAATTTAATTAAACCTCATATAATAGAAATCTTGGTTAATTAAATTTAACAAGTAGGAAACTATATCCTTTTATATCACTATATAAGGTATGATTCACTCCTTGCCTCTAGTTTTGGATACCTCACATAATAGAAATCTTGGTACCCTAGACTAGTTAAATCCAACCCCTTACGCTTTCTTAAAATAGAATTCACATTATACCCTCACATAATAGAAATCTTGGGTATTATGAAAATTTCTATCCAAGAACTAAGACAATTAATTCCATGTCATAAAATTAGCATCTCTCACATAATAGAAATCTTGGAATCTCTAATTTTATGCCAAAGAATTAATTGGCCCATAATGTTTTACATTTATCACATACATTAATTCAAATGCATCCATATAAATATAAAACATGGTGGGATGATCATGGGGTTTTGGAAAATACATCCTAATTAGGTAAACTATTCACCTAATTCTATTACTCCTTGCAGATCTTTATCCGGTGATTGATCGGATCTCCATCCTCCGTCCGGTCGTACGATTACATAAACCAATTTAGGACACTCAGGCTCGAATAACAAACTAATAACAAAATTAGTTATTATTACAAGCTATTGAAAGAATATTACATGCCCAAATATCAAATATTTTTGGGAAAAATAAATATACACCCATGATCATCCCCTAATTAATATTCATCCATCACATTAATAAATATTAATTCAATCAAGGGTATATAAATAAATATTTATGCAAGTTGCAATATTTATAAATAAAGGACTTCATGCAATAAATGTATAAAATATGTCATGATTAAACCAAGGGTACATGCATAATTTCATCACCATAATATTTATAAAAAATATTATATTATCCATGACATTAAAAAATCTCTCACATCACATTCAATCAAATAAAATTAAAAAATGCAAATCTATGCATCATGCACCGATTTTTGCTCAAAGATGAATCAACCAACTTGCATTCACAATACAATCTAAGTTAAATACATTTATAGACTATCGTATCACATATAACACTTTCAAATATGCATTTAAAATTTATTATTCATTTGAATCAATTTTGATCGAATTCATCCCTTCTCAAAATCATCAAATTTGCATCAAATATGCTTATATTACACATGCATGTATCATATGAATGAGACATATTCATATTTAACAAAAATGCATCAAGATGCAATAAATCAAACATGCATGTTACATATGACCTCAAGAACAAGAAAATTTGTATTCTAAATATCAAAATTTCATAGAAGCATGTTAATGAGCATGAATATCACATATCCATCATCATTTGTATTCAAAATACACAATAACTTCAACATGCATCTAAAGCAAAAACATATTTATGTCCATTTTTGACCAAAAATGCTACATGCATGCATGAATTTAAACATGCTCTGATACCATTGTTGGGATTCATGCATTTTGGACATTGAAATGGAGAGAAAATGATGATCAAGATGATGGACATAAGGTAGAAAACAAACCATTATAATATTAACATATTAATGTAAGAAAATGATAGAAAATTACCAACTTTTTTTTCTTTTAAAAGCTTGATGTTTAAATTTGGAGTCTAGATTCTTCAAAAGAGAATGAAGAAACTCAAAATGAAGTCCACCCAAGCCAAAGATGAGAGAGCCGAGAGAGTGAGAGAGAAAGTGAGAGATTGCTTTTTGTTTGAATTGATTCAATTGAATTAAAATAGTATAAAACTTAATTTATATACCATGGGCACAAAGTATAATTTTAAATTATTTTGGGAAGGCCTCAAACAATTTAAAATTAACTTGAGAATAAACATTTATGTCAAGTCCTTGGTTTTATGGTTAATTCATAATTAGACCAAATTTTAATTTCATCAAATATTCTAACCCTTTAGAATAAAACCAATGTACTTTTGCCCCCATCATTGAATCCAATTCAATAATAATATTTAATAAATCCTTATTACCCTTCGTTAGTGCTAGCTATCCATGGATAATCATTTCTCACCAATACATTAATTCGGATGCAACTGTTTACGTCCGAACATCATTAATCTAATTAATGATACGTATTATTCTCTCTCCTTCAGCTTGGTTTTATGTGTGACCATTTTGGTTCACTGTGATTTAGTCATGGGCCCAATATCTGATTTTAATATGCTTCGTTATAATTCTTTATAATCGAAACTCCCACTGATTATGGTAGACGTCTAACAATGTTCTATAACCCCTAAACCACAATGAAGTGTAAATTCCAATGAATCTATTCTGATCGTAGGTACTGTGTAGTCAAATCTCTCTGTTATCTAATCCCAATTAAGAATGCTTCATGGTATGTCAAAACCTTTAACTTAATCTTTAATCGAATTGTCAATCGATACAATGGAACTCGTCAACATGAAACTATTTTTCATCTGACATTTATTATACTTTGGCCAGAGATTTCCCTTTTCCAATGTTTATTGACATTCGTTTGGAAACTCGAGATTGGACTATTTTGAGTTAATAGATCCCATCTTGACCATCACTTGTCTTCGCACATGAATAACATATGACCAAACCGGCTTATTACATAAGACATGATTAGTCTCATGCTTATATACCATATGAACCATATGCATCCTATGTCAAATCCAACCGTGATGTCTCAGGTCTAAGGATCAGTGGTATACTAGCATGATCCTACGATGCACCATTGACCATATCCATGTGATTCATTGTAATTGGTTGTATTTGATAAACAGTTCACTGACCGTTTATTCATGCTAATGCCTTAGTGATATACCTCTTATAATTACCCACACTAATATCATCACATGATATTTAATGGAGACATTCAGCATGCCTACTATGCAATGTTATTACCCAATTAACATTATTTGCGTAGGGAATTCTTTGATGATTTGATCTTCTAAAAATCCGTGTCAGCCGGACATTTCACATGCAATATTAAATATAATATAATATAAATGAAGCAGAAAATCAACACGTGAAATAAAAACACTTTCTTTTATTCATAATACATTTTCAAGATATAATGTCCTGAAACTGACAACACGATTGGTTCCTAGGGCATACACTAACAGTGTGATCTTCGGTTGTAATTGATCTTGTTGGATCTTGATCTCAATAAGTAGTGCAGCAGGCTCTCCCATTCCTAGAGCTCAGAAATAATGAAAAGCCTTGAGTAAATTATAAAATGGGAGCACAAGACACCCTTATTTAAACTTAAAGCCCATCAGAAACCTGTAGCAACTCTTTCAGGCAAAAGTTAGTTGATACTTCTGCTCTTTACTTGGCGAGAAGACACCAAAATGCTGCTCAGTCCCTGCAGCTTTCAGGTTCTCATCAAACATGGCAAACAAATATGTTTCAATAGCCTTTCCAGGCTTCCTGGGAGTCCCTGTGTTTCCATTCACATGACCAATCAAATTCCTGTAGTAAGTTCCTGCATTTTCCACAGTGGCTGCAGGATTTCCTTCTGATGGCCACCCACTTTCTGATATAACAATCTCCAAATTGGGGGCACCAGCCTTTTCCAAAGCGGCATAGTGAGCATCTGTTATCGCATCGAACAGGTTCTTGTATTGATATTGATTATCTGTTACTACAACTTCTGGAGCAGTAAACAACGCGTAAGGCAGGCTGATTTGCGCGGAGGGATCGATGTAGGCAAAATAAGGGTACACATTGACAAGGAGTGGAGCTCCATTTTGTGCCAGGAATTGAATTATGGGGGTGATGTAGGAGCTCGCTTCAGGACTGAAAGTTCCCGCGGACGGAGGATAGGGATTGACTACCAAGCTAGTGTCGATTGAGGTTGAAACCTTGATCTGGCCTTGTAAATTTGCTGCAGCTATTGCATTGTGAACGTTCTGCATTGCAGGAAGAACAGATTTAGCTTCTGCATCAGCAGGGTGGATTTCGTTTCCGACTGCAATGTATCGGAATTTGACATCAGCAGAGTAGGCCAGGACGTTTTGTTGGACCCAATCTCCCGCTTTTGCAGAATCTGTGAGTTCCAGGAGTTTGTCTTTCGGGACGTCGAGGATGAGTTGAATGTTGGATCCCTTCAGGGCCTGGAGAGTTGCTTGATCCGGATCGTAAATTCGCATCTGCCCAATGTTATTTGCTTTGTAGAGGCTCACAACGTCAGCTTGTGATGGCAAATTGTCACCATTTCTTCCATAGCATACGCCAACGGCGCCTGCAAAAAATTTAGAAGTACTTTTGAGATTGTAGTGCTTTATATGTAAAATCTCGAAGTGCTTTTGAACATGATGAAAACAATTGAGAGCCTTAACCTGTTAGTAAAAACTATTAACTAAATAAACAGAAATAATACTACATATATAGATTTCGTGTACAGATCCTTATGTACAAATTCTAAAAGACTTCATATTGCTTTTATCTTTTGAAATCTCATAGTATTAACTAATTAATTAAATAATCAAGAACAATGTACTACACGTTTAAATTTAGTATGTATAAACACGTAACACAAAACAACCTGTTCACTGAATATATATATCAAAGGGGGAAATTATCGTGTCAAACTTTAATAAAAGGTATAGTAATGTAATTTTTAAGACATCAAATACAATTAGTCAAAATCTTTTGAAAAGTCTCAGTATTAACTTGAGAGTTTTTCTTAACATGTATACTTAAAACACAAGTTAAAATAATCTCCGACAATTAAGTCGAATAAAATGCTAAAGTATAATTGTTAGAGAGAGAGAGAGAGAGAGAGCTGATGCTCCTATATGTGACATCAACAACCCAAGGAGCAACAACATTGTAACCCTGAAAGGTTTTTCACTTGCGGAATAAGAGGAGAAAGCCATGGATCAGAAAAATAAAATAAAAACCAAAGTTAATTCTTCTCTGGGGCACAATCTTTTAGCTAACTGACCATCCACCTCTATGTACAGAGATGGAGGGAACAAGTCCTTCCACTGGAAGAGATCCAATATTTTAAACCTCAGTCTTGACTAATCAGTTCCAGATCTTTTGTCAATTACTCCATGGAATTCTATGACACCAAGACTTTTCAAATGATATATTAAGATGAATAAAGACTAGTCAAATTCAGTGAATCACATAATCTGCCATAATTGGTGGCAAAGTTCTTTACAATTCTCCTTTTGCATTTATAGACCCGGAAGAAAAGTCTTCGGCCGCCTGGTGGGTAACCTTCAAAATTAAGCATGGGCCAAACCTGAAAAACATGGACCAGAAGTTACAGGTTAAGGGTCCAGTTAAGGGACAGGATTCATTAAGTTTTCCACAAGTTAGAGTTGACTGACCTGGCTAAGTTACAGGTTAAGGGTCCAGTTAAGGGCCAGGATTCATTGAGTTTTCCACAAGTTAGAGTTGACTGACGTGGCTAATCAGGTTTCTCAGAAGTTTCCGGATTGCCACAAGGTCAAGCCCATATCTAGTTTGAAAAATTTTCATTTGTCACTTTCCTTGTTTCACTCATTTATTGGATGTATATTCTTACTTAGAAAATTCTTCTATCAGTTTTCTTTGATGAAAATTTTTGCAAGTAAGAGTTCACATTAAGTAAATTATGTTAAGGAAATTATGCAAGGTGTTGTATATATATATATATATAACACTCGATCAAGAAAATATTATCTGATTTGAATCCCACCTTAATTGATTTTCTTTATTTAAGCAAACATCTTTCATTTAAAACATGACTTAATTATGAGGACCCACGGTTTGTAAACTGATCAAAGTTTTCACTATCTAACGATGTGATGTGACAGGGATTTTCCTCTCAGGAGTCACAGTTCCGTGAAAACTTTTGGCACCCTTTGGTGATGCAAAATGCTGTTATTTTTAGCCAATCTTCTTTGCCTGTTCATCAAGGAAAAAAAACGATACTGGACAACATATATTTTGGCTTATTGCTACCAAGAAACTCATAAAATAAGGCATCAGCTTGACTAAATCTTAACTTGCTTCCACTCAACAATACTTATGTGGCGAAATGAGCCTCGTAGAATAGTAGTCTTTGATGATGATAGATAATCACAGTCCAAGGAGAATAATTGGTATTGAAAATTTTATTTATTTAACTCTTTTTTACAGATATTTTTGACATTGTATACAAGATTTTCTTGGAAGTAATTGACTAATAGGCTCATAAGAGCAATAAATCAAACAAGAAAACTATTGATGCTTGATTTTAACACCAACAACTTCGCACATTTAAAGTGTTAAGAAATTATACGTGACATGATTATAAGAGTTGATTATGATGCATAGTGATATATGTTTGAAGAAATATAAATAAAAGATTGAAAAGAGAGATTTTTATATTGATTCGGATGGTTGAAGCAAATCCTACGTCCATTGCTATTTTATTATTTTTTGATTATTTTTCTAGTATCGTCTATAAAGCGTACAAAGATGGAGTAATGCTTTCTTTACAGAGAAAAATAATGGTTGAAGCTCGGATGTATGCTCAGCTCTCATATGCTAAGCATCCTCTTCCATGAAGAGAGCTGCCCATTTATACCTTTGAGCTTAATGTAATGAGCATTTTTGCAAGTTGTCTTGACACGTAAAGAGCTCTTATTCATCCTTATCCTTGATTTTGATAAAATTGGGACAAGTGTTATATAATATCTTTTTGAGATGGTTTGAGATTTCACAGGTAATATCATTTTGTCTTTGGTGGCTTGCTAAACTTTGATTGATCGGACTGATAGCTCATTGTGGTTTTGACGTCAGTATTTTATCCATAACAAAAACGTTATCAATATTGCATTTCGAGGTGTAAGATTCATTATCTCTTGTTGAACTGAATGCTTGCTTTTGTTAAAGTTTTAATTCAACAAATACATTTTATTTTTAAGATGAATTTTGTTTTGTTTTCTGCTTCTCAAAGACTGAGCTAGATCGAAAGAAATCTGGATTTGATTTTCTCCAGAGCCCTGAGCAACAATTTGACATAAAATTATGTTGAGATTGTATTTAATTGCTTTATTTATTATAAACAAAGCCTTGGCCCTTGAGTACATTAACAAATGGGCACAAGGGCACTCTTATTTTTAAACTTGTAGCAAATCTTTCAACCAAAAGTTAGTTGATACTTCTGCTGCTTACTAGGCGAGAACACTCCAAAATGCTGCTCAGTCCCTGCAGGTTTTTGGTTCTCATCAAACATTGCAAACAAATATGTTTCAATAGCCTTTCCAGGCTTTCTGGGAGTCCCCGTGGTTCCCTTCACATGATTTATCAAATTCCTGTAATAAGTTTCTGCATTGTTCACAGTCACTGCAAGATTTCCTGCTGAAGGCCACCCACTTTCAGATATAACAATCTGCAATTTGGGTGCACCAGCCTTTTCCAAAGCCGCATAGAGAGAATCCAACATTGCATCAAACAGATTTCTTTATTGATATTGCCTATCCTGAACTACAACTCCTGGAGCAGTAAACAAGGCATATGGCAACTTGATTTGCGCTGTGTTACCGGTGTAGGAAAAATAAGGGTAGACATTGGCAAGAAGTGGAGCTCCATTTTTCGCCAGGAATTGAATTATAGGGGTGATGTAGGAGCTCGCTTGAGTACTGAAAGTTCCCTCGGACGGAGGCGAGGATTTGCCCAATAAGGTAGTGTCGATTGCAGTTGAAACCTTGATCTGGCCTTGTAAATTCGCTACAGCTATCGCGCTGTAAACGTTTTTTATTGCGGGTAAAACAAACTTTGCTTCTGCATCAGCAGGGTGGATTTCGTTTCCGACTGCAATGTATCGAAATTTGACACCAGGAGAGTAAGCCACGACGTTTTTCTGGACCCAATCTTTTGCTTTTGCAGCATCTATCAGGCTCTGAAGAGTGGTTTTAGGGACGTCGAGGATGATATCTGTTATAACCGAAACTTAATACTGATCTATACACCAACACAAAACAATCACACCAAGAAACAAGAAAACACCACAAGATCAAACACACAGACAAGCCACGATTTACCGTGGTTCACTTATCCTTTTATGGATAAGCTACATTCATGTTGAGCTCAAGAACGGAATGAGCTCGCTGCACTTCAATTATTAGAAACAGTCAAGATTACACAGATTCGACACTCACCAGATCTACCCGATTACAACAGCAACCAGCCTTACAAGATACTCTTTCAATATCCCTAACCCAAGAGAACAACGCTCTCACCTGAATGATTAAACCCCCTAATCACTCGACTGATTTAACTCACAATCTAGAAGAAATAATCTCAACCCTAACATAGAGAAGTGCAAACCCAGAATACCCTAACGTGTATCTCTCTCTCACCAAATCTGAACGAAAGTGTGTTTATATATGATTTGACTTCGTGGTTGATCATGGCCGTTAGATCTGGAGTGCATCCTGTGGTCTGAATTTGTCCCAGTTAATATGCCTAAAACGATGTCGTATTATTGTTACTCAAAACGACGCTGTTTCAGGCTTCCATATTCAACAATCTCCACCTTGGAAGCATTGGAAACAGACTCTTTGTGCAGCTTGCCTAGTCCCATTCTGTCATAGCTCTTTATCACTCAAGACTACTTGATATACAGCAAGTTCAAGCAGTGCTTGAACTTAGCTGGAGTGATAATTTTGGTGCCCATATCTGCTGGATTCTCTTCTGTGGGTACCTTCTTAAGTTCAATGATTCCATTTGCAACTTGGTCCCTCACGAAGTGATAGCGGACATCCATGTGTTTAGTTCTTTCGTGATACACTGGATTTTTGCTTAGGTGGATCGCATTCTGACTGTCTGAATACACTGTCACCTTTCCACCAATTAGTTTTACTTTTGTCAGAATTCCTTTCAGCCATAAGGCTTCTTTAACTGCGTCAGTTACTGCAATGTACTCTGATTTTGTTGAAGACAATACTACAATAGGCTGCAACTGTGATTTCCAGCTTATACAATTTCCACCCAGTGTGAAGTAATATGCAGTTGTTGATTTTCTGGAATCCTTATCACCTGCAAAATCAGCATCTACAAAGCCAACCAGATCAAGTGCAGTATTTCTTTTACAGTATCCAAGCCCAACACAAACAGTACTGTTTATATATTTTAGCATCCATTTTAGAGCAGTCCAATGTTCCATACCAGGATTGGACATATAACTGCTTAACATGGAAATGGCAAAGGCTAGGTCTGGCCTAGTACTAATCATGGCATACATCAGTGACCCCACAACATTTGCATAAGGGACAGACTCCATTTTCAACAGCTCTGACTCAGTTTTAGGGCATTGAGACTTACTAAGAATAAACTGACTAGTTAGGGGCATTGAGACCAGTTTGGTACCAGCCATGCCAAACTTTGTGACTAGTTTGAGTAAGTAAGATTGCTGCTGCAGTCTAAGTTCACACCTCTTTCTATCTCTGTTTATTTCCATGCCTAAATTTTTTTTAGCATTCCCTAGGTTTTTCATGCTGAATTCAGTGTTTAGTCTTTTCTTCAATTCACTGATCAGGGTTTTTGACTTACTGATCAATAGCATGTCATCCACATATAAAAGAAAGTAAATAGGCAGATTATTATCCATTTTAAAATAGAAACAACTATCATATTGGCTTCTAGTGAATCCTATACCTATTATAAAGGTGTCAAACCTTTTGTACCATTGCCTAGGGGACTGTTTTAACCCATATAGGGATCTTTTTAGAAGGCAAGCATGTCAAGAATTTAGGGTCAGTAAACCCCATAGGTTGACTTATTAGATTTTTTCTTCTAGTGTCTATGAAGAATGCAGTGGTGACATCCAACTGCTCTAGTTCTAAGTCTTGATAGCAACTATAGACAGCATTACATAATTGTTTTGTATTTTACCAAGGGAGAAGACTTCATTAAAGTCTATCCCCTCCCTTTGGGTAAAACCCTTAGCCACAGTCTGGCTTTGTACCTGGGTGGGTCAGCTATGGAAATGCCCTCTTTAAGTTTAAACAACCACTTACATTGGGTCATTTCTGATTACTTGGTTTTGGAAACAGTGTCCAGGTTTCATTTACCTTTAAAGATTGCATTTCCTCCTACATAGCAGTTTTCCATTTGTCCCTATCCTTGGATTCCATTGCCTCTTGATATGTATCAGGTTTAGACCTAAGCACTTCAGTCCCTGCAAGTAGAGCAGTGTAAATCAGTTCTGCATATGAGTACCTTGAGGGTGGTTTTACCTTCCTTCTGGTTCTATCTCTGGCCAGTTGGTGTTTGTAGTTTATTTTGCTGTGGTTCTGGGAACTCTTTGCTTCCTCATCTTCAGCTGGTCAGGTTCTCAGGTGCAATTTCAGTTTCAGGCTGCTGGTGTATTTGAGCTTGTGCTGAGGTGAGTTTAATTGAGGGTTGTGTGCTCCACCTCAATGTGAGTGGTATTGGTTGTCTAGTAGTTCTTCTGTGCTTTTGGTTGTTCCTTCATCAGGGTTAGTGCCTTTGCATGGGAAACTCCCTCATTAACACAACATCCCTGCTCACTAAGATCCTGACCCTTGGTGACTCTCTGTCCCACAGCCTAATCCCTTTGTGCCCTCAGGATATCCAAGGAACACACACCTGGTTGATCTTGGCTCTAGTTTTCCCCCCACTGTGTGAGCATATGCAGCACAGCCAAACACTCTTAGGTGCCCTAGTTCTGGTCTTCTCCCAGACCATCTTTCTTCTGGACTGATAAGACTTAGTGTTGTGGAAGGACTCCTATTAACAAATAGGCAGCTGTGAGAGTGCTTCTCCCCAGAAAGTTTTTGGTAGGTTTGAAATGATCAAGAGGCATCTTACTTTGTCTAGAGTGTTATGTTCATCCTCCGCCACCCCATTTTGCTGAGGGGTATTTCTCACTGTCTTATGCCTCAGGATCCCCTGTTCACTGCAAAACTTATCAAACTCCAGATTACAGAACAAGCCCATTGTCAGTGCTAAGGGCTTTTACCTTTCTACTAGACTGGTTTTCAACAAGGTTTTCCAATCTTTAAACTTTGCTAGGGCTTGATCTTTTGACCTAAGTAAGAATACCCAGACCTTCCTACTGTAGTCATCTACTATTAAGAGGAAATAGCGTTTCCACCATGAGATTTAACCTTTTCTAGCCCCATAAATCAGAATGTAGGTAATCCAAACAGTTGTTTGCTAGGTGAACTCTCTTAGGAAAACTATTTAGTGCTGTTTACCAAGTACACAATTTTCACAGAATTCTAGACTTGTAACAGTATCTTTCCCAAATTATCCTAGCCTGTTCGTACATCCATTCCTTTCTGACTCATATGACCTAATCTTAAGTGCCACCTTTCTGTTATGATAAATTTGGAGACCCAAGTGTTGTGCTATTGCAGTCAGAATAAAAACTACCACAAAGTACATATAGACCATTTTTTTTCTCCTATCACACAAGATCTCATTTTTTTAGACATTCAACCACCCAGTTAGCCTTATAGTGCATGCTTCATCTGGGTGCCTAATGATATGAGGTTTCTCTTTAAGTCAGGTATATATCTGACTTTGATCAACCTTATTAGTTTTCCCCCACTTAACCTAAGGGTAATACAGCCAATCCCCTTAACCCTACATGCTTGGTTGTTCCCCATGTACACAGTCTCATGATCAGACTCCTCAAGTCTTGGAACCAACTCCTATAGGGCTCATATGGAAAGTACAACCTGAATCTAACACCCATTCTTTTGCAGTGTCAGATATTGACATTGTTATGACTTCTGGTTTATCTATTTGGTTACTAGTGGTGCTAGGTTGCTCTCTATGTTACCTAGTTTCTGTTTTTTTTCCAATCAAACAATTTTTCTTTAGGTGGCCTGTCTTATTACGTAGTAACATTTCCTGGTTTCTGCTCTGGCTTTGTTGTTCCCCTTCCATCTTCTTATTCTTACCCCCCTGATTTGCTGAAATCCTTTACTAGACTGAGCAGATTCTATTTACCCTTCACAAATAGAGTGCTATTGTTTCTTAGAGTTTTAAGCTCTAATTCTCTAGCCTTAAGACCCGCAACTATCAATCAACACGGGTACAGTACCGGAGTACTGAAGGGCATTCTTGACTACTTGTAGTCTTCAGTTAGGGAATTTAATAATCATGGCAAGAACTAGTTGCCCTAGTTCTTGGTCTGTGCCCTTTAAGATTAGATTCATCTTAAGGAATTCACTAAGTTTTCCTCTATGGACTTCGAATTATCCATCTTATAGAGAATAAGGCTCCCTTTAGAAAGCCAATTCGGTGCAGACTGAAGGCATATAGAGATTCTAATTACCCCATAAACCAGAGGAGTTTCAAATCCATCTACCTTCCGAAGGACACTGTCTAAAAGATCATCACGATAGGTTATAGCTTCTTCGTCAATCTCTTCCTTCTTCTCCAGTTTCTCTCTGACCATTTCTTGGGCTCCTTTTCCAGTGCAATTGCAACCTTGTTGTGTGAGAGAGAGAGCTTCATCTTCTTTTCCAGCTCCCGAAGTCGATCTTCCATCGTATTGGGAGATCTCCATTCGGGTGGTGTCATTTTTTTGTAATGGCGGAAAGGAAAGTCTAAGGTGTACATGGCGGTGTTACACCAGAAGTTGCCAATTACTGCTAGGCAGTTTTTAAGGCGGTCACTGGTTTTCAACCAATAAACCTTACACTTTATCAAGATTTGACTCTGTAGAACCAATTCTGACTCAAAGAAATAATCAATTCAAAAAAAACCCCAATTCACGAAACCCTAATTTTGTGAAACCCAAATTTTTGTTTCTTTAACAAAATTCCCAAATTCACAAAACCCTAATTCGTTTAAAGAACTTCTTATACCGAAACAATGACAGAGAAGGTGAGTCTAAGGCGTACGAGGCGTTGTTACACCAGAAGTTGCCTTACTGCTAGACAGTTTTAAGGCGGTCACTGGTCTTCCAGCCAATATACCCTTACACTCGATCAAGATTCGACTCTCTAGAATAATTTGGAGACTCACAGGAATTGATTTGAAAAACCCCAATTTCTCAGAAGAACCCTAATTTTTTTACGAAACCCTAATTTGTAAAAATGAATTCACTTTCAAGAAATGGCTCTGATACACTGTTAAACCGAAACTTATACTGATCTATACACCAACACAAAACAATCACACCAAGAAACAAGAAAACACCACAAGATCAAACACACAGACAGCCACGATTACCGTGGTTCACTTATCCTTTATAGATAAGTTACATCCATGTTGAGCTCAAGAACGGAATGACTTGCTACACTTCGATTATTAGAAATAGTCAGATTACACAGATTCGACACTCACCAGATCTACCACGTACAACAGCAACCAGCCTTACAAGATACTCTCTGAATATCCCTAACCCGAGAGAACAACACTATCACCTGAAGATTAAACCCCTTAATCACTCGACTGATTAACTCACAATCTGAAAATAATCTAACCCTAACACAGAGAAGTGCAAACCCAGAAACCCTAACGTTATCTCTCTCTCACCAAATCTGAACGAAAGTGTGTTTATATATGATTGACTTCGTGGTTGATCCTGGCTGTTAGATCTGGAGTGCATCCTGTGGTCTGAATTTGTCCCAGTTAATATGCCTAAAACGATGCCGTATTATTGTTACTCAAAAGACGCTGTTTCAGGCTTCCATTTAACAATATCAATGTGGATCCTTTCAGGGCCTGAGGGTTGCTTATCTGGATCATAAATTCTCATCTTCCCAATCTTGTTTGCTTTGAAGAGACTCACAACTTGAGCCTGTGATGGACATTGTTAGCATTTTCCATAGCATACGCCTACAGCACTTGCAAAAGAATTTCAAAGTGCTTTTGAGTTTGTAATGCTATTTATAAAAATCTAGAAGTGCATTTGACATTCAAAACAGTTGACAAAATTGTGTTATAGTAAAAACTAACTAAAATATACATGAATAATACTACATATATAAGCTTTATAAACAAACTAAATGGACGATTAAATACACGTGTAAACACCATGTTAAATAATCCCGTACAATTAAATACAGATAATGTTATAATATTGGTGAGGGAGAGAGATTAGAAGGACCTGATACTCCTATATGAGACATCAATAATCCGAAAAGCAACAACATTGCAACACCGAAAGGATTTTTTTCATTTGCAGAATAAGAGAAAGCCATGAATCAGACTAATAAGAACCAAACTTAATTTATTAGAAGGACCTGATACTCCTATATATAGATTGAAGAGATAAATTATTTTAAACCTTAGCCTTGACTAATGAGCTACAAAATTATTTCCTGGTCAATTACTCAACTGAAATTTATGATCACAACAAGACTTTTCAAAAGATATATTAATATGAATAAAGCCAAGACCTTGAGGGATAAACATTAATACTCAGGGGCGTTTAGTTCAGGAATGTTAGATTATTGGGAATGTTGAATTACTAGAAAGATAGATTACCTTGAAGATTACTGGAAATCTTTAAGAAACTGTGTTTGGTTTGTTGGTGGGTATATTATATTAATATGTTTGGTTACCGGGAATAAATTGGTGGGTATGCTATTTAAATTACTAAATTGTCCCTTTTTTAAATATTAATATAATATTATTTTTATTATTAATTTTTGAATAATTTTATTTAGCCCCCAATATTTCAGATTTAGCTAAAACATCCAGGCTTATATAAAACTTTAATTTATGATGAAATCACCCCCACCTCCTACCGCCACCGCAAACCACTGTCGGCAGTCTCTGAAAGTCCCCGTGAGTAGCTTACCATGCCAAGAGGCTCCGATATGGCAGTTTCTGGCCATATTTATAGCCGAAAATGGCCATATCAGGCCAGATCTGGGCAGAATAGATCTGGCAATTTTCGGCCAAATCTGGCCTGATATGGCTATTTTAGACCATCAATATGGCCGAAAATGGCCATATCGAAGCCTCCCGAAGCCTTCCACCCAATCTCATTCTTTTTTAGGGACTTCGACCACTTTCCCATGGTAGTCCGTGGTGGTTGGCCTACTATTGGCGGTGGTGGCTGGGTGGCAATGGTGGTGGTGGTTGGGTGACAGTGGTGGTTTGTAAATTGTTTTAAATATAAAGGCATTATTATCCAAAATTTTAATTAAACAAGGGTAAAATTGAAATAGGATATTAATGTAAATTTATTTTAAAATAGGGGCATTATTGTCCAAAACTTTTATTAATAAGGGATAAAATTGTAACAAAAAAAGATAAACCTGGTAATCTTAGAATATCTAAGAAAATGGAGGTAATTAGATTACCTCCAATATTACCACTAGTAACCACTATTGGTATCTGAAGATTACCGATATATTATATTACTTGACAACCAAACATGGTAATCAAGTAATATAAGATGACTTAACCTCCAGTAATTTCACATAACCCTTACCAAACGCCCCATCAGGATTCGACAGCTAATCAAATTCAGTGAATCAAGTAATCTGCCATAATTAGTGGTAAAGTTTTTTAGAATTTCCCTTTGAATTTCTGGACGATGAAGAAAAGTCTTTGGCTGATCTTGTGTGTCCGGTGTCAGTTCAGGATAAGCTTCCTGGTGCCTAACCTTAAAAATTAAAAATGATCCAAACCTGAAAAACAAGGACCAAAATTTACTGGCTGAGGGTTATGGGTTCTACCAGGAGCAAGCACGACAAGAAAAATGTTATGTACCGATAACATCTGTTTCGACGCCATGAATGTCATCAGAATATTTCATATATACCTCGCTGAAAATGCAACGAGTCTCGGTGAAAGTTGTGCCATTTTAGAGCTCTATTACAATATGTTTTAAATGATTATCAAATATGGGTCTTATAGATATGAATAATGCTACGGACATCGATAATTTACACTGAATTTTTACACCGATGTACGTGACATCCATTAATCTGAATGAATTCTTACATCGATATTTTATGGACGGTCGTGCATTACAAATGGACGACTATCCATTAATCTAAACAAATTCTTATATAGAAATAATAATGTGGACAAGAGTCCATTTCCTATAGATGGGCGTCCACCTCGAATGGATGCTCATTCATAATTTAAATTATAAAAGAACAAGGGTGGACGTTGGTCCATATTATATGGACATGTGTCCATTTTCAATAATAATAATAATACCATACTAAAAAGTGTATGAGTTTTTTTTGGTCTCCGATATGGGGAAATACAAAGCTTTAGACTTTAGAAGTCAAAAAATGCTTTTGTTTTACACGAAATTCACTGCTGGCCCTACAAAATCAAAATAAATCAATATACCATTTACCAACATAAGAATATGTCTGTAGTCTAAATGAGAAGCAAAACTAAAGTATTCAAAATAATCAATACACCAACAAAATAATAGTCTGTTCAACTGCCAAAAATCCAAAAGAACAACATAAATCAGTAATAATTTCCATCACTTAAACCTTGGTATCTGTACAAGGCAAATAAAATTTTTTATTTACCAATGGACATTCATCCATATTCAATGGACACCCGTCCATATCAGACGGACATCTATTATTATATTTTAAAAAATTTATGGACGGGCGTCCATTCGAGGTAGATGCCCGTCCATAGGAAATAGACTCTCGTCCATTGTTATTTTTGTACGAGATTGGTAGACGGTTGTCCACNAATGGGTATTTAAATAATATAGTGTTGAATAACCGCCTGATTCCAAAGTTTAAGTTATTGGGTAAATTAATAAAGAGATCGATATTAATACTTAAAATTTACACGAAATTCACTGCTGGCCCTGCAAAATCAAAATAAATCAATATACCATTTACCAGCATAAGAATATGTCTGTAATCTAAATGAGAAGCAAAACTAAAATATTCAAAATAATCAATACACCAACAAAATAATAGTTTGTTCAACTGCCAAAAATAAAAAAAACAACATAAATCAGTAATAATTTCCATCACTTAAACCTTGGTATCTGTACGAGGCAAATAACATTTTTTTATTTGCCAATGGACAATCGTCCATATTCAATGGACACGCATCCACATCGTATTGACAAACATCCATTATTATATTTTTAAAAATTTATTGACGGGGGTCCATTCGAGATAGACGCTCGTCCATAGGAAATGGACTCCCATCCATATAATATGGACAATAGTCCATTGTTATTTTTGTACGAGATTGGTAGACGGTTGTCCATTTGTGATGAACATGGACGGCTATCCATAATTGTTGATGACCATTCATTCACGGAAAACGTGTTTTGTCTCCAAAGTGGTTGCGTCTGATTAGATGCACGTCCTTCGGTACAAAAATTTGGTATAAAAAATCGGTGTTTGTAGCATTATTATATAAATATTTAGGGTATGAACCCAAATGAAACTGTGTCGAGATGGGCTGGATCCTCTGGCTTAGGACTAAGCCTCGGCCCTTTGAGGTTGAAGGGCCCATTAGAGGCCCCTATTTTTTCTTTTCCTTTTATCATTATTACATTTTAAAAGTAAAACAAACCATATTAATATGAAATTTCCTTACGAACCTCTTGCAAGAAACCCCCCCCCAAAAAAAGAAGAAAATTTTAGCAAGAGCAAAATAAATTAAGAAAAGCTTAAAGGAAGGACATAAACAAAACCTTTTCGAAAACTTATTCCATTAATCGAAAGAGAAAATCTTAAAAAGAATTTAAAAGATTTAGCTTAAAGTTGGATTTTAACATAACTTTATGTGGAATGATTCGACAATTATTAGGTATAACATATACGAACTGTTTAAGTTGAACACGGGATACCTCATGTCAACAAATAAAGGCTACATTCAAAAATGATTTTTTAACTAAATTATAACAACAAGAAAAAAAAAATATATAACATAAAAATATGTCTATTTACACTAATTTCCTTTAATTTACGGCTATTTTTCAATGGCACAAAACTCAGCCACGTCACCAGAGACTTCATTGGGCCACGTCATCACCACTATAAACCGTTAATTAGATAAGAAAATTTTGCAAGGCATAGAAGAACACTGAGCTCACAGCCATGGCGCCAGCTCCTCTTAATTTGAATTCTACCTCAGTAATGGCCTGTGCCAGCGTCAAAGAGACCTTAATCGATAGACCTCAACTCCAGGAGAAGACCCGAAACGCCCGCGTTTTGGTTTTGGGAGGCACTGGCCGCGTTGGAGGTTCCACTGCCGTTGCTCTCTCCAAGCTCTCGCCTCAACTCCAGATCGTTTTTAGCTGTCGAAACAGGTGAAATTAAGACTACCCTTTTCTTTTCTGTGTTTGGTTTCCCAGAAAATGGAAGAAAGATTGGAAATTGATGAAGTTTAGAGCTTGTAGGACGTGTTCCGTGTTCGTGTTGCTGTTTTGTTTAGGTTTAAATGTATTTTGTGAGTGTCAAAATTTTAATTTTTTAATGTTTTTATTAAAGAATTGAATTGAGAAAGAGAAACATGTTGTTAATTGAGATGGCAGCTGAAGGATTTTGTGTTATGGCAGGGAAAAAGGTGCTGCAATGGTGGATAAATTGGGGAAGAATTCTGAGCTTGCTGAAGTTAACATTGATAATGTGGATTCATTGGAAACTGCTTTAAGAGGTGCAAAGTCCTTCTCTTTCGCTCAGGCAGACGTTTCCATTTTTTTAAAATCAGACTTCAAAATTTTTCTGAAATGAGTTTGTTAAAATACAAAAATTTGTGAATTCCTATCAGTTCCTTATGCAAATGAGTTCAATAACAATTTATATATTCAAGATCTATTTCAGAAGGAAGTTGAGGTTTGGATACTAAAAATGTGTTGATATTCGCATTTGAGAATTCTTGTACATGCATACACCTTATTGTGTCCATGGCAATCAATTTTGTAATAATATCATGCAAATACTATAAATGTTCTTCTGCAGATGTGGATCTGTTAGTCCATGCTGCAGGGCCTTTTCAACAGTCAGAGAATTGCAATGTACTGGAAGCTGCTATAGAGACCAAGGTGAGGAAAGGTAAATATTATGTGAAATTTTCTTTTCTTTTATGTTTTCATTCTCTCATCTATGTGACAATAATTAGCATGTTTACGACTCTACAATTTAACCAAGATGTTGTCTCATGAAGTGTTTGTTCTATCTCCCAACAGAAGGCATATTTGGACGTTTGTGATGATACCAGCTATGCATTGCTTGCAAAATCCTTGAAGGATAGAGCAATATCTGCAAATGTTCCAGCAATAACTACTGGCGGAATCTATCCCGGAGTGAGCAATGGTGCTACTATGAATATTTTTGTTCTGCATTGTGCACATCTGGCCATATAAATCTAAGATAAAATTAGAATAGAGGTAACCAAATGGAAGAGCAAAAGATTCATTATTGTAACATGTAAGCTCCACAGAATTGTTGCCATTATCTATGTTGGTAATCTTACCTGGCTTTTTGAGATTTTTACTCACATATATAAGTGCTACACTTTTCATGGCAGCGATGGCTGCAGAGCTAGTTCGTGCTGCGAGAGATGAAAGCAAGGGAGAGCCAGAGAGGCTAAGGTGATTATACCTGCCAATTGTTTATCCACTCTCCAGTATCACTCCCCTTGCTGAATTAGTTTCAACTAATGATTGACATTTTATAGTTTATTCTGATTTTTTGCATTTCTTTTTTATAATTTTGTGAACCCCATCAACAAAAATGTTGAGAACATTCGTAATTATCTTTCTTTTTTTCATTTTTAGTTAAATGAACCTGCTTTAAGACCTTTTAGTCAAATCTATTTCAAACACCAGGTTTAGTAACCATAAAACCTATAAGTTTACACTTCTGAATCTTATTTAAACTCCAACAACTAAGGATTGCAATCAACTTATGAATTTCCTCTTAGGAATATTTTAATATTTGTAGGGAAAGGTTGTTTGGGGATGGAGTGGAGGAATTCAGTAAAGGAGTGAGGTTTGAGCAATAATCATCATGTCATATGAATATAAGATAACTATGTGAGCAGTAAACGCCCTATGGAGTAGAACAACTGAAGGATTTATATACAAGGAGTTGGCTCGTTACCCATTAGTTCAAGCTTTTGGGTTCAAGCTAGTTTCATAATCATGCATACAAGCTTTGGGAGCCAAAACCAAAGGAGTATCCATGCATTTCCCTCACAAAACTTTTAAATAGCTTGCTTTCCTCCTGTCTTTGTCATTGTATATATGATTTATGTGCAAATATGCTCTTCTCATATTCAGCTATTATACAGCAGGCACCGGTGGTGCTGGTCCTACAATGTTAGCTACTAGTTTTTTACTTCTTGGAAAGGAAGTTGTTGCATATAGTAAAGGTCAGTTTCAAGGGCATATTGTGAATTATCTATGCGCATTTGTTCTACTTATATGATATCTAACCATGATGGTGCAATATCCAAGCAGCAGAAAAGGTCAAACTGAAGCCGTATAGTGGAATGATCAATGTTGATTTTGGAAAATGAATTGGAAGAAAAGATGTCTTTCTATTGTAAGTTCATAGGAAAGCAGTTGATTTCAAAACTAGTGGGAAAGATTTCTCTGATGATTTGAGAAACTTTACAGTTTTCATAAATTTATGTGAGGCTTTTAACCAATTTCAAAACCAGCGCGACTTTTTTGTATATTAGCAAAATTCAGGGTAAGTCAAGCAATATTCCTCACAGTATGGATAATTATTATTTTTTTTTTTAAATACCATGATAAATTCTCATGGCTAAATTAGCATAGAGAACTGATAAATATATAACAGTTACTACTGTCATGTGAAGAATAGATTGATATAAGTGACCTAAATGTATTGATTCACCAATTATGTTCCTTAAAGTATATAGAATGTCAGAGAGTTGATAGATTGCTTATTTTCTTGAGCTGGATTAAAATAAAATTGGAGGTTTTTGATCCCTGAGTCAACCTTTACTATAAGAATTCATGCTATTGTTAATGCGTAGCTTTTGATGAATGTCATTTACATTTAGCCATTTGTTTTGGTGTAGCCACTTGATTGAAAAATTGTGAATCTTGAAATTGCTTTATTTCCTGCAACAGTTAAATTCAACTGAATCATTTATTTTCAGGAATTTACCAGAGGTGCGAAGTGCTCATGAAATCCTAGGAGTACCAACTGTCAGTGCTCAATTGGGAACCGCACCATTCTTCTGGAATTTGGGAATGGTTGCCATGACAAAGCTTCTTTCTCCTGTATGCAGTTACTTTACCCAGAGCTTGAATTGGCAGATTATTAGATTTTTCAAGTGGCTTGTTATTGAGTTATATGTTATTATAATGCCCATATATTATGGAAGCTACTGGGGAAGCATAACTAGTGGTCATATCATATGTAATGTTCCGAGCATCATTTAATGATTTGGTAATTGATTAATTCCTAAAAAAATTTAAATTACAACTGACACATGCACATTTAATAGAAAAAAATCTTCTGGAACTTATTCCATGTAACTGTTCCTATCAGGAACTTGGTAGCAAAATCTAAGAAACAAATGCTGCATCGATTATTGATTTGATCAAGCATCTGTTTAAATGAGTAGCTGTTTGTTTAGCTCCTCTGGATAAGAACTTTAGTTTTGGTTCAATATTTCGGGAGTATCTGAGAGACCGAAACAAAGTCCAACAGTTGGTTCAGTTGTTTGACCTGTAGTCCGAGTATTCGATGGGATCGCTGGAGAACATGTATCCATGAGGGTGAGATTACAATATTAACTTACTTTTATTTTTATTATTATTCTCTAATTTTCTTGAAATGAAAGTACGATATCCACTCAGGGTTCAGTGTAATACAAGTCCCTTTGCTAATTCTTCTTTTTACTGGCAGATTGACTTGGAATGCTCAGGTGGACGCAATACAGTTGGTATATTTAGTCACAGGAGGCTTTCTTTCTGGGTAAGCTGTTTCGTCTTCGTTTCTACAATTTATGTTCAGTAGAGCTCTTCCCTCAAAATCAATAAATTATATTGTGTGCTATACTAGTTCATAAGTTACGAATAGATTCTGGAAGACATTATAGGATGTTTTAAGCAAGATGTTTGCATTTGTTTCAGATCCGTGGGAACTGCTACAGCTGCTTTTGCCCTTGCGCTTCTTGAGGGAGTCACACAGCCAGGGGTTTGGTTTCCAGAAGAGGTATGCACAATGGCATGAAAATTTTACTGTCAGAAATGTTAATTTTAAATTTTATGATAATTTATAAAAAAAAATTTCTGCAGCCTGAAGGTATTGCAATCGAGGCAAGGGAAGTTCTGCTTGAGCGTGCTGCGCAAGGAACAATAAACTTCGTAATGAACAAGTAATGCTTCTTCTCCTGTTGTTGAACTCTTTGTTCATCTATTTACCTATTTTCTTATTGGTTTTAATTGTCACTTGTTTTCTTCTCCCAGTAGGCCACCATGGATGGTGGAAACAGAACTGAAAGGGCTCAGATTAGGAATATACGTATAATAATGCGGAAAAACAAACTCAAATTATAGATCAATATTCTTCTTCAGCATCTTCACCATACTGTGAAGGTACAACTTCCAGGCATAATTTGTCACATCTAGTTATTCATGTTTCTTGATGATTCTGTGTCTTTTGATTCAGCTAATATCTGATTCTACATCTCAGGTATTGGAAATTATTGATTGTCGAAAGCAATACATATGTTGCGGGAAGATCAGTCTCACAGATAATTAGTTTAGAAGAAAAAGCAAGTGAAATATTGTAACTATTGACCAACTACCTTCTTGGAGTAATCTACATTTTTCTTATAATGCTTTGAGCAAAGATGTTTCAAAAATCATAAATTATCATCTCGAGTTTACATCAATTTCACGGTCGCATTTTGGACCATTTCAGGATCTAACTAGCAGAATTTTCTGGCACTCTAGCAGGAAATTCTGCAGAACTTGTATAACTGCAACCTTGCCCAGAAAATTTCCTTCAGGCACCAATCGATTCTGGCAAGTCAACCTTCGCTTCGACTTTCAAGCAGCAGCTCGTCCAATTCTACATAAGAATTTAATAATAATAATTTTTGGTTGCTTTTCTATTTTCAAGATTCATTTGTCGAAACCCAAAGACACATTTAAATTGGTTCATTTTATTTATCAGATAATTTTATAATCTATTTTAATTTGATTATAAAATTATTTAAAGAAAATATTTTATCCACTATATATATTAATACCTCTGTTATTCTCAAATGAGTCTATTTTTCTTTCATTTATTGTTTTAGGAAAATGATGTTGCACACATTCACAAATCTCAAAAATACAATTTAAAAAAAAAAAAAAAATTTTTTTTAGTGCATTTTGACAAAATACCAAAAAATTACCGAACCCTTCTTATTTCTACGAAATAATTTTTAAAGTCAAAACTTCACACATACACACACACACACACACTATATATATATATATATATATATTCAATGCACTTGACAAAAATTCAAGAAAAAATCTTCTGCATAGCCTTGCATGTAAGAGATGGAGTACAAATTAACATAACCTAACTGAAATCAAAGTACAAATAGAGCACAATTTTCAAATAAAAAAAAAAAAAAAACCTACCCTTAAGTAATCGGATCGGATGATAGAGACTCTTGGGTGTATTATTCAAGAGATTTTGAATTTAATTGCTAATAGGAGTGACCACCGGAGGAATTTATCCGATATTTAATTTCAAGGTCTCAAGAGATTAGATGAAAACTTTAAGACCCCAGAAAATTTGTTGAGATACGTGAAAATTGACCCAAACACCTTTGTCTACCAAAAAAAAAAAAAAAAAAAAAGTATAAATAGAAATAAATAAAATTAACAGAGGAAGCTAGCACAACTCAAGTGATGATTATGAAGATGAAGGTTCTTGGAAATTAAAAGGGTTGAATGGAATTAAGTTAGTTTGCAGATTTGCAGTAGGATCATGATTGCCACACTATCTCTTCAAATATTAATTCTAGCCAGCCCCAGCCAGCCATGTTTTTGATACAACCCATAAGAGCTACTGACATTTCTTGATTTAAACAAGTTATGAATATTCTTTGAATATATTTCATTCATTTTCTGATCTTATATTTAATAAACATGATCAAAGTCAAACATTGCATTTCATTTTCTTTCAAAATAAACATGATCATAGATTATGTATTAGATGTGTGTTTCTTTTCTTATGCATTTCTTGATCACGAACTTGAAACTCAAGTGCATGCTTACATAAACATGTGTTCATTGAAATGAGATTCCTGGAGTTAACGTGTGTTCTTAGAATTTATACGTGTTATCGTGTTTTATTTTAAATGAATCTGACTTGATTTAGTAAGTATATAGTTTACCGTTTAAAGTTGAACAAAAATAATTTACATTCTTTGACAATTTACGAGAATTATTCTTTTAACACGTGTGCTTGATTAGGATATGCGTTATTGTGTTATATATTCCTCAAATCCGAAATGATTTGACGAGAAATGATTTAATATAGTATATATGTATCTTTAGAACACACGCTAACTACAAGAACAAGATCTTACCATCTAAAAATGAATAAAAACAATTTATAATCTTTGACATGTGATCTATAAGAACTATTTTTAACATACGTGTTTAGAATACGCATTAACATGTTACATGTTAACTAGATCTAAGCTCGTTTGATGAGAAATATTAACCCTACATTACATATATAGAGGTACGTAAAAGTCGCATTTCCTTATAAAAACTCAAAACCTAAGTGCATATTTACATAAACACATTCATTGAAACGAAGCTTATTAACATGTGCCTTTAGAATATATATGAGTAAACTATTGTTTTCAACACATAAGTGGCAAGAACCAGGGATGAAGCCAAGGAACTTATTCTAGAGGGTCAAAATGTAATATTTAATGAATAAGGGGGTCAGAGTAGGAAGTTACATTTATGGGGGATATATATAGTTTAAGCTCAAAACTTGAGGGGGCCCAAAGGATACTTGAATTTATGAGGACTAAATTAATAGTTTACTATGTAAAGTTGAAATATTTTGTAGCCCTCACTGGGCATGGGGCCATGGCCACCCAAAGGAAAACTATCTACCTAGGAATAATACTATACCAACAACTATTTCTCACAAACTTTCTCTCACAACCCTGATGTGACAGTTCATAATTGGTCAATTCACAATGGGTCTCACTAATTAATTGCGAGTTGACCAATTGCAACCTACAACGTCTAGGTTGTGAGAGAAAGTTTTTGAGAAAAGATTGTTGGTGTAGTATTACTCATCTACTTTGTATGGGCCTTTTTGGAGTCCTTGTAATAACAATATCAATCAAGTTCTTATACAACCTTGGTTATAGTACCTCGATCAGTCTGCCAACTAGTCTCCAATACAATGATCGATCTCCAGATTGGACGCACTAGCTTTATCAAGAGTAGGGACGGAGACACCAAGGGGTCAGTGGGGGCTCATAGAAAATGTTGTTAATATCCTTCTAATTGTATTCTTAAGAATAAAAACCTTTTAGTTTATTTCATGAAGAAGTCTCAATTCATATAACCACTACTTCTCTTTTTCTCTCATACCTTCACAATATTTTAAACTTATTTATTTTCATTTTTACTTGTGATTGCATATAGACTATAGAGTACATAAGCAAAATAACCAATAGAGTTAGTAGATGTTAAGAGTTAAAAGTTGGATGACAATTAATTTATATTATTTTCAACATGTAAGAGGCAAGAACCAGGGGTGGAGTCAAGCAACTTATTATGGGGATTCAAAGAATGAGGAGGTTAGAGAATTAGCAAGTTAGATTAATGGATATAAATTTTGAAATATTTATAACCCTGGAAAAATCTGTCGGCAGCTACAATTCCTTAAAATAAATAATAATAAAATCAAATTTAATTTAATTTAACATGGCAAACAAATAACAAGTATATATCTAGCGTGGCTAGGCCTCTTTGGAGTCCTTGTAATAACGATAGTAATCAAGTCCTTATACAATAAGAACTTGCCTTATTAACCTTTTGTTGAAGTGAAGACTGAAACAGTGTCACTTTGGGGGATTAAGGAACGCTGCCGTTTTGAGCTAATTTGTGTTGGATCCTAGTCGTTGATCCAACGCTAAAGTCCTTCAAATTGGTTAATGGAATATAAGCGCTTGAACAGTCAGATTTTGGTGCTCTGCGATTATTGTCTCTATTGAATAGAAATTGCTCTTTATTAGGGTTTATTCGTGTGTGAGAAATCTTTGGAACTTTGGTTGTTCGAGTGATTAGGATAGTCATTCTGGGAGGGTATTCTTGCTCTCATTCTTAGGTTTCTTGGTGAGATGCCCTAGGGTTAAGTTGCTGAGATGATTTATTGTAAACTGTAGAGAGTGTGATATTCGGTTGTAATTGATCTTGTTGGATCTTGATCTCAACAAATAGTGCAGCGGGCTTACCCATTTCCGAAGCTCAACGTGGATGTAGCTTATCCAATTTGGATAAGTGAACCACAATAATTTTGGTGTTGTGATTGTTCTTAATTTGTTGTGTGTTTGTGTTTGATTAATTCGATTGAGGTATAACAGTGGTATCAGAGCCTAAAGGCGTTAGGATTGATTGATTCGTTGAATCATAGATTGATCTAAAGTTCTCTGGAAATTCTAGGGTTTGTCAAAATTTGGGACTTTTCAAATTGAGTCATTCCTTAGTGATCTAGAGTTCTCGGATTAAACATTCAAGGTGTTAAATCATCGATTTGAGAGGTTCCTTGAAGATTTGGGGTTTTTTTTGTAAACTCATAGGAATCTTTTCATCGCTACTGTCTAGGGTTTCAATTAGGGTTTCTTGAAACAAAGACAATTCCTAAACACAACACAAACACTTACACGATGACCACTATTCGATTGGAAATAACATAATACGACAGAAAGATAGATTTCAACAATTGGAAGAAGAAGATGAAAGTGCTTCTCTCCCACAACAAGGTGGGGATTACACTAGAAAAGGACGCGATGAAGTCGCTAGAGGAGAAATTGAAGAAGAAGGATGAGATTAATGATGTGGCGTACAATCTCATCGTGATGAACCTGTCAGACAGTGTTCTACAGAAGGTAGATGGGCTAGAAACTCCTTTAGCCCTATGAGGTAAACTCGAAACCTTGTATGCATTACAATCAGCACCAAACTTGCATTCTTGAATGATGCCTTATTTTCTTACAAAATGGATAGTGCTAGGTCTATTGAGGATAACTTAGATGAATTTTTAAAGATGACCTTGATCCTTAAAGGAACTTACCAAGAAGTACGGGACACTAGTTTACCAATGTTCTTACTGAATTCTTTAACTGATGAATACCTAGTAGTAAAGAATGCCTTTCAGTATTCTGGAACTGTACCTAGCATGGACTTAATAATAACAGGACTTAAAGCTAGGGAACTAGAACTGAAAGTCCAAAAGAGGTCGGGTAACAGTTTGTTTGTAAGAAGTAGGCCTGAATCCAGCCAAACAAGAAAGAGTAACTAGTATCATCAGGGGTCTAGGAACAAGAAGAAGAGGAAGGGTAATAACAAACCTAAAACAGAGACAGGAAAATGTTTTTCTATAATAAAATAAGGCACATAAAGAAAACTGTTTTGAATGGATAAAGAAACACTAACTGGGAAACACTAACAGCAACCTAGCCTCTATTAAGAACCAATTGGATGAGCCTGAAGTCCTTACAGTGTCAACATTTGACAGTGCTAAGGAATGGATCCTGGATTTAGGCAGCTCTTTCCATATGAGCCCAAATAAGAACTGGTTTAAGAAACTAGAAACACATGAAAATGAGGCTGTCTTTATGGGAAACAATTAGGCTTGTAGTGTTAAAGGAATAGGTTGTGTGATTGACAGCGTGTCGTCAACACTACAAAATTAATAAACCTTACTTCTAATTATTAATCAATAGATAGCGTGAGTAAGGGTCGATCCCATAGGGAAGTAGTTGAATCTAAATTCCAATTGTTTAAAAATAAATCCTAGATAACCAAATTGACCTAAATAACAAAAATATAAACCGAGGGTTTGTAAAATCAAGGAAACTAATTAATTACCAAAACAAAGTTATGAATGAAAATCAATATAAAAACAACTTCAGTTCTCGATTCAATCTCATCTTCACAATCAATGTATATTCTCAATTGCAATGCAATCCTACCCTTTCATGGAAGTATCAACCCTAGGCAGTAACAAGCTCTACTACCTGAAATTCCCCTTATTTCTGACTAATGAAACATGCTATTCAATGGTCTTTAACCATTAGACAATGTAGAAGAAGCTCTCTAGATTTAATGTAATGGTTTCTTTAAGTTCCAATGAAATAGGTTAATCTAAGCAACAATCTCACAAGCTCGGATTATCTAACTAAAGTTTTTTTTGTTTTTTTGTTCTAGTAATAAAATAGAAAGTTTGTCCACAATCTTTTATTACTAATTGTTACTGTGTGATTAGGAATAGATCAATTACATAATACAATCCCTAATTCTAGCAATCGATATCAATTCAATCAATCTACCAAACCTGAAGTAAATTAAACAAATCAAATATCACATTCTATTAAAAAAGAATAACATAAATCAAATCCATAGAAAGGTAAGAAATAACATTACTTTATCAATTAGACCATTGACATGTGTTAGGAATTGAAATCCCCTTGAACTGAATTGAAAGAGTTTAGCCAAACATTGTAAATTCAGAAAAACAATTGTTTTTGAATAAATCCCCTCGTGTGTGTATTCTCTCTCTCATAAAAACCTAATGTTATATTTATAGCCCCTTCAAATAACCCTAAAAACGCGTGTACAGCCTCCCAAAAGGTTTACAACTCAAATTCCTAAATTGTAGACATTGAGTCCTACTCAAAATAGGATGACTAGTTTTCTGCTGGAATTTGTGAGCTGATTTCGGGTCAGAAAAAAACTGAATTCGGGCATGGTCTCTTCATCAAATTTGTAGCCTTGGTTATAAGCTTTCTAACGAATCTTTAGACTTCTCAATTGGACTTCTATAACTCAAGTTATAGCCAAATTACTGACTAGTGCCCAAGCTGTAATGAGATTGGATCTTCTGACTTCAATGTAAACTTTGAATACCCAAATCTACTTGGATTAAAACACATAAAACCAATTTGGAAAGCTCAGGATGTCTACTTCAAATATCAAGAAGACTCTTTCTTATTCTGGAACTTTAAGATTGTCAAAATCTCCATTGAACCTTTAGAGGTCGAATTTGCCAATGTTTGAAAACTGCACATTATGCTCCACTTTCATTCACATGCCTCCATTCCTTTCCTCATTCAGAAAATACATTAATCAGCGCAATTAATCATAAAGATTAATGTAAAGGAATTGAAAATATCAATTATTGAACACTTATCAGTGACTCTAAAACTAAGTGATGGAAAAATTATAAAACTGACCAAGGTCAGGTATATACCTGATCTAAAGAGGAACCTTATATAGGGACCTTGGATGAGGCTGGATGTTCCTATAGGGCTAATAATGGTTGCTTAAAACTAAGTGATGGAAAAATTATAAAACTGACCAAGGTCAGGTATATACCTGATCTAAAGAGGAACCTTATATAGGGACCTTGGATGAGGCTGGATGTTCCTATAGGGCTAATAATGGTTGCTTGAATGTGTATAGAAATCAAAATCTTGTTCTTAAAGGGGAAAAAGAAATGGTCTTTATATCCTATGTGGAAATTTTTATCCTGAATGTTTCAGTATTGTATTGCTTTCAACTAATATGTCTGTGACTGAAAAATGGCACTTGAGGATGGAACATATGAGTCAGAAAGGTATGAACATACTTAATAGCCTGGGGATGTTTGGTAGGGATACTGTCTGTAACTTGGAATTCTGTGAAAATTGGGTGTTAGGGAAACAACACATGTTGAGTTTCTCAAAGGGAACTTACCTTGCCACAAACTGCCTAGAATACCTACATTATGGTCTTTGGGGACCTGAAAGAATCAGGTCCCATGGTGGAAACAATTACTTCTTGTCAATAGTTGATGACTACAGAAGGAAAGATTGGATTTATCTCCTGAAAACCAAAGACCAAGCCTTAGCTAAGTTTAGAGAGTGGAAACTGTTAGTGAAAAACTAGTTAGATAGGAAGGGTGAAGACCTTAAGAACAGATAATGGGCTAGAGTTTTGCAATACTGAGTTTGACACAATCTGTAGAGAATAAGGTATCCTGAGGCATATGACTATTGTTAGGACCCTTCAGCAGAATGGGTTGGCTAAGAGAATGAATGGAACCTTATTGGAAAAGGTTAGGTGCCTACTGTTCACCTTAGGGTTACTAAACACTTTTTTGGGGGAAGCATTAGCCACAACAACCTACTAGTAAATAGAAGTCCATCAACTGCCATAAATGGTAAATGTCCTGAAGAAGTTTGGTTTGGGAGGAAGCCTTACTTAAGCCACCTAAGATTATTTGGGTGTGCTGCCTATGCACACATTGTGTGTGTGTGTGTGTGTGGGGTTTGGGGCGGTGGGGGGGTGGGGCGGAGAGAGGGAACTAGGGCCTAGGTTCCCCAAATATATATTCCTAGGATACCAAGAAGGCACAAAAGGATATAGGTTGTAGGATAAGGAAACTCTAGGGGTAAAAATCATAGTAAGCCAAGATGTGGTGTTTAATAAAGGGGTATTCCCCTGTAAAGTTACTGCCATTGATCAAAGACCCCTTAGTAACCCTGAAACATCTCCTAATCTTACTAATTGTACACAAATTAAGGTGGAGCCTATGACATAGCAACCAAATTCTCCTTAACCAGACTTAGAGCCACCACCAAAAGCTGAAGCAGAAAAAATTGGCCTTGACCAATAAAAAGAAGAAGTTGTAGAAGAAACCATAGAACCCCAACCTGTTGACCTACAACAGTACCAACTTGCAAGGGACAGAACCAAGAGAGAGGTAAGGCCACCAGCCCGATATTCATATGCAGATATGATATTTACTGCTTTGCTTACATGTATTGTAATACCCACATTCAGAAATATGGTAGGGATTATTTTATAGTCATAGTGAATATATTTAACTAGTTTTATAGAGGAATTCCATAAAAGTTTCATTCATAGCAAAATGTGCCATTGATTCACACAGCCCTCACGTGTTCAAGGGAAAAGGATAATGAAAATATATGTATTTTAATAAGTGACTAGGCCATGAGAAGAGTGGTGAAAAGATATGTGAAAAATACACTGATGTGTGGATGCTAATAATACTGTTTTGTAAAGTAATAGAACTAAGAATTAAAGACATACTATGGTAAAATGTCTTTGCACTCACAACTAATATAGAAAGTAGTGGGAGGATAAGATATAGCGGTATATGTTATTACAGTTATACGCTTCATCACAAACCCTAGCCCATCTCATACCCTGGGCCACGCGCCACTTCTTCCCCCTTTCTCCTCCTTTTCTTCTAAGACTTCCAAGAGATTACATCGGAGTGAATTGCCTGCCTACGATGATATATGTTTCGTTTTGGTGGTTTCTACGAAGAATTTTAGCAAAAGTTTGTTGAGTTTGTGTTTTTATAAGTATGAGTTCTCATGAATTTATGTGTTTTTAGCATGACCCAATGGAGAAAGTGAGCACAGAAGCAAAGAAAGGATTCTTGCAAGAAACACGGTAAGTAAACCTAAGCTTAATTGAGTAGTATAGTGGTAGTTGATTCTTGAGTGTTTTGTGTATGATTGATTGATAAGAAGTATGTGCTTTTAGATGCTGTTTGTGGGAGCAAAACTGTGTAGAAAGACTGCACCAAGATATTAATGTTCGTAAGGTAATGTGTTTATTGGGGGTTTAACTTTTTGGAGGAAGTAAAAATGTTATGATTGAATGTGATGTGGAATGGTTGAATCCGGGCCAGATTGTGGGAAGATTCGATTTGGTAGTATTTTGGCGCCAGAATATTGTTTGGTGGATTTGGAAACGACGTGTACTTGTGCGCAACCTTGCGTATTAGCATGGTCGAAAGGTAAATTTGTTTGACTTGCCGCAACATAAATTCAAAGCAGAACTGGCCGTGCAGATTTGTAAATCTTGTTGCAAGAAAGTGAAGTTTTGGAAGGGACATAATTGAGTTTTGAAATTGTCTGGTAACTTAACCAAGTGTATTTTTATTAGTATTGTCAAGGGTGCAGTTTGTATACTGCCAAAGTTTCGCAATAACACTGTTATAGGTCAGTGTCAGCGACTGAATGGCCTGATAGGCAGGGGGGTTCAGATATTCTTGAACGTTTGTCCTAGGGGTTCTAGAATGGCATATGGTATTAGTCATATGGCATTATGAGTCTTTTTGAAAAGACTTATCGCTTTCGAACGAAAATATGGTGCAACAAGGGTGGCATTTAAATTGTATTCAATAGTTTACTATTAGAGAATAGATAGTAGAAGAAAGTACTATAATTATAGTGTCCAAGCTTGTTCCTGCTTTGAAGTAGAACAAGAATCGTGCAAATTACACAGTTGTTTTCTTTGTTTAGACGGATTAAGTTACAAATACGACTGTACAGATTTATGTTAATAATTGTAATGGAATAAAAAACTTTCACCAAGTCAGTACCAGGTCGGTGCGGACAGAAACAGAACAGACATCAAAAGTTTTTTAGGTTTGATGATATAATAAAAACATACCAGGTTTAGAAATTGGAGTGCTTTGTATGATATAGTTTTTATGCCTCTAGGTAAGAGTTGCTAATCTATAGACGTTTTGCTAGACGTCTTTGAACCATAATGTTGTATTTGTCCAAAATGTAGTTTAAAATTTTAGAAAGAATTAACCATATTTTGCTCAAAGGTATACTCTTTTGTGCACTACTTAGATTTGACATGTACATGATTCATATGATACGATATCTATTAGGTTTATACTAATGGTAACGACCAAAGACTAATAAGAAAAAGGGTACATTTATAGAAAAAATGTATGAAATTGTGGCATGTAAGATGCACATGGAAAAATTTATCGGCATAAAGATTGTTATTTAGAAAGTTGTACAAGGCATGGTGTTACGTTAGAAAATAGAATATATAAGTAGTTGTTAATGTACATGGTTATGGTGATAGTAAATTTAAGAATTAGTAGTATAATTGGGCAAGTTAGGATAGACTTAAGTACCTAAGTTTGTCCATGTTTTTATGAGAAGAAATTAGAGCTGCCAAAATGTAGAATTCATTCCCTAGTTGAATGGTGCATTTTAATATTCTCACTAATGAATTACGTAGAAGCTAGAATTTGTGAGAAGTGAATGTACTTGTGTACGGTACATTTTAATAACATGATAAATTAAAGAATTAAGAATTATTAGAAATTACAGAATCGCTTACGTACCGACATAGAAATGCATAAATCAGAAAAAAAAATAAAATATACAATGTTTAAATTAAGCGTGTATCTAGAAAGAAACTTAGGGCTTTCAGAAAAGTATAGTAAAAAAACAAGCGTTAGAATTAATATAGAATACATGCCAGCCAGACACAATTTTGGTCATGAAGATAAAACAGATACAATGGATGCAACATAATCATAAACATCCTATTTTAGACAAACATATAAAAAACTTGGAAATGCAGACTAGTATTTTGGTAGATTTACAGAGCATGGTTTTAGAGGGCTGTTGCGATGGGGAACCTGGTGAGCTATCGCGCTGCGTTAGTTAATGGAGACCTAGATGCAGAAGTTTCCCACATGACACATTGCCATCAATGAGCAGCCTCAGAATAAAACAGAATTGTACAGTCCCCACATCCATTTCTGCTCTCGTCGCCCAGATGCATCGTGTGTAGGGGACTGCCTCGCAACAAATGATTCAGAATACGTCAACAGGGGGGCGGCTAGGTTTCCAAATTCATTGCCTACGCCTAGTCCGACGGCAAACTAGAACAATAAATAGAGAAGAAGAAAAAATAGAAAAGAAATGAAAGAAGAAGAAATGAAAAGGGGTGAAAACTAAAAATAATACAAATCAAGAATGAAAGTGAAAATAGAATAAGAAATAAAAAACAGAAGAATTCAGAAAGCAAAGAAAAATAGAATATGACATAGCATAAATAGAGAAAGGATTTCAGAAAGAAAGGAAAAGGATTAGAATAGGATTTTCAGAAAGAAACAACCATGAGTCATTTGCACTATGCATCGACAGTTTATGGCATTGCTACTATTGCACTTTATGCACATAGATAAACAATTTAGTTTATTATTGCATGTCTGAACTATCAGAAAGATAAATATGAAACCCATGAAAATGAGAGAAGAAAAGAATAGAAGCCTACGAGAATAGAAAAGAAATTTGAGATAGTAAGCGAAAAAAATAGAAATTAGATACATGCGAGAAAAGAAGAAATTAGAAACCTAATGACATAATACGTGGATTTTGTGAGCAACAAAATGATCAAAAAATAGATATGTGTAAGTAATAGTCAGGACAGAACACAGAAGATTTAGGAAAGAAATTATGATAAAAATAGCAAACACTGGAGTTAAAGATTGGGTACATGAGCTGACGATTACGTAAAATACAGGAGAGAAAGGCAAATAGAAAGCCTATAGCACAAAATGGAGGGCAAGACGGAGTCAGAGCATAGAATTAGTAATTGTGGTACTATACTGGCATTACAGACTCCCCAATGCTGTCTTATTTTGCAGGGGTTAGATGTAATGGAGTTGGGGATACGTCAAGTGTGAGAGGATGTGCCGACATTGTTCTCAGTGAAGAAATTTTATATGGATGTTTATACATGTGAGGTAAATAATTCTTTGTGTATGTATGTTATAAACTGGATATCAAAGCATACCAAATTAAGACGAACACCCTTGTTAAACTAGCAATTTCGCATGATCTCTCAGAAGGATACTCGTGAATACGGCCTAGTAACTGACATTACATTTTTAGGTATTCAGAGACTAGTTTTGGAGACCTAATTACGGGGATGTTCGAAAGAAATGATTGATTGAAGCTGGTTAAGAACAAGATGACAATGGGGCCCCTAACAAGCCAAATGAGTGCTCCGGTAGCTGATTTTCCCCCCAAACACTTGTTAAATTAATTTCTTTTACTTGTGTGGGTTGATTGTTTATTAGATGATTAATAGTAGTTTGTTTATGATAACTTAGTAAAGAATAGTAATAAGGTAATAGTGGTGAGGATGCTTATCCTGCCAGCGGTTTGTACACGTAGGTTTACACGAGCATGGGTGCGTTCCATATATTTAGTTGCGGAAGAGTAAGCCCTAATGGTTACCAGATGCAGTTTTGAATCCAATGACTGCAAAAACCCATGGGAAGTTAACCCTAAAAGAACAAACGTGAAGGTAAGGTGTGGAGCAAGGCTTCATCTGTCTAAGAGAAGGTGGCCTATTTAGATGAGTGGAGTCCGGAATACGAGACTAAACACTTGAAGAATGGAATACCGTAGCCAGCCAGCAACATTAGTACAAATCTGTTGTATCTAGAGAGCTACGATTAGTAAATACCGAGTCATAAGTCGTGTAAACGGAGGGCATGGTAGTATGAATCTAGTTATATATATACCAATTAAGATGGATTATGTTCATGATGTATGAATTTTCTATGGAGACATAAAGTAGAGAATGGTACCATTAGAGCGAGGAGATTAATTTTAGATGACTGTGTATAGTTTCATTTTAGAAAGGGCTATCAGGATTTAGTGTATCGGGATGCAGTATAGAGGGCCCAGGAAAGCATTGAGAAAAAGATTGTGATTTTTTTGCACTAGAGGTGCATAGTAGTAGTCCCGAATCTGGATGCAAGATGGTTAGGAGCCGGGAGTTGATTTCAGACATGTTCTCGGATATATATCAAGGTTGTGTCCCACAGACAGATAGATTTGTAGTAAATGGCACCTAGGATAGCACCATTCCTAAGGCTCCGCACTAAGTGCGCCCCATAGAACTCTAGAAATTAAAGGAGTATTTCTAATAATCTCTAAGCAAGGGTTTCCTCTAACCTAGCTATCCCTACGGTGGCACCAATCTTATTGTCGTGAGAATCAAATAAATAAATAATGGATCACTCCAGATATGTATAGAGGCCGGGCCGGGCCCCCGGAAGCAGAATAAGATGATGAGAAAGAAATCTAAAGTTCCCTGCTACAGTATGGAGTAAATAGAGGTGGGTGCCAAAAATTTGGAGAAGAATAATTAGTTGCCAGGAGAATGAGCACAAGATATAAGTTGGTAGTGATCAGAAGATAGTATATACTCTATGAAGTGTAACCATTAAAGTAGGCTAAAATGATTACGCCTCGAATATATGTGCCGAAGGATAGTCAGAATCCGATATACCCAATAAAAATATTTAAGCCCCAGAGTTGATACCTTTATTGTGTTCTTAAGGGTTTACAAAAGTAGATATTAACAACATCTGCTTCATTTTGATTTAGAATGAGACGTGCTTATACCTCCTATCTGTATTTGTGATATGTTGCTATTACGCAGTGTAACAGAGCACCAAAAGCTAACAACTGCCTATTATTTGGCATACTTGTGGAGGACGGACTGCAATAAGGCTTAGAAAAAGTCACATGCTTGCATACCTGTGTGTGAGGCGAGGCTGCTTATTGACTGAAGCTGCATACATGTTTCTATAGGACGATTGTGTTAGGGAGACTCTTTGGCTGTAGGAATGTATAAAGTCGATATGCCAACTTGTTGGATGGGAAATGAAAGACCGTCGAAATATATCCTTAGACACCAGAGATACAATTCACCTGATTTACCTAAACCAGAGAATGAGATGAGATTTCTAGTTGCTTTGGCAAAATACAAAGTTTTGTACAAATACAAAATGTGTCTTGATGGCAATGTCAAATGGCAAGTCCCCACTGCCTCGGCCGTAACTTTTGCTCCATTTGCCATCTTCAAAATTACTTCACCTTTTAACAATGCATAACTATTCCGCAGTGCCTGCAATGGAACACAAATGTGAGATGTAGCAGCTGAATCTAATATCCAGGAATGATCATTTGAACTAACATTTAATTCAAATTCTATAACATAAGAATGGAACATACCTGCTGGAGCTTTCTTCAAGGTCTTCAGATAAAGAGGACAATTCCTCTTCCAATGCCCATCTTTCTTGCAGTGGAAACACTGGCCTTTATCATTGACCTTTTCTTTGCCTTTTTTAGTCTTAGAAGCATCCTTCTTAAAAGGCCTTTTCCGTGGTCCAAATTTTAGACCTTTCTTTTGCTTCCATTACTTCTTCTTAGTCTTACTAGAAGAAACTGCAAAAACATCCTATTGCCCTTTTTCCTTTCTTCCTGTTTATAGAGCTGTTGAATCTCATTCGACAGTTCTGCAAGAGTGCGCTCAATCCTATTGAGATTATAATTTGTGATGAAGGGCTTGAAACTTGGTAGTAGGGATTGTAGAATCAAATTCACCTCAAGACTGTATGGCATCACAATCTCAAGTGTATGCAATTGCCCTATAATATTACTCATTTTCATAACATGATCATCTGGGCCAACTTCCTCCCTAAGCCTCATTGTGAATAGTGTCAACACAATTCGTATTGCTTCACCACTGAGTTCTCACCATACAACTCTTGTAAATGGATCATTATCTCATTCGTACTTTCCATCTTTTCATGCTCAACCTGGAGCTCAGCATTCATTGATGCTAGCATGTAGGTTCCAGCTCGTAAGTCATCCTCCTGCCACTTATCGAAAACTTTCTTTTCTTGTAGTGTGGCATCATGAGACAAAGAAAGTGGAAGGGGTGCTTCCAAGACATACCCGACTTTTTCGGAATTGAGAATAATTCTCAAATTCCTTAACCAATTATTAAAATTAGGTCCGATCAGCATGTTGTTATCGAGAATCCTCAAAAGCAAGTTATTGCTCATTTTCGTTAACTAAATATCACAAAATACCGAAATAGACTACAAGGAAAAATATAAGTTTTATTAGTGTCTTGTAAATTCAAACCCTTTAATGCTAATCTTATTAGCTCCCACTATTTTATTCAAATCCCATACTCCCCTAAATGATGATTTGGAAATTTCGTTGGAATAAATTTCTAGTGGGGAATCAAATTCTTATTGAATTTAATTAAACCTCACATAATAGAAATCTTGGTCAATTAAATTTAACAAGTAGGAAACTATATCCTTTTATATCACTATATAAGGTATGATTCACTCCTTGCCTCTAGTTTTGGATACCTCACATAATAGAAATCTTGGTACCCTAGACTAGTTAAATCCAACCCCTTATGCTTTCTTTAAATAGAATTCACATTATACACTCACATAATAGAAATCTTGGGTATTATGAAAATTTCTATCCAAGAACTAAGACAATTAATTTCATGTCATAAAATTAGCATCTCTCACATAATAGAAATCTTGAAATCTCTAATTTTATGCCAAAGAATTAATTGGCCCATAATGGAAGGCTTGGATCTAATATTGTTTGTTAGGGAGATTATTAGGTTTAACCTTTGATTAAAAAATGTTTTACATTTATCCCATACATTAATTCAAATGCATCCATATAAATATAAAACATGGTGGGATGATCATGGGGTTTTGGAAAATACATCTTAATTAGGTAAACTATTCACCTAATTCTATTACTCCTTGTGGATCTTCATCCGGTGATTGATCGGATCTCCATCCCCCGTCCGGTCGTACGATTACATAAACCAATTTAGGACATGTAGGCCCGAATAACAAACTAATAATAAAATTAATTATTATTACAAGCCATTGAAAGAATATTACATGCCCAAATATCAAATATTTTTGGGAAAAATAAATACACACCCATGATCATCCCCTAATTAATATTCATCCATCACATTAATAAATATTAATTCAATCAAGGGTATATAAATAAATATTTATGCAAGTTGCAATATTTATAAATAAAGGACTTCATGCAATAAATGTATAAAATATGCCATGATTAAACCAAGGGTACATGCATAATTTCATGACCATAATATTTATAAAAAATATTATATTACCCATCACATTAAAAAATCTCTCACATCACATTCAATCAAATAAAATTAAAAAATGCAAATATATGCATCATTCACCGATTTTTGCTAAAAGATGAATCAACCAACTTGCATTCACAATACAATCTAAGTCAAATGCATTTATAGACTATTGTATCACATATAACCCTTTCAAATATGCATTTAAAATATATTATTCATTTGAATCAGTTTTGACCGAATTCATCCCTTCTCAAAATCATCAAATTTGCATCAAATATGCTTATATTACACATGCATGTATCATATGAATGAGACATATTCATATTTAACAAAAATGCATCAAGATGCAATAAATCAAACAAGCATGTTACATATGACCTCAAGAACAAGAAAATTTGTATTTTAAATATCAAAATTTCATAGAAGCATGTTAATGAGCATGAATATCACATATCCATCATCATTTGTATTCAAAATACACAATAACTTCAACATACATCTAAAGCAAAAATATATTCATGTCCAAACCAAGCCATTTTTCACCAAAAATGCTACATGCATGCATGAATTTAAACATGCTCTGATACCATTGTTGGGATTCATGCATTTTGGACATGGAAATGGAGAGAAAATGATGATCAAGATGATGGACATAAGGTAGAAAACAAACCATTATAACATTAACATATTAACGTAAGAAAATGATAGAAAATTATCAACTCCTTTTGCTATTAAAAGTTTGATGTTGAAACTTGGAGNTATTAACGTAAGAAAATGATAGAAAATTATCAACTCCTTTTGCTATTAAAAGTTTGATGTTGAAACTTGGAGTCTAGATTCTTCAAAAGAGAATGAAGAAACTCAAAATGAAGTCCACTCAAGCCAAAGATGAGAGAGCCGAGAGAGTGAGAGAGAAAGTGAGAGATTGCTTTTTGTTTCAATTGATTCAATTGAATTAAAATGGTATAAAACTTAATTTATATACCATGGGAACAAAGTGTAATTTTAAATTGTTTTGGGAAAGCCTCAAATAATTTAAAATTAACTTGAGAATAAACATTTATGTCAAGTTTTTGGTTTTATGGTTAATTCATAATTAGACCAAATTTTAATTCTATCAAATATTCTAACCCTTTAGAATAAAACCAATGCACTTTTGCCCCTATCATTGAATCCAATTCAATAATAATATTTAATAAATCTTTATTACCCTTGGTTAGTGCTAGCTATCCATGGATACTCATTTATCACCAATACATTAATTCAAATGCAACCGTTTACGTCTGAACATCATTAATCTATCCATGGATACTCATTTCTCACCAATACATTAATTCGGATGCAACCGTTTACGTCTGAACATCATTAATCTAATTAATGATACGTATTACTCTCTCTCCTTAAGCTTGGTTTTATGTGTGACTGTTTTGGTTCACTGTGATTTAGCCGTGAGCCCAATATCTGATTTTGATATGCTTCGTTATAATTCTTTATAATCGAAACTCTCACTGATTATGGTAGACGTCTAGCAATGTTCTATAACCCCTAAACCACAATGAAGTGTAAACTCCAATGAATTTATTCTGATTGTAGGTACCGTGTAGTCAAATCTTTCCGTTATCTAATCCCGATTAAGAATGGTTCATGGTATGTCCAAACCTTTAACTTAATCTTTAATCGAATTGTCAATCGATACAAAGGAACTCGTCGACATGAAACTACTTTTCATCTGACATTCATTATACTCTGGCCAGAGATTTCCCTTTTCCAATGTTTATTGACATTCGTTTGGGAACTCGAGATTGGACAATTTTGAGTTAACGGATCCCATCTTGACCATCACTTGTCTTTGCATATGAATAACATATGACCAAACCAGCTTATTACATAAGACATGACTAGTCTCGTGCTTATATACCGTATGAACCATATGCATCTTATGTTGAATCCAACCGTGATGTCTTAGGTCTAAGGATCAGTGGTACACAAGCACGATCCTACGATGCACCAATGACCATATCCATGTGATTCATCGTAATTGGTCGTATTTGATAAACAGTTCACTAACTGTTTATCCATGCTAATGCCTTAGTGACATACCTCTTATAATTACCCACACTAATACCATCACATGATATTCAGTGGAGACATTCAGTATGCCTACTATCCAATGTTATTGCCCAATTAACATTACTTGCATAGGAAATTCTTTGATGATTTGATCTTCTAAAGATCCGTGTCATCCGGACATTTCACATGCAATATTAAATATAATATAATATAAATGAAGCAGAAAATCAACACGTGAAATAAAAACACTTTCTTTTATTTATAATACATTTACAAGATATAATGTCCTAAAACTTACAACACGATTGGTTCCTAGGGCATACACTAACAGTGTGATCTTCGGTTGTAATTGATCTTGTTGGATCTTGATCTCAATAAGTAGTGCAGCAAGCTCTCCGATTTCTGGAGCTCAAAAATAATGAAAAGCCTTGAGTAAATTATAAAATGGGAGCACAAGACACCCTTATTTAAACTTAAAGCCCATCAGAAACCTGTAGCAACTCCTTCAGGCAAAAGTTAGTTGATATTTCTGCTCTTTACTTGGCGAGAAGACACCAAAATGCTGCTCAGTCCCTGCAGGTTTCAGGTTCTCATCAAACATGGCAAACAAATATGTTTCAATAGCCTTTCCAGGCTTCCTGGGAGTCCCTGTGTTTCCATTCACATGACCAATCAAATTCCTATAGTAAGTTCCTGCATTTTCCACAGTGGCTGCAGGATTTCCTTCTGATGGCCACCCACTTTCTGATATAACAATCTCCAAATTGGGGGCACCAGCCTTTTCCAAAGCGGCATACTGAGCATCTGTTATCGCATCGAACAGATTTTTGTATTGATATTGATTATCTGTTACTACAACTTCTGGAGCCGTAAACAACGCGTAAGGCAGGGTGATTTGCGCGGTGGGATCGATGTAGGCAAAATAAGGGTACACATTGACAAGGAGTGGAGCTCCATTTTGTGCCAGGAATTGAATTATGGGGGTGATGTAGGAGCTTGCTTCAGGACTGAAAGTTCCCGCCGACGGAGGCGAGGGATTGACTACCAAGGTAGTGTCGATTGAGGTTGAAACCTTGATCTGGCCTTGTAAATTTGCCGCAGCAATTGCATTGTGAACGTTCTGCATTGCAGGAAGAACAGATTTAGCTTCTGCATCAGCAGGGTGGATTTCGTTTCCGACTGCAATGTATCGGAATTTGACATCAGCAGAGTAGGCCAGGACGTTTTGTTGGACCCAATCTCCCGCTTTTGCAGAATCTGTAAGTTCCTGGAGTTTNGGATTAAAATATTGTAAAAGAGCTGCTACACTTGATCTTGTTGGTTTCGTAGATTTTGATTTTGCAGGTGATAAAGACACTAGAAAATCTACAACTGTCTACTATTTCACCCATGGAGGAAACTGCATAAGTTGGAAATCACAGTTATAGCCTGTTGTAGCACTCTCATCGACTGAAGCTAAGTATATAACTATAGCGAATGTGTTTAAGAAGGCTGTTTGGCTGCAGGGAATGATGTCAGAGGCAAACTTTTTTGATGGGAAGGTCACAATTTACTCAGACAGCCAGAGTGCAATTCACCTGAGTAAAAATCATGTCTATCACGAAAGGACCAAGCATCTGGATGTTCATTTCCATTTTGTGAGAGATTTGGTTGCTCAAGGAGTAGTCGAATTAAAGAAAGTTGCCACTGAAGAAAATCCAGTAGAAATGGGCACAAAGATAATCACTTCAGCAAAGTTTAGGCACTGCTTGAAATTGCTATCAGTGGAGTGATCAGAATTGGCAAACAGCTATGAGGGATATGGCTTAGAGTCTTCAAGGTGGAGATTGTTGATGTGAAGACTGAAACGGAGTCACTTTGGGGATTAATGGAACACTGCCATTTTGAGCTAATTTGTGTTGGATCTTGGTCGTTGATCCAACGATTGAAGTCCTTCAATTTGGTCAATGTTATATAAGCGCTTGAACAGTTAGATTTTGTTGCTCTGCGATTATTGTCTCTATTGAATAGAAATTGTTCTCTGTTAGGGTTTATTCGTGTGTCAGAAATCTTTGTAACTTGGGTTGTTTGAGTGATTAGGATAGTTATTCTGGGAGGGTATTCCTGCTCTCATTCTTAGGGTTTCTTGGTGAGATTCTTTAGGGTTAAATTGTTGAGAAGATTTCTTGTAAACTGTAGAGAGTGTGATCTTTGGTGTAATTGATCTTGTTGGATCTTGATCTAGTACAGCGGACTTTCCCATTTCCGAAGCTCAACGTGGATGTAGCTTATCCGATTTGGATAAGTGAACCACGATAATTTTGGTGTTGTGATTGTTCCTGATTTGTTGTGTGTTTGTGTTTGATTGTTTGATTAATTCGATTGAGGTATAACACCTTTGTTATAGTACCCCCATCAATATATTGACTAGTCTCCGATACAACAATGCTTTTTCAAAAGCATATAGTATATATATACTTGTGTCAATTTTTTTTTTTCATACAAATTGATTAGACCAAGATTACTAGTTTATGTTGAGTGAAGATCGGGGACTTGCTTGATAGATAATGTTGTACAGCCCCTGCTTGTTGGCACATCTAAATAGATATTGTTTATTTTGTACCTAACTTATAAGGATTTTCTTCTAAGCTTCCCGCAATTATTTTTCACCTTATTTAAAGAGACACAAAACTTATAAATTGCCTCATCTCTTATTTGGCTAAAGATGTAGAATGTGACAATCATTAATTAATAGTTTTATTTATCATATGAAATAATGAAAAGCCGTGAGTACATTATAAAATGGGAGCACAAGACACCCTTATTTAAACTTAAAGCCCATCAGAAACCTGTAGCAACTCTTTCAGGCAAAAGTTAGTTGATGCTTCTGCGCTTTACTTGGCGAGAAGACACCAAAATGCTGCTCAGTCCCTGCAGATTTCCGGTGCTCATCAAACAGGGCAAACAAATATGTTTCAATAGCCTTTCCAGGCTTCCTGGGAGTCCCTGTGTTNCAGAGATGGAGGGAACAAGTCCTTCCACTGGAAGAGATCCAATATTTTAAACCTCAGTCTTGACTAATCAGTTCCAGATCTTTTGTCAATTACTCCATGGAATTCTATGACACCAAGACTTTTCAAATGATATATTAAGATGAATAAAGACTAGTCAAATTCAGTGAATCACATAATCTGCCATAATTGGTGGCAAAGTTCTTTACAATTCTCCTTTTGCATTTATAGACCCGGAAGAAAAGTCTTCGGCCGCCTGGTGGCTAACCTTCAAAATTAAGCATGGGCCAAACCTGAAAAACATGGACCAGAAGTTACAGGTTAAGGGTCCAGTTAAGGGACAGGATTCATTAAGTTTTCCACAAGTTAGAGTTGACTGACCTGGCTAAGTTACAGGTTAAGGGTCCAGTTAAGGGCCAGGATTCATTGAGTTTTCCACAAGTTAGAGTTGACTGACGTGGCTAATCAGGTTTCTCAGAAGTTTCCGGATTGCCACAAGGTCAAGCCCATATCTAGTTTGAAAAATTTTCATTGGTCACTTTCCTTGTTTCACTCATTTATTTGATGTATATTCTTACTTAGAAAATTCTTCTATCAGTTTTTTTTGATGAAGATTTTTGCAAGTAAGAGTTCACATTAAGTAAATTATGTTAAGGAAATTATGCAAGGTGTTGTATATATATATATATATATATATAACACTCGATCAAGAAAATATTATCTGATTTGAATCCCACCTTAATTGATTTTCTTTATTTAAGCAAACATCTTTCATTTAAAACATGACTTGATTATGAGGACCCACGGTTTGTAAACTGATCAAAGTTTTCACTATCTAACAATGTGATGTGACAGGGATTTTCCTCTCAGAGTCACAGTTCCGTGAAAACTTTTGGCACCCTTTGGTGATGCAAAATGCTGTTATTTTTGGCCAATCTTCTTTGCCTGTTCATCAAGGAAAAAAAACGATACTGGACAACATATATTTTGGCTTATTGCTGCCAAGAAACTCATAAAATAAGGCATCAGCTTGACTAAATCTTAACTTGATTCCACTCAACAATACTTATGTGGCGAAATGAGCCTCGTAGAATAGTAGTCTTTGATGATGATAGATAATTGGTATTGAAAATTTTATTTATTTAGCTCTTTTTTACAGATATTGTTGACATTGTATACAAGATTTTCTTGGAAGTAATTGACTAATAGGCTCATAAGAGCAATAAATCAAACAAGAAAACTATTGATACTTGATTTTAACACCAACAACTTCGCACATTTAAAGTGTTAAGAAATTATAAGTGACATGATTATGAGAGTTGATTATGATGCAATGGTGATATATGTTTGAAGAAATATAAATAAAAGATTGAAAAGAGAGATTTTTATATTGACTCGAATGGTTGAAGCAAATCCTACCTCCATTGCTATTTTATTATTTTTTGATTATTTTTCTGGTATCACCTGTAAAGCGTACAAAGATGGAGTTATGCTTTCTTTACAGAGAAAAATAATGGTTGAAGCTCGAATGTATGCTCAGCTCTCATATGCTAAGCCTCCTCTTCCATGAAGAGAGCTGCCTATTTATACCTTTGAGCTCAATATAATGAACATTTTTGCAAGTTGTCTTGACACGTAAAGAGCTCTCATTCATCTTTATCCTTGATTTTGATAAAATTGGGACAAGTGTTATATAATATCTTTTTGAGATGGTTTGAGATTTCACAGGTAATATCATTTTGTCTTTGGTGGCTTGCTAAACTTTGATTGATTGGACTGATAGCTCATTGTGGTTTTGACGTCAGTATTTTATCCATAACAAAAACGTTATCAATATTGCATTTCGAGGTGTAAGATTCATTATCTCTTGTTGAACTGAATGCTTGCTTTTGTTAAAGTTTTAATTCAACAAATACATTTTATTTTCAAGATGAATTTTGTTTTGTTTTCTGATTCTCAAAGACTGAGCTAGATCGAAAGAAATCTGGATTTGATTTTCTTCAGAGCCCTGAGCAACAATTTGACAAAAAATTATGTTGAGATTGTATTTAATTGCTTTATTTATTATAAGCAAGGCCTTGAGTACATTAACAAATGGGCACAAGGGCACTCTTATTTTTAAACTTGTAGCAAATCTTTCAACCAAAATTTAGTTGATACTTCTGCTGCTTACTAGGCGAGAACACTCCAAAATGCTGCTCAGTCCCTGCAGGTTTCAGGTTCTCATCAAACATTGCAAACAAATATGTTTCAATAGCCTTTCCAGGCTTTCTGGGAGTCCCCGCGGTTCCCTTCACATGATTTATCAAATTCCTTTAATAAGTTTCTGCATTGTTCACAGTCGCTGCAGGATTTCCTGCTGAAGGCCACCCACTTTCGGATACAACAATCTTCAATTTGGGTGCACCAGCCTTTTCCAAAGCCGCATAGAGAGAATCCAACATTGCATCAAACAGATTTCTTTATTGATATTGCTTATCCTGAACTACAACTCCTGGAGCAGTAAACAAGGCATATGGCAACTTGATTTGCGCGGTGTTACCGGTGTAGGCAAAATAAGGGTAGACATTGGCAAGAAGTGGAGCTCCATTTTTCGCCAGGAATTGAATTATAGGGCTGATGTAGGAGCTCGCTTGAGTACTGAAAGTTCCCTCAGACGGAGGCGAGGATTTGCCTAACAAGGTAGTGTCGATTGCGGTTGAAACCTTGATCTGGCCTTGTAAATTCGCTGCAGCTATCGCGCTGTAAACGTTTTTTATTGCTGGTAAAACAAACTTAGCTTCTGCATCAGCAGGGTGGATTTCGTTTCCGACTGCAATGTATCAAAATTTGACACCAGGAGAGTAAGCCACGACATTTTTCTGGACCCAATCTTTTGCTTTTGCAGCATCTGTCAGGCTCTGAAGAGTGGTGTTGATGCGTGATTTTAACACCAACTAATCGACACGTGCGCAACGTTGATTAGTCAAGAAACACACGTGATTATGGATAGAGAATGTGAAATAAATGCAATGAGAGCTTTTAAAGTAGTTCGGATGCTAAGGTAGCAAGTCCTACATCCACTGATTTGTATTAATATGGTGGGTCAGGTCACAAAGTGGACTGACTTACAAATGAGCTTTTAAAGTAGTTCGGATGCTAAGGTAGCAAGTCCTACATCCACTGATTTGTATTAATATGGTGGGTCAGGTCGCAAAGTTGACTGACTTACAAATGATTGGGAAAAGTAAATACAAAGTTTTTAGAGAGAGAGAGTTCTATTTTTAAATTGTTTTATTCCCTTAATGAAGGGGTCTTCCTCTTTTTATATCGAGTTAAATGCGTGTAATCATCATTAAATCCTTGGGTTGGTGTGAATGTCAGGACATAATCCTGCTTTACGTCTCATTGCCTATTTCCCAAGCTGATTTCACGCGATTTGGAGCAGGGAAATGGACACGTGGGAGCTCCAGGGCACCTGGCAGGCCTGACGTGCGCTTACTGTTCTGATGGGAGCAGGTCACACTTCATCACGTGACTTTCCACGTCAGCCCTTGTTTTCTCAGACATAACAGAAGTCCCCTAGTTTTTAAGGTTTGAGGATCGAACCTTGGAAACTAAGTCATGCCGCGATTGGAGGTCCTGGTAATTTCGACCTGAATGGAAGAAGCTTGGGACAGGGCCTTTTGCGAACACGACCTCGCACAATTTTTGCCCAAACGACCTGACAATCATCATCCTAGCGACCTGGATTCGTCGGACATTCCTTACCGTGCCTTAGGGTTGGAGATTCAATGAGCCTGCTTCCGCGCTGTCAAGCACTCTGCACGTGTTAAAGCGCCTGGCAGGCCCATTAAATGCATTGTGTGCTGACCCGGCGTTGTTTTGACAGCATTAATATCCCACTTGAGGTACGTATTTAAGATTTGTTGTATTAGTTAAAAGTTTATTGTTTCAACTTTAATTGAGTTTGTATGTTGAGTTGGTTGAATTGTTGCCTTGAAATTGGTTGAGTTTTGGTGAAGTTGGAAATCCAATCTTCGCCGGGGCGAAGAATAAGCTTCGCCGCGGCGAGGAGGAGGAGGAGTTGCACTACGGTAGGTTCTGCCCTATTTCGCCGAGGCGACGAAAAATGCTTCGTCGCGGCGACGAGCCTAAGACAAGGTTTCTTGAGTTTTCTAGAGAATTCTTCTTTTGGAACACAATGACCATTCTACCCCTAATTAGAAGGAAAAGTGGGGAGTAAAATGAAAGGAAATTTAGTAGAGATTGTGTTTGGATGGGGGTGTAGTTGTAAAGAATCAAAGGATATAGATGGAATTTCCAAGGAAGAGCAAGGGCAAAATGGGAAAGGATGCTTATATTATGAACTAAAAAGGGTTAAGTGTAGAGAAACCCTTTATTTCTTCATTCCACCGCCTCTTCCATTTGCCCATTTTCTTTCAATTTCTCCATCCAATCTTCCAAGATTTCTAAGGGATTTAAGAGGGGTTTTGAGTAGAGATTTCATCTAAAGCATCCTAAGGTAAGAATTCATGCTTTAGATGTGAATTTTCTTATAAATATAGCGAAGTCTTATTAGGTTATTGCTGTCCTTATGGTTGTTTTGAGTTGTAGAGAGGAGACAAGACCACAAAGGGAAGGAAAAGTGCTAAAGGAGTCATCTTTGCACAAGGTAAGTAGGTCCAACCAACTTGAGTTTTAAACAAGCTTTTTGTGTAAAGATGTATGCATGATCAGTATGTAGTATGATTAATGAGAAAATTAAATTGAGATGAGTAGCTATTTTTGTAGTTGTTGGATAGATTCCATGTATGAGAAGTGTTTTAATGTGTATTGAGAATGGAATTTGAGATGAAGTTTGAGAGATGTTGTGTGAAGCTTTTTGGGAGTGCTTTTCTTGACAGGGTTTATGGGTAATTGAGGGAGTTTTTCCCCATTTTGGATGGCTAGAGAATGAAGGATAGTAGTAATTTTAGTAGGGTGTTTATATGCACATGAGATGTTTGAGGAAATGCCTAAGTGAAATCTGCCCTGTCACTGCCGTAACTTTCTAAGTGATTTTTGGACATCTTACGGTCTGAACTGGGCTGAGATCAAAACATAAAAGTTGTAGCCCTGTTTCTAAACTTTGAAATGAGACCAGAACCGTAGCAATCAGAGGTGTATAACGAAAGTTATGGTCTTTTTAGTGGGACCTGTGCCGAATAACAGTTTTGAGGAAATCTTGCAGTTGGCATTTCATTAGTGCATTAGTGAGCATAAGCTAGTTCTACACAATTGTTTATGCACTTAAGCAGTAAGATGTAGCTTGAGATTTAGTAGAGAATTTGAGTATAAGTTCTTTAAGAGTTAAGAGAAAGAGAATAGAGTAGGTTGTGCGATGGGGAACCCGTGAGTAATGGGTAGAGTATTCCCGCATGTACGCCGCATTGAGAGAGCGGCATGAGTATCAGATAGAGAAGTGGTGTAGCCCGTGAGAGTGCATGCGGATGAGGGCTATACCCGAGTACCCGAGAGAGAGATTATAGACTCACATGGCCAAGGGTTCCGAATCCATGCATAACCGAGTCCGATCGGCTAGAATGAGTAGAGGTCACGTAGAGTGGGAGCGAGTCCCGGCCGTGCCCCCGGTAAGATGGGGTCGTGATTTATGAAAGAGTTATGAGAAAAAGTTCTAAGGGTAAGAGAAAGAGAAAAATAGAGAAGTACCCAAAGAGAAATTGAATGAGGAGTTGTAAGGAAAGAATTAGAGAGAGAGTTACGGGGATAGCATGAGTAGAGGATTTACTTACTGAGCATTATTTTAGTGCTCACCCCGTTGTTTTCCTATGTTTTGCAGGACCTAGGTGAGGACACTGTCGGATGGATGTCGGCGTTCGAGAAGGAGTGGTTACACTGTCCTTTATGTTTTTGATGACTTTTGTATACGTTATACATTTTGTGTAAAAATGTGTATGTTTGTAAAGAGTATGTATAAATGTTTAATGAAAGAAAAATTTGGGCCCAATTTCTTTATATTATTTTATATGTATTTCATTATAAGATTTTGAGTAGTAGTGGCTATTACAGTGATGCCCGTTATCCCGATGGTAACGGCAGTATTTTTTGCTGTTTCTGGCCGTAGCAGGAGTTTTCATTGGTTCTGGCTCACCGAGCAGGCTGGCCTCCTCAGATTTGTCAAGGATTGTAGATATGGACACGTTCAGCAGAGTGTATTGAGCTCTGTCCCGATCGCAATGAGGAACAGAAGCATAGGACTTTTTGTGCTCGTAGCGGGGTTTCTTCCCTTTTCGCTGATCATCAATGTCTCCTTTGCGATCAGTTCTCCTATTTTCTCCCCGACCAGACATACTGCTCGAAGTGCCGTGATCGCGACGGCGGAGTGCCGCCAATGAACTCTCTATTCGGAGATATTTTTCTGCAAGATTGTAAAATCTGGCGAGGGAAACATCATCCTCAGCCTGTAGTTCTTTCCACAGGTCGGTTTGCGGGCGAACTCCAGCTACTATAAGTGTTCGGATGGACTCTTCTGGAGCGTGAGCCACCTTGTTGAGTTCCCTGTGGAAACGGTCAATGTAAGATTGTAGGGATTCGTCTATTTCTTGCCTTATGTTGCTGAGGTAGCTCAAAGGCATCGAAAACTTCCGATTTGCTTGGAAATGCCATAGGAACGTCATGCTCATCTGAGGCCACGAACTGATCGATCCCACTGGGAGCGACCTTAACTATCGCTTGGCGTGAGAAGTGAGCGTCACGGCCAAACAATGGCATTTTGCAAGGTCCGAAACCTGGTGGAGCTCCATCAGGTCGTTGAACTCATACAAATGATCCTGCAGGTCATGGTTCCCATCAAACGGTCGCATGTCGGGCATTCTGAACCCTGGTGGGAGTGGAGCAGCTAGCACTTCGGGAGAGAAAGGGGATGCAGAGGTGACCCGGGCCTATTCGTTTTGCTGCTCCCTTAACCTGTCCAGAGCTCACTGTAGCTCCTCAATTTGTGGTAACGGAGCCAATTGAGGGTTGCTTTCACCCATGCGAGTCCGGCCTTTGCGATTACGATTCAGGAAAGTCCAGAGGTCGGACTCCTCTTTGCCTCGGTCGGCATTTTTGGCCGCACTCGACACACGCTGGCTAGAGGCGTGTGAAGGCGATGGATTGCACGGGGCATTTTCACGACTCTCGCGATGGTATGAACCGTCCCGCGAGGTGTGGGGGCCACCCGCACGAGAACGATCGGGATCGTTCTACTGGCGGTGATAGGAATCATCGCGCCCGACATTTTTGCTTGGGTTCGCCTGCGACGTGGCATGGGACAGCTCTAGATTCACTTTTTCGCCGAGTCTCAACTTTGCCGGCACCCTGCTCGAGGCACGATTTGTGTTCGCTGGTCCTTGGGAGCTCGTAGGCTTACCTTTTGCCACTTGCTTACCCTTACGTCTACACGCTGCAGTGCTTGCGGCACGGGCTATTTCCCTTTGCCGCGCTTTCGCGTGACCTACAGGCGTCTTTGGCGGTTGCACCGCCCCAGCTATTGTAGATGACATGCCTTGGTCCAAACGGTCCAACCTCTGGTTGACCGTCTAGAGAGTATTGTCGAACCTCTCCAGGTAGCTTTTGATGGCAGGGTCTAGCTGCGAAGCTGCCGGGATATCCCCCACAGCATTTTGTGAAACTGGAAGTACCTTGGAGGGGGTATCCCCTAGGGTCAAGGGGACTCCTCCAGCACCCTGATTAGCTTGCTTAGGTTCAGATTGGCGGGCCATTTGTTGCTGTAGGACCAGTAGGTTGAAGATTCTCCTGATGAAGGATAAACACTAAATCAGGCCCTCCTTCTAGCGCCAAACTGTTGATGCGTGATTTTAACACCAACTAATCGACACGTGCGCAACGTTGATTGGTCAAGAAACACACGTGATTATGGATAGAGAATGCAAAATAAATGCAATGAGAGTTTTTTAAAGTGGTTCGGATGCTAAGGTAGCAAGTCCTACGTCTACTAATTTGTATTAATATGGTGGGTCAGGTCGCAAAAGCGGACTGACTTACAAATGATTGGGGAAGTAAATACAAAGTTTTTAGAGAGAGAGTTCAAGTGTAAAATGGCCGAATCCCCTTAATGAAGGGGTCTTCCTCTTTTTATATCTAGTTGAATGCGTGTAATCATCATTAAATCCTTGGGTTGGTGTGAATGTCAGGACATAATCCGGCTTTACGTCTCATTGCCCATTTCCCAAGCTGATTTCACGCGATTTGGAGTAGGGAAATGGACACGTGGGAGCTCTAGGGCGCTTGGCAGGCCTGACGTGCGCTTACCATTCTGACGGGAGCAGGTCACACTTCATCACATGACTTTCCACGTCAGCCCTTGTTTTCTCAGGCATAACAAGTGGTTTTAGGGACGTCGAGGATGATATCTTTCAGGGCCTAGAGGGTTGCTTGATCTGGATCATAAATTCTCATCTTCCCAATCTTGTTTGCTTTGAAGAGACTCACAACTTAAGCCTGCGATGGCACATTGTTAGCATTTCTTCCATAGCATAAGCCTACAGCGCCTGCAAAAAAATTTCAAAGTGCTTTTGAGTTTGTAATGCTATTTATAAAAATCTAGAAGTGCTTTTGATCATGATCAAAACAGTTGACAGAATTAGTGTTATAGTAAAAACTATTAACTAAAATATACATGAATAATACTACATATATAAGCTTTATAAACAAACTAAATGGACGATTAAATACACGTGTAAAACACATGTTAAATAATCCCGTACAATTAAATTACAGATAATGTTATAATATATTGGTGAAGGAGATAGATTAGAAGGACCTGATACTCCTATATGAGACATCAATAATCCGAAAAGCAGCAACATTGCAACACCGAAAGGATTTTTTTCATTTGCAGAATAAGAGAAAGCCATGAATCAGACTAATAAGAACCAAACTTAATTTATTAGAAGGACCTGATACTCCTATATATAGATTGAAGAGATAAATTATTTTAAACCTTAGCCTTGACTAATGAGCTACAAATTATTTCCTGGTCAATTACTCAACTGAAATTTATGATCACACCAAGACTTTTCAAAAGATATATTAATATGAATAAAGCCATGACCTTGGGGGATAAACATTAATACTCATGGGCGTTTAGTTTAGGGAATGTTAGATTATTGGGAATGTTGAATTACTAGAAAGATAGATTACCTTGAAGATTACTGGAAATCTTTAAGAAACTATGTTTAGTTAGTTGGTAGATATATTATATTAATATGTTTGGTTACCGGGAATAAATTGGTGGGTATGCTATTTAAATTACTAAATTGTCCCTTTTTTAAATATTAATATAATATTATTTTTATTATTAATTTTTGAATAATTTCATTTAGCCCCCAATATTTCAGATTTAGCTAAAATACCCAGGCTTATATAAAACTTTAATTTATGATGAAATCACCCCCACCTCCTGCCGCCACCGCAAACCACCGTCAGCAGTCTCCGAAAGTCCCCGTGAGTAGCTTACCGTGCCAAGAGGCTCCAATATGGCAGTTTCTGGCCGAAAACGGCCATATCAGGCCAGATCTGGGTGAGATCTGGCTGTTAACGGCCAGATCTATTCTGGCCATAATAGATCTGGCCATTAACGGCCATAATAGATCTTGCCGTTAACGGCCAGATCTCGCCCAGATTTGGCCAGAATAGATCTTGCCATTTTCGGCCAGATCTGGCTTGATATGGCCATTTTCGACCTTCAATATGGCCGAAAACGGCCATATCGAAGCCTCCCGGAGCCTTCCACCCAATCTCATTCTTTTTTAGGGACTCCGACCACTTTCCCGTGGCAGTCCATGGTGGTTGGCCTGCTATTGGCGGTGGTGGCTGGGTGGCAATGGTGGTGGTGGCTGGGTGACAGTGGTGGTCTGTAAATTATTTTAAATATAAAGGCATTATTATCCAAAATTTTAATTAAACAAGGGTAAAATTGAAATAGGATATTAATGTAAATTTATTTTAAAATATGGGATTATTGTCCAAAACTTTTATTAATAAGGGATAAAATTGTAACAAAAAAAGATAAACCTGGTAATCTTAGAATATCTAAGAAAATGGAGGTAATCAGATTACCTCAAATATTACCACTAGTAACCACTATTGGTATTTGAAGATTACCGATATATTATATTACTTGACAACCAAACATGGTAATTAAGTAATATAAGATGACTTAACCTCCAGTAATCTCACATAACCCTTACCAAACGCCCCATCAGGATTCAACAGCTAATCAAATTCAGTGAATCAAGTAATCTGCCATAATTAGTGGTAAAGTTTTTTAGAATTTCCCTTTGAATTTCTGGACCGTGAAGAAAAGTCTTTGGCTGATCTTGTGTGTCCGGTGTCAGTTCAGGATAAGCTTCCTGGTGCCTAACCTTAAAATTTAAAAATGATCCAAACCTGAAAAACAAGGACCAGAATTTACAGGTTGAGGGTTGTGGGTTCTACCAGGAGCAGGAACGACAAGAAAAATGTTCTGCACCGATAATACCTGTTTCGACGCCATGAATGTCATCAGAATATTTCATATATACCTCGCTGAAAATGCAATGAGTCTCGGTGAAAGTTGTGCCATTTTAGAGCTCTATTACAATATGTTTTAAATGATTATCAAATATGTGCCTTATAGATACGGACATCGATAATTTACACTGAATTTTTACACCGATGTACATGACATCCATTAATCTGAATGAATTCTTACATCGATATTTTATGGACGGTTGTGCATTACAAATGGACGACTGTCCATTAATCTGAACGAATTCTTATATAGAAATAATAATGTGGACGAAAGTCCATTTCCTATGGATGGATGTCCACCTCGAATAGATGCTCATTCATAATTTAAATTATAAAAGAACGAGGGTGAACGTTGGTCCATATTATCTGGACATGTGTCCATTTTCAATAATAATAATAATAACATACTAAAAAGTGTATGAGGTTTTTTTGGTCTCCGATATGGGGAAATACAAAGCTTTAGACTTTAGAAGTCAAAAAATGCTTTTGTTTTACACGAAATTCACTGCTGGCCCTACAAAATCAAAATAAATCAATATACCATTTACCAACATAAGAATATGTCTGTAGTCTAAATGAGAAGCAAAACTAAAATATTCAAAATAATCAATACACCAACAAAATAATAGTCTGTTCAACTGCCAAAAATCCAAAAGAACAACATAAATCAGTAATAATTTCCATCACTTAAACCTTGGTATCTGTACAAGGCAAATAAAATTTTTTATTTACCAATGGACATTCATCCATATTCAATGGACCACCCGTCCATATCAGACGAAACATCTATTATTATATTTAAAAAATTTATGGACGGGCGTCCATTCGAGGTAGATGCCCGTCATAGGAAATAGACTCGTCCATTGTTATTTTGTAGAGATTGGTAGACGGTTGTCCACGTGGGATGAACATGGATGGCCGCCCATAATTGTTGGACAGCCATTCATTCACGGAAAACGGTTTTGTCTCCAACATGGGTACATCTAACTAAATGCCACATCCTTCGATACAAAAATTCAGTGCAAAAAATCGGTGCCTGTAACATTATTGTATAAATATTTAGGGTATGAACCCAATGAAACTGTGTCGAGATGGGCCGGATCCTCTGGCCCAAATCAGGACTAAGCCTCGACCCTTTGAGGTTGAAGGGCCCATTAGAGGCTCTATTTTTTCTTTTCCTTAACATTATTACATCTTAAAGTAAAATAAACCATATTATTATGAAATTTCCTTAAGCCTCTTGCAATAAAACCCAAAACCTTTTTTTTTTTTTTTTTTTTGGCCCGAAGAAAAAAGAAGAAAATTTTAGCAAGAGCAAAATAAATTAAGAAAAGCTTAGATGAAGGAAAGAAACAAAACTTATAGAAAAACTTATTCCAATAATCGAAAGAGAAAAGTTTGATAAAATTTAAATTAAAATCATAAAAGAATTTAAAAAAATTTAGCTTGGATTTTAACATAACCTTCTGTGGAATGATTTCAAACACAATCGATAATTATGGATATAAGATAAGAAACGCTAAAGTAAATTGAACACGGGATATCTCACGTCAACAATAAAGGCTACATTCAAAAATGAATTTTAACTAAATATAACCAAAAAAAAAAAAAATATTAACATAAAAATATGTCTATTACACTAATTTCCTTTAATTACAGCTATTTTTCAATGGCACAAAACTCAGCCACGTCACCAGAGAATTCATTGGGTCACATCATCACCACTATCAACCGTTAATTAGATAAGAAAATTTTGCAAGGCATAGAAGAACACTGAGCTCACATGGCGCCAGCTCTTCTTAATTTGAATTCTACCTCAGTAATGGCCTGTGCCAGCGTCAAAGACACCTTAATGCGAACTCAACTCCAGGAGAAGACCCGAAACGCCCGCGTTTGGTTTTGGGAGGCACTGGCCGCGTTGGAGGTTCCAATGCCGTGCTCTCTCCAAGCTCTCGTCTCAACTCCAAATCGTTGTTGGCTGTCGAAACAGGTGAAATTAAGACTACCCTTTTTCTTTTGTTTGGTTTCCCAGAAAATGGAAGAGAGATTGGAAATTGATGAAGGAGAGCTTGTAGGACAGTTCCGTGTTCGTGTTGCTGTTTGTTTAGGTTTAAATGTATTTGTGAGTGTCAAAATTTTAATGTTTTTATTAAAGAATTGAATTGAGAAAGAGAAACATGTTGTAATGAGATGGCTGCTGAAGGATTTTTGGTTATGGCAGGGAAAAAGGTGCTGCAATGGTGGATAAATTGGGGAAGAATTCTGAGCTGCTGAAGTTAATATGATAATGTGGATTCATTGGAAACTGCTTAAAGAGTGCAAAGTCCTTCTCTTTCGCTCAGGCAGACGTTTCCATTTTTTTAAAATCAGACTTCAAATTTTTCTGAAATGAGTTGTTAAAATACAAAAATTTGTGAATTCCTATCAGTTCCTTATGCAAATGAGTTCATAACAATTTATAATTAAGATCTCTTTCAGAAGAAGGAAGTTGAGGTTGGATACTAAAAATGTGTTGATATTCGCATTTGAGAATTCTTATACATGCATACAACTTATTGTGTCCATGGCAATCCATTTTGTAACAAATCATGCAAATATCTAAATGCGATGTGGATCTTGTAGTCCATGCTGCAGGGCCTTTTCAACAGTCAGAATTGCAATGTACTGGAAGCTGCTAGAGACCAAGGTGAGGAAAGGTAATGATTATGTGAAATTTTCTTTCTTTTATGTTTTCTTTCTCTATCTATGTGAATAATTAGCATGTTTACGACCTTACAATTTAACCAAGTGTGTCTCATGAAGTGTTTGTCTATCTCCCAACAGACGGATATTTGGACGTTTGTAATGATACCAGTATGCATTACGTGCGAAATCCTTGAAGGATAGAGCAATAGCTGCAAATGTTATGCAATAACTACTGGCAGAATCTATCCCGGAGTGAGCAATGGTGCTACTATGAATATTTTTGTTCTGCAGGTGCACATCTGGCAATAAAATCTAAGAAAAAATTAGAATAGAAGTAACCAAAATGGAAGGGCAAAAGATTCATTATTGTAACATGTAAACCCCACAGAATCGTTGCCATAAAGTAAATATTATCTATGTTGGTAATCTACCTGGCTTTTTGAGATTTTTACTCACATATATAAGTGTACACTTTATGGCAGTGATGGCTGCAGAGCTAGTTTGTGCTGCGAGAGATGAAAGCAAGGGAGAGCCAGAGAGGCAAGGTGATTATACCTGCCAATGTTTACCACTATCCAGTATCACTCCCTTGCTGATTAGTTTCAACTAATGATTGACTTTTATAGTTTATTCTGATTTTTTGCATTTCTTTTTTATAATTTGTGACCCCATCAACAAAAATGTTGAGACATTCATAATATTCTTTCTTTTTTCATTTTAGTTAAATGAACCTGCTTAAGACCTTTTAGTCAAACTATTTCAAACACCAGGTTTAGTAACCATAAAACCTATAAGTTTACACTTCTGAATCTTATTTAAACTCCAACGCTAAGGATTGAATCAACTTATGAATTTCCTCTTAGGAATATTTAATTTGTCGGGGAAGGTTGTTTGCGGATGGGAGTGGAGGAATCCTTAAAGGAGTGAGGTTTGAGCAATAATCATCATGTCATATGAATATAAGATAACTATGTGAGCAGTAAATGCCCTATGGAGTAGAAAAACTGAAGGATTTATATACAAGGAGTTGGCTCGTTACCCATTAGTTCAAGCTAGTTTCATAATCATGCATACAAGCTTTGGGAGCCAAAACCAAAGGAGTATCTATGCATTCCCTCACAAAACTTTTAAATAGCTTGCTTTCCTCCGTCTTTGTCCTTGTATATATGATTTATGTGCAAATATGCTTTCTCAGATTCAGCTATTATACAGCAGGCACCGGTGGTGCTGGTCCTACAATGTTAGCTACTAGTTTTTTACTTCTTGGAGAGGAAGTTGTTGCATCTAGTAAAGGTCAGTTAAGGGCATATTGTGGAGTTATCTATGCACACTTGTTCTACTTATATGATATCTACCATGATAGTGCATATCCAAGTAGGAGAAAAGGTCAAACTGAAGCGTATAGTGGAATGATCAATGTTGATTTCGGAAAATGAATTGGAAGAAAAGACGTCTTTCTATTGTAAGTTCATAGGAAAGAAGTTGATTTCAAACTAGTGGGTAATTTCTCTGATGATTTGAGAAACTTTACAGTTTTCATAAATTTAGGAGCGCTTTTAACCAATTTCAAAACTAGCGCGACTTTTTGTATATTAGTAAAATTCAGGGTAAGTCAAGCAATATTCCTCACAGTTATATTCTGTGGACTAGTAAAATCATCCTGAAGTATGGATATATTTTTTTAAATACCATGATAAATTCTCATGGCTAAATTAGCATAGAGAAATGATCAATATAACAGTTACTACTCTCATGTGAAGAATAGATTGATATAAGTGACCTAAATGTATTGATTCACCATTATGTTCCTGAAAGTATATAGAATGTCGAGAGTTGATAGATTGCTTATTGTCCTGAGCTGGATTAAAATAAAATTGGTGGCCTTCCATCCTGAGCAACCTTTACTATAAGAATTCAGGCTATTGTTAATGAGCTTATGATGAATGTCATTTACATTTAGCCATTTGTTTTGGTGTAGCCCTTGATTGAAAATTGTGAATCGTGAAATTGCTTATTTCCTGCGACAGTTAAATTCAACTGAATCATTTATTTTCTGCGAGGTGCTCATGAAATCCTAGGAGTACCAACTGTCAGTGCTTGATTAGGAACTGCACCATTCTTCTGGAATTGGGAATGGTTGCCATGACAAAGCTTCTTTCTCCGTATGCAGTTACTTTACCAGAGCTGAATTGGCAGATTATTAGATTTTTCAAGTGGCTTGTTATTGAGTTTATGTTATTATAATGCCCATATATTAGGAAGCTGGTGCGAAGCATAACTAGTGGTCTATATCATATGTAATGTTCTGAGCATCATTTAATGATTTGGTGATTGATTAATTCCTAAAAAACTAAATTACAACTGACACCATGCACCTTTAATAGATAAAAATCTTCTGGAACTATCCATGTAACTGTTCCTATCAGGAACTTGGTAGCAAAATCTAAGAAACAAATGCGCATCGATTACTGATTTGATCAAGCATCTGTTTAAAATGAGTAGCTGTTAAAACTTTAGTTTTGGTTCAATATTTCAGGGTATCGAGAGACCGAAACAAAGTACAACAGTTGGTTCAGTTGTTTGACCTGTAGTCAGGTATTTGATGGGATCGTGGAGAACGTGTATCCATGAGGGTGAGATTACAATATTACTTACTTTATTATTCTTGATTTAAACAGTTATGAATATTCTTTGAATATATTTCATCATTTCTGATCTTATTTAATAAAACATGATCAAACATTGTATTTCATTTTCTTTCAATAAACATGATCATAGATTTGTATGATGTGTGTTTCTTTTCTATGCATTTCTTGATCACGAACTTGAAACTCAAGTGCTGATACATAAACATGTGTTCATTGAAATGAGATTCCTGTGTGTGTTAGAATATATACGTGTTATCGTGTTTTATTTTAAATGAATCTGACTGATTTGGTAAGTACAATTTACCGTTGAAGTTGAAAAAAATAATTTACATTCTTTGACAATTTACAAGAATTATTCTTTTACATGTAGGATACGCATTATTGTGTTACATATTCCTCAAATCTGAAATGATTTGATGAGATATGATTTAATTATATATATATATACTATATATAGAACACACACTAACTACAAGAAACAAGATCTTACCATCTAAAATGAATAAAAATAATTATATTCTTTGACATGTTATCTATAAGAACTATTTTTAACATATGAGTTTAGAATACACGTTAATGTGTTACATGTTAACTAGATCTAAGCTCATTTGATGGAAATATTAACCTACATTACATATATAGAGGCATAAAAACTCAAAACCTAGTGCATATTTACACAAACACATTCATTGAAACGAAGCTTATTGACATGTGCCTTTAGAATATATATGCGTAAACTATTGTTTTCAACACATAAGCGGCAAGAACCAGGGATGGAGCCAAGAAACTTATTCTAGAGGGTCGAAATGTAATATTTAATGAATAAAGGGGTCAGAGTTAGGAGGTTACATTTATGGGTGATATGGTTAAGTTCAAAACCTGAGGGGGCCCAAGAAAAATGAATTATGAGGACTAAATTAATAGTTGACTATGTAAAGTTATGAATATTTTGTAGCCCGATTGGGCATGGGGCCATGGCCATCCAAAGGAAAACTATCTACCTAGGAATACAACTATACCAACAACTCTCGATCACAAACTTTCTCTCACAACCCTGATGTGATAGCTCATAATTGGTAATTTACAACGGGTCCCACATGGGTCTCACATTGATCCACTAATTAATTACGAGTATACCAGTCTGGGTTGTGAGAAAAGATTGTTGGTATAGTATTACTCATGACCGTATAGGCCTCTTTGGAGTCCTTGTAAAACAATCAAGTTCTTATACAATAAGAACTTGCAGTATCAACCTTGGTTATAGTACCTCGATCAGTCCACCAACTAGTCTCCAATACATGATCGATCTCTAGATTGGACGCACTAGTTATCAAGAGCAGGGACGGAGACACCAAGGGCTCAGTGGGGGCTCATAGAAAATGTTGTTTATACCTTCTAATTGTATTCTTACGAATAAAAACCTTTTATTTATTTCAGAAGTAGTCTCAATTCATATAACCACTACTTCTCTTTTTCTCTCATACCTTCACAATATTTTAAACTTTTTTATTTCATTTTACTTGTGATTGCATATAGACTATAGAGTACATAAGCAAAATAACAATAGAGTTAGTGATGTTAAGAGTTAAAGTTGGATGACAATTATTTATATTATTTTCAACACGTAAGAGGCAAGAACCAGGGGTGGAGTCAAGCAACTTATCTGTGGATTCAAAGAATGAGGAGGTTAGAGAATTAGGAAGTTAGATTAGTGGATATAAATTTTGAAATATTTATAACCCTGGAATAATCTGTCGGCAACTTCCTTAAAACACATAATAATAAAATCAATTTAATTTAATATGGCAAACAAATAACAGGTATATATCTAGCGTGGCTAGGCCCTTTGGAGTCCTTGTAATAAATATTAATCAAGTCTGTACAAAAGAACTTGCCTTATTAACTTTTGTTGAAGTGAAGATGAAACAGTGTCACTTTGGGGATTAATGGAAAGCTACCGTTTGAGCTAATTGTGTTGGATCCTAATCGTTGATCAATGGCTGAAGTCTTTCAATTTGGTCAACGGTATATAAGGCTTGAACAATCATATTTTGGTGCTCTGGATTATTGTCTCTATTGAATAGAAATTGCTCTTTATTAGGGTTTATCGTTGTGTGAGAAATCTTTGGAACTTTGGTTGTGCGAGTGATTAGGATAGTCACTTTGGGAGGGTATTTTGCTCTCATTCTTAGGGTTTCTGGTGAGTGCCCTAGGGTTAAGTTGCTGAATGATTTATTGTAAATGTAGAGAGTGTGATCTTTGGTTGGAATTGATCTTGTTGGATCTTGATCTCAACAAATAGTGCAGCGGGCTTACCCATTTTCGAAGCTCAACGTGGATGTAGCTTATCCAATTTGGATAAGTGAACCACGATAATTTTGGTGTGTGATTGTTCTTAATTGTTGTTGTTTTTGTGTTTGATTAATTCGATTGAGGATAACATGGTATCAGAGCCTAAAGGCGTTAAGATTGATTGATTTGTTGAATCGTAGATTGATATAGGGTTTTCTGGAAATTCTAGGGTTTGTCAAAATTGAGACTTTTCAAATTGAGTTATTCCTTAGTGATCTAGAGTTCTGGATCAAAGATTCAAGGTGTTAAATCATCGATTTGAGAGGTTCCTTGAAGATTTGGGGTTTTTTTTGTAAAACTCATAGGAATCTTTTCATCACTATTGTCTAGGTTTCAATTAGGGTTTCTTGAAACAGAAACACAACACAAACGCTTACACCATGACCACCACTGATGTTAAATTGCGCAATATGACAGAAAGATATATTTCGGTAGTTGGAAGAAGAAGATGAAGGCGTTTCTCTCCCACAACAAGGTGGGGATCACACTAGAAAAGGACGCGACGAAGTGGCTAGAGGAGAAATTGAAGAAGAAGGATGAGATTAACGAGGAGGCGGACAATCTCATCGTGATAAACCTATCAGACAGTGTTTGCGGAAGGAGATGGGCTAGAATCCTCTAGCCCTAGAGGAAAACTCGAAACCTTGTATGCATTACAATCAGCACCAAATCTTATTCTTGAATGGTGCTTATTTTCTTACAAAATAGATAGTGTTAGGTCTATTGAGGATAACTTAGACGAATTTTTAAAGATGACCTTGATCCTTAAAGGAACTGACCAAAACTAGAGGACACTAGTTTAGCAATGATCTTACTAAATTCTTTAACTGATGAATACCTAGTAGAAGAATGTCCCAGTATTCTGGAATGTACCTAGTATGGACTTAATATAGCGACTTAAAGCTAGGGAACTACAATGAAAGTCCAAAAGAGGCCAGGTAGCAATCTGTTTGTAAGAAGTAGGCCGAATCTAGCCAAACAGGAAAGAGTAACAGTATCATCAGGGGTCTAGGAACAAGAAGAAGGGGAAGGGTAATAACAAACCTAAAATAGAGAAAGAAAATGTTTTTTTTGTAATAAAATCGGGCACATAAAGAAAAATTGCTTTGAATGGACAAAGAAACAAACAGGAAAACACTGAAAGCAACCTAGCCTCTATTAAGAACCAATTGATGAGCCTAAAGTCCTTACGTGTCAACATCTGACGGTGCTAAGGAATGGGTCCTGGACTTAGGCTGTTTTCCATATGAGCCTAATAAGAATTGGTTTCAAGAGCTAGAAACACATGAAAATGAGACTGTCTTTATGGGAAACAATCAGGTTGTAGTGTTAAGGGAATAGGAAGTGTGACTGATGCATGTCATCAACACTACAAAATTAATAAACCTTATTTCTAATTATTAATCAGTAGATAGCATGAGTAAATGTCGATCCCAAGGAAAGTAGTTGAATCTAAATCCAATTATTTAAAAATAAATCATAGATAACTAAATTGACCAAAATAACAAAATATAAACTGAGGGTTATAAAATCAGAAACTATTAATTACCAAAATAAAATTATGAATGAAAATCAAATAAAAAACTACTTCAGTTCTTGGTTCAATCTCATCCTCACAACAATGTATACCTCAAGTAATGCAATCCTACCCTTTAGGAGTTCAACCCTAGGTGGTAACAGCTTACTACCTGAATTCCCCTTAATTCTGACTAATGAACATGCTCTCAATAGTCTTAACCATTAAAAAACGTAGAACAAGCTCTCAGATTTAATGTAATGGTTGCTTTAAGTTCCAATGAAATAGGTTATTAAGCAACAGTCTCACAAGCTCAGATTATCTAACTTATGTTCTTTTATTCAAGTAATAAATAGAAAGTTGTCCACAATCTTTATTACTAATTGCTACTGTGTGATAGGAATATGTCGATTACGTAATACAATTCTTAATTCTAGCAATCGATATCAATTCAATCAATCTACCAAACCTGAAGTAAATTAAACGAATCAAATATCATGTTCTATTAAAACAGAATAACATAAATCAAATCCATAGAAAGGTAAGAAATAACATTACTATCCATTAGACCATCGAAATGTGTGGGAATTGAAATCCCCTTGAACTGAATTGAAAGAGTTTAGCCAAACATCGTAAATTCAGAATAACAAGTGTTTTTGAATAAATCCCCTGTGGGTGTGTTCCTTCTCTGATACGTTTACAAGTCCTAAAACACTTGTAAACATGAGTGGGCAAGGAATTACAAGTCCTAAAACACTTGCTAATTCGATTGAATCAAAGAGTTTCATTCCAAGTCCTAAAACACCTTGGATTGGGAGTTGGAAAGCATTGGGGGAGATTCGGCCCAAGCAAGTTCCAAGGGAGAGAGAGCCCAAGCACTTCGGCCCAAACCATTCCAAGTCCAAGCCCAACAAAGGAAGCTCAAGTCCACCAAGAGAGAAGCCCAAGTGTTGAAGTGAAACCATCGGCAATTCTCATTCCAAAGGGGAAAGTCCACTTGAACCTTATTGGATCCATTTGCAAGATCTTCAAGGCCCAATCTCTACACATTATTAGTAGACTTGATTAGGATCATTGATCAAGTTTTGGGCTAATAAAGTGAGTTTTTTCAACTAATGGGGTGGTTAAAGATATGAAACCTAGAATTAGGGATTCATGTCCTTTTGCATTAATGGGTATGGCCTTAATTTTTGAATGGAAGGCTTGTAATTATTTGTGTAATTTTATTATTTCATTTTCTGTATTGTAATGTTGATTACACTTTTAACCTGTAATTGCCTATATAAAGGCAACTATTCCCTTATAAAAGTTAGTTCATGAAATATCAAAAACTTGGTTAACCATTGAGAGAACTTTGTGTCTTATTGAGATTTTTTATCCAAGTCTTGGCAAGAAGATTTGTGGTGAATCGATTCAAGTTGGTGGGAGAATTCATTTATGCTTGAAGTGTTCATTCTTGTCTTAACCTAAAATTGCAAGTAAGTGTGACATTGCCTCCATTTGTGTTTGGCCGAATTTAAGCTTGAGTTTAGGGTATTTTTGTGTGTTTGTTGTTGCAAATTGGTTGGAATTGGATCATTCTCATAAAAACCTAATGTTATATTATAGCTTCAAATAACCCTAAAAATGTGTGTACGCTCCCCAAAAGGTTTACAACTCAAATTCCTAAATTGTAGACATTGAGTTCTATTTAAAAAGGATGACTAGTTTTCTGCTGGAATTTGTGAGCTGATTTCGGTAAAAAAAAAACTGAATCAGGCCTGGGCTCTTCATGAATTGTAGCCCTAGTTATGAGCTTTCTAATGCATGTTCAAGCATCTTAATTGGACTTCTATAACTCAAGTTATAGCCTAATTACTTGTCGCGCCCAGCTATAAGGGATGGATTTCTAACTTCGATGTAAACTTTGAATACCCAAATCTACTAGGATTAAAACACGTAAGCCCAATAGAAAGCTCAGGATGTCTACTTATATATCAAGAAAACCTCTTTCTTATTTTGGAACTCTAAGATTTTCAAGTCTCCACTGAACCTTCGGAGGTCGAATTTACCAATGTCTAAAACCTGCACATTATGCTCCACTTTCATTCGCATGCCTCTATTCCTTTCATAATTCAGAAAATATCAACAAAGATTATATAAAAGATGAAAATATCAATTATGAACACTTATTAGTGACTCTAAAACAAGTGATGGAAAACTTAAAACTGACAAGGTTAGGTATATCCCTGATCTAAAGAGGAACCTCATATCTTTAGGGACCCTGGATGAGACTAGATGTTCCTATAGGGCGTTATGGTTGCTTGAATGTGTATAGAAATCAAAATCTTGTTCTTAAGGGGAAAAAAAATGGTTTTTATATCCTATGTGAAGATTTTATCCTGAATGTTTCAATACTGTATAACTTTCAACTAATCTATCTATGACTAAAAATGGCACTGAGGATGGGACACGAGTCAAAAAGGTATGAACACTTAATAGCCAGGGGCTGTTTGGTAGTGATACTATCTCTAACTTAGAATTCTGTGAAAACTGCGTGTTAGGGAAACAACATAGTCTGAGTTTCTCAAGGGAACTTACCTAGCCACAAAATGCCTAGAATACCTACATCTGGTCTTTGGAAACTTGAAAGAATTTGATGAGAATCCAAGCCCATTATGTTCTTTAAACATGCAAGATTGTACATTGAAGATTCAAGAAGCCCAAGCCTTGCAAGGAGAACAACTTCGACCCAAGCACTCAAGGAAACTCACAAACTTGTAAGATGTGTAAGGGTCCAAGACATGGCACAAGCCCTTTTTTTTAGCCAAGCTGTGGAGATCAAGTAGGGAGAAGCTATTGGTCCAAGCCAATGTGTGGATGCTATTTGATTCAATTTGGTGAAGGAAAATCAAGTAAATTGCAATTAGGGACATAGATTCTTAATTTAAGGAGTGGTTGTCCTTTGCATTAAATGAGTATGGTTTGCATTTTGTAATTAAATGGTGGAGAATAAACCCTTAATATCTTGTGTAAGATTTTGTAATATTGTTAGGGCAATTCTCATGTTTTGTAAAGCTATTTAAAGGTCACTATTTCATAATATGAATTAGACATGAATATTGCCATGAATAGTGTTTTCCATGGAGAATTGTGTTTTCTCTTTGAATTCCTTTGCAAAGTTCGGCCAAGCTTGGTGGTGGATTAATTTTTCAAGCTAGTGGAGTTCTTTTGGGCTTGAATGACCTGGCCATCTGTCTGTAAGTATTTCCCCATTGGTTACCATTCATCTTAATTTCGGGTTTGGCTTGTTTTGTTTGGTCCCATTTGTGTTGTGTATTTCCATTAGAACGAGGTTAGTGTAATTGAAAATAGTAAAAGGTGTTGTTATAAAGTTGTCATAAAGGTTGTGTGTGCTTGTGGGGTGTTGGCCGGATTATGTTAGGGTGTTGCAAGGGAATCCTAGTTTAAGTTGAGTTGAAATTGGTTGAAATAAGGTGATATTGAATTGAGGTTGTATGAATTCATATTAGAATTATGTCCCATGTGAAAACAGTTACTTCTGTCACTAGTTGGACTACAGTTGGAAAGTTTGGATTTATCTCTAAAACCAAAGACCAAGCTTAGCCATGTTTAGAGAGTGAAATTATAGTGAAACATAGTTAGATAGAAGGTGAAGGCCTTAAGAACAGTATGGGCTAGAGTTTTACATTGAGTTTGACCATTTTGTAGGATAGGTATCCGGGCATAGGACTGTTGTTAGGACCCCTCAGCAGATGGGGTGGCTGAGAGATGTGGACCTATTGGAAAAGGTTGGGCTATTTTTAGGTTCTACACACTTTTTGGGGGAGCTTGAAACATTGCATAGTGAGTCATGTCCTGTGAAGGACACACCCTCAGCAGATTAGCTGACGGTATGTATGGTGGGGGTTAGACAGAAGGGGATATAGGTGCCTCTTAAGCTCAGGGTCTCACGAGCAAAACAATTTAATATAGAAGATAAGTGAAAACTGTGAAAGTCCTGATAAGAATTGATCCAGGAGACGGATAGGAATAGATTGTTGCCTATCCAGCATAGCCCAATTCTAGGACGCAGCCGCGGCACGGGCAGAGCCGAGTCCACAGTATCTTGATCCAATATGGTAGATAAGAATGGTCTTTAAATAAATAGAACGTTATACGCCACTGATCCCGACAGAGGAGAGTCCGAAGTCAAAGCCAGCCCTGGCCCCATACCATGCGGTAGAAGGGGCCTAAATGAAGGCAAACCCCAGAAGAGGCCACGTGGAAGCGGCTAAGGCAGAGAAGAAAGGAAAGCAGAGCCACTCACAAGCAGGGTGCAACAATGGCTTGGTGCCCGCTCCAAGGAACCAAATGATCCATGAATGGGTACGTAAGACTTCAGAAAGATGAGTTTGCCCTCCTAGGTCAGCCTAGGTCAAGAAGCATGGCTTAGCAAAAGCTCTCTCCAAAGAAGAGGGAATGGCATAAGCACAATGCAGTCTTTTCCACATAAAATAAACAATATGGACTAATAGCTTTCCATTGACTGCACCACCAGAAACTTAGCTTACCCGATGTTGGAAGTAGGCACAGGCTCTTTTTTACATGGCCATTAAATGCAGGAACTATGTGCCATGCTCTGAACTTTTGCGCTTAAAACAGTTGCAAAGAAGGAGTGAAGCGAAGATGAATGTAGCGGCGGTACTAGCACAACAATCATTATATGGCATGTTAAATAGGCCCATGGGCAGATGTACAGAGATTTGTATATATTATTGTGGGCTTGGGGTTTAGAAGAAGCAGATATGACAGTGCTTCTATTTTGATTTAGATGAGGACCTGTTTATTACCTACATTGTATGTTGATGATATGTTGCTAATCAGTAGATCCAAGTCTAAAATACAAGAATAAATTAAGTTCTGAATTTGATATGAAGGACTTAGGAAATGCCAAGAAAATTTAGGCATGGTTATAACTAGAGTTAAGAAACTATGGGTTAAAAAATGATCAGAAATCATACCTGAAAAAATTGATAACCAAGTTGGAATGACTAAGTCAAAACCTGTCTCTATGCCCTTAGCGAACCATTTTATGCTTAGTAAAACCTAGTGTCCTAAAACTGAAGCTAAAATCATAAATATGGATATTGTCCCATATGCAAATGTAATGGTTCTATAATATATGTAGTGATAATCACTAGGCCTGACCTATCATTTGCCATCTCTATGCTTGGCAGATTTATGTCCAACCCTGGCAGTGAACATTGGATTGCCTCGAAAGGGTTCTTAGATACATTAACAGCTCTTTAAATGTCGGATTAAAATATGTAAAAGAGCTGCTACACTTGATCTTGTTGGTTTCGTTTTGATTTCAGATATAGACAACTAGAAAATCTACAACTGTCTACTATTTCACCCAAGGGAAACTGCATAAATTGGAGAAACCAGTTGTGACGCTGTGTAGCACTCTCATCGACTGAAGCTAAGTATATAACTATAGCGAATGTGTTAAGGAGGCTGTTTGGCGTGCAGGGAATGATGTCAGAGGCAAACTTTTTTGATGGGAAGGTCACAATTACTCAGACAGCCAGAGTGCAATTCACCTAAGTAAAAATCCTGTCTATCATGAAAGGACCAAGCATCTGGATGTTCATTTCCATTTTGTGAGAGATTTGGTGCTCAAGGAGTAGTCGAATTGAAGAAAGTTGCCACTGAAGAAAATCCAGCAGAAATGGGCACAAAGATAATCACTCCAGCAAAGTTCAGGCACTGCTTGAAATTGCTATCAGTGGAGTGGTCAGAATTGGCAAACAGCTATGAGGGATATGGCTTAGAGGGCACTACAAGAGTTTCAGAGTCTCAAGGTGGAGATTGTTGATGTGAAGACTGAAACGGAGTCACTTGGGGATTAATGGAACACTGCCATTTTGAGCTAATTTGTGTGGATTGGTCGTTGATCCAACGATGAAGTCCTTCAATTTGGTCAATGTTATATAAGCGCTTGAACAATTAGTTTTGTTGCTCTGCGATTATTGTCTCTATTGAATAGAAATGTTCTCTGTTAGGTGTTATTCGTGTGTCGAAATCTTTGTAACTTGGGTTGTTTGAGTGATTAGGATGGTTATTCGGGAGGGTATTCTGCTTCATCTAGGGTTTCTTGGTGAGATTCTTTAGGGTTAAATTGTTGAGAAGATTTTTGTAAACTGTAGAGAGTGTGATCTTAGTGTAATTGATCTTGTGGATCTTGATCTAGTACAGCGGGCTTTCCCATTTCCAGAGCTCAATGGGATGTAGCTATCCAATTGGATAGTGAACCACGATAATTTGGTGTTGTGATGTTGTTCCTGATTTATTGTGGTTTGTGTTTGATTGTTGATTAATTGGATTGAGGTATAAACACTTTGTTATAGTACCCCCTCAATATATCGACTAGTCTCCGATACAACAATGCTTTTTCAAAAGCATATAGTATATATATACTTGTGTCAATTTTTTTTTTTCATACAATTGATTAGACCAAGATTACTAGTTTATGTTGGGTGAAGATCGGGGACTTGCTTGATAGATAATGTTGTACAGCCCCTGTTGGCACATCTAAATGATATTTGTTTTTTGTACCTACTTATAAGGATTTTCTTCTAAGCTTCACGCAATTATTTTTCACCTTATTTAAAGAGACACAAAACTATAAATTGGCCTCATCTCTTATTTGGCTAAAGTTGTAGAAGTGACAATTATAATTAATAGCTTTATTTATCATATGAAATAATGAAAAGCCGTGAGTACATTATAAAATGGGAGCACAAGACACCCTTATTAAACTTAAAGCCCATCAGAAACCTGTAGCAACTCTTTCAGGCAAAAGTTAGTTGATGCTCTGCGCTTTACTGGCGAGAAGACACAAAATGTGCTCCAGTCCTGCAGATTTCGGTGCTCATCAAACAGGGCAAACAAATATGTTTCAATAGCCTTTCCAGGCTTCCTGGGAGTCCCTGTGTTTCCATTCACATGACCAACAAATTCCTGTAGTAAGTTCCTGCTTTTCCAGTGGCTCGAGGTTTCTTCTGATGGCCACCCACTTTCTGATATAACAATCTCCAAATTGGGGGCACCAGCCTTTTCCAAAGCGGCATAGTGAGCATCTGTCATCGCATCGAACAGATTCTTGTACTGATATTGATTATCTGTTACTACAATCCTGGAGCGTAAACAACGCGTAAGGCAGGCTGACTTGCGCAGTGTTATAGGTAGACAAAAAGGGTAAAATGACAAGGAGTGGAGCTCCATTTTGTGCCAGGAATTGATTAGGGGGTGATGTAGGAGTTCGCTTCAGTACTGAAAGTTCCAGGACGAGGAGAGGAATTGGTTAACAAAGTGGTGTGCGATTGCGGTTGAAACCTTAATCTGGCCTTGTAAATTTGCTGCAGCTATTGCTTGTGAACGTTCTGCATGGCAGAGAAGAACAAATTTAGCTTCTGCATCAGCAGGGTGGATTTCATTTCCGACTGCAATGTATCGGAATTTGACATCAGCAGAGTAGGCCAGGACGTTTGTTGGACCCAATCTCCGTTTTGCAGAATCTGTAAGTTCCTGGAGTTTGTCTATCGGGATGTCGAGGATGAGTTGAATGTGGATCCTTCAAGGCTGGAGGGTTGCTGGATCCGGATCGTAAATTGCATTTCCTAATGTTATTTGCTTTGTAGAGGCTCACAACGTCAGCTTATGATGGCAAATTGTTACCATTTCTTCCATAGCATACCCCTATGGCGCTGCAAAATTAGAAGTACTTTGAATGTAGTGCTTTATATGTAAAATCTCGAAGTGCTTTTGAACATGAAGAAAACAATGATTGCCTTAACGTGTTAGTAAAAACTATTGAACTAAATAAACAGCATAGATTTCGAGTACAGATCCTTATGACAAATTAAAGACATCATATTGCTTTTATCTTTTGAAATCCATAGTATAACTAATTAATTAAAAAATCAAGAATATACTAAGTATAAATTAGCATACACATCTTAATGTATAAACTATGTAACGCAAAACAACTGTTAAATAAATATGTTAAAAGGGGAAATTTTTGCTGTCAAACTTTAAAAGGTATAGTAATTAGTTTTAAGACATAAATACAATTAGTCAAAATCTTTTGAAAAGTCTCAGTATTAACTATTGGACATCAACAACCCAAGGAGCAACAATCTATAAACCTGAAAGGTTTTTCACTTGCGGAATAAGAGGGAAAGCCATGGATCAGAAAAATAAAATAAAAACCAAAGTTAATTCTTTCTGGGGCACAATCTTTAGCTAAGCATCCACCTCTATACGAACCTTCCACTGGAAGAGATCCAATATTTAAACCTCAGTCTGACTTATCAGTTCCAGTCTTTTGTCAATTACTCCATGGAATTAATGACACCAAGACTTTTCAAATGATATATTAAGATGAATAAAGACTAGTCAAATCAGTGAATCACATAATCTGCCATAATTGGTGGCAAAGTTCTTTAGAATTCTCCTTTTGCATTTCTAGACCCTGAAGAAAGTCTTTGGCCGCCTGGTGGCTAACCTTCAAAATTAAGCTTACGCCAACCTGAAAAACATGGACCAGAAGTTACAGGTTAAGGGTCCAGTTAAGGGACGGATTCTAAGTTTTTCACAAGTTAGAGTTGACTGACCTGGCTAAGTTAGGTTAAGGGTCCAGTTAAGGGACAGGATTCATTAAGTTTCCACAACTGCTAAGTTACAAGTTAATGGTCCAGTTAAGGGACAGGATTCATTAAGTTTTCCACAAGATTTTTGCAAGTAAGAGTTCACATAAGTAAATTATGTTAAGGAAATTAGCAAGGTGGTATACATATAGTAAATAACACATGCTACTCGATCGAGAAAATATTATCTGATTTGGATCCCACCTTAATTGATTTTCTTTATTTAGCAAACATCTTTCATTTAAAACATGACTTAATTATAAGGACCCATGGTTTGTAAACTGATCAATGTTTCAGTCTCTAACGATGTGTGAGTGACAGGGATTCTCCTCTGAGGAGTCACAGTTCCGTGAAAACTTTTGTCACCCTTTGGTGACGCAAAATGCTGTTACTTTTGCTAATCTTCTTTGCCTGTTCATTAAGGAAAAAACAAACACATATTTGGCTTATTGCCACCAAGAAACCCATAAAATAAGGCATCAGCTTGACTAAAAATTAACTGCTTCCACTCAACAATACTTATGTGGCGCAATGAGCCTCGTAGAATAGTAGTCTTATTAATTGCTTTATTTATTATAAGCAAGGCCTTGAGTACATTAACAAATGGGCACAAGGGCACTCTTATGTTTAAAATTGTAGCAAATCTTTCAACCAAAAGTTAGTTGATATCTGCTGCTTACTAGGCGAGAACACTCCAAAATGCTGCTCAGTCCCTGCAGGTTTCAGGTTCTCATCAAACATTGCAAAACAATATGTTTCAATAGCCTTTCCAGGCTTCCTGGGAGTCCCTGCGGTTCCCTTCACATGATTTATCAAATTCTGTAATAAGTTCCTGCAATATTCACAGTCGCTGCAGGATTTCGCTGAAGGCACCCACTTTCGGATACAACAATCTCCAATTTGGGTGCACAGCCTTTTCCAAAGCCGCATAGAGAGAATCCAACATTGCATCAAACAGATTCTGTATTGATATTGCTTATCCTGAACTACAACTCCTGGAGCAGTAAACAAGGCATATGGCAACTTGATTTGCGCGGTGTTACCGGTGTAGGCAAAATAAGGGTAGACATTGGCAAGAAGTGGAGCTCCATTTTTCGCCAGGAATTGAATTATAGGGTGATGTAGGAGCTCGCTTGAGTACGAAAGTTCCCTCAGACGGAGGCGAGGATTTGGTAACAAGGTAGTGTCGATTGCGGTTGAAACCTTGATCTGGCCTGTAAATTCGCTGCAGCTATCGCGCTGTAAACGTTTTTTATTGCGGTTGTAAAACAAACTTAGCTTCTGCATCAGCAGGGTGGATTCGTTTCGACTGCAATGTATCGAAATTTGACACCAGGAGAGTAAGCCACGACGTTTTTCTGGACCCAATCTTTTGCTTTTGCAGCATCTGTCAGGCTCTGAAGAGTGGTTTTGGGACATCGAGGATGAGATCAATGTTGGATCCCTCAGGGCCTGGAGGGTTGCTTGATCTGGATCATAAATTCTCATTTTCCCAATTGTTTGCTTTGAAGAGACTCACAACTTGAGCCTGTGATGGCAGATTGTTGCCATTTCTTCCATAGCATACGCTACAGCGCCTGCAAAAAATTTAAAAAGTGCTTTTGAGTTGTAACGCTATTATTTATAAAATCTAAAGTGCTTTTGATCATGATAAAAACAGTTGACAGAATTAGTGTTATAGTAAAAACATTAACTAAAATATACATGTAATATTGCATATATAAATTAATACATGTGCCTAAATACACACGTAAAATATCTGAACAATTAAATTACAGATAATGTTATAATTATTGGTGAGGGAGATAGGAGAGGACCTGATACTCCTATATGAGACATCAATAATCCGAAAAGCAGCAACATGCAACACCGAAAGGATTTTTTTCAGCAGAATAAGAGAAAGCCATGGATCAGACAAATACGAACCGAACTTAATTTTTTGGGTACGATTTTTAATGAGCATCAGCCCTATATATAGATTGAAGAGATAAATTATTTTAAACCTTAGCTTCGACTAATGAGCTACAAAATTATTTCCTGGTCAATTACTCAACTGATTTATGATCACACCAAGACTTTTCAAAAGATTTATTAATATGAATAAAGCCAAGACCTGAGGGATAAACATTAATACAGGATTCGACAGCTAATCAAATTCAGTGAATCAAGTAATCTGCCATAATTAGTGGTAAAGTTTTTTAGAATTCCCTTTGAATTTCTGGACGTGAAGAAAAGTCTTTGGCTGATCTTGTGTGTCAGGTGTCGGTTCAGGATAAGCTTCTGGTGCCTAACCTTAAAAATTAAAAATGATCCAAACCTGAAAAACAAGGACCAGAATTTACAGGTTGAGGTTGTGGGTTCTACCAGGAGCAGGCACCACAAGAAAAATGCTCTGTAACGACCACACCGTTTCGCGCAATGAATGTCATCAGAATATGTCATATATACCTCGCTGAAAGCTGTGCGTTTTGGAGTCTATACAATATGTTTTAAATGAATCCATTAAGATTGGCACAAGGTCAAGTTCATATTCTAGTTGGAAATTTTTATGTTGACTTTCCTGTTCACTCATTTATGGATGCATATTCAGACGGAGGAAATAATTTGATAAACAGAACTTCAAATTTAGTTTTACTAGTTAGGTATCCGTAGAAGCAAAGCTGGATTAGAAACTGCAGCTCCCGCTGAACCTTACAATTTAAGAAACGGAAAAACAATGACCTTCGGCCATACAGATGCCATAAGAGGGTTTAAACCCTAAACCTTATTGGAACAAACCATAGGCCTAATCATCCGACCCCACCTTCCCAGGTCCATCCGAATAACCAATTGACCCCATGATTTAAATTATTGGGTAAATTAGTAAGAGTCAATATTAATATGTAACATTGGTGACCTACAATTTTTTTTCAATTGATCAAAGGGACTAAATAACTTGAGGGACTGAAAATTTTTCTTTCAACAAGTCAAAGACCAACCAGTTGGAATGCTATCTGTTACAAGTCATGTTTTTCAAATTTTATGATCCAGAATCTCTTGTATTGAGGGGGGTTGTATTAATGAAAATTATGCAAAGAAATTTAAAAAAAAAAAAAAATTAAAAGATGGGCAATCAAATATGGGCCTCATAAATATTTAGGTAAGACCCAAATGAAATTGTGTCGAGATGCGCCGGGTCCTCTGGCCCAAGTCATGACTAGCCTCCGCCCTTTGAGGTTGAAGGGCCCAGAGGCCTCTATTTTGTTTTCCTTAACATAATTACAGTTTCTAGTAAAAAAAACCATATTGATATGAAAATTCCTTAAGAACCTTCCCTAAATAAAATATAGAATAGAATTTATCTGAGCCACCTTTAGAAACTAAATTGGTATTAATAGTAATACTATTATATTTAATAATAGGAAAGCAATAAAACCAAAAAAAAATTCTTTTTTTATTTTAGCATGAAGAAAAAAAATAAAAAATTTAGCAAAAGCAAAAAAAATTAAGAAAAACTTAGAGGAAGGAAAGAAACAAAACCTTATAGAAAAACTATTTGGTTAATCAAAATAGAAAATTTTATAAATTTATAAATTAAAATCTAAAAAAGAATTTAAAAAAATTTAGCTTAAAGTTGGGTTTTAATATAACCTTCTAAGAATGTCGAAGATTTTAAACACATTCGACATTATTGACATAAGATATACGAACAGTTTAAATTAGTTGAACGGATATCTCACATCAACAAAAAAAGGCTACATTCAAATATGAAATTTTAACTAAATTATAACAAAAGAAAAAAAATTAATATAAAAATATGTCTATTTACACTAATTCCTTTAATTTACAGCTATTTTCAATGGCACAAAATCAGCCACGTCACCAGAGACTTATTGGGCACGTCATCACCACTATAAACCGTTAATTAGATAAGAAAATTTCGTAAGGCATAGAAGAACACTGAGCTCACAGCCATGGCGCCAGCTCTTCTTAATTTGAATTCTACCTCAGTAATGGCCTGTGCCAGCGTCAAAGAGACCTTAATAGACAGACCTCAACTCCAGGAGAAGACCAAACGCCCCGCGTTTGGTTTTGGGAGGCACGGCCGCGTTGGAGGTTCCACTGCCGTTGCTCTCTCCAGCTCTCCCTCAACTCCAAATCGTTGTTGGCTGTCGAAACAGGGAAATTAAGACTACCCTTTATTTTTTGTGTTGGTTCCCAGAAATGAGAGAGAGAAGATTGAATGATGAAGTTTAGAGCTGTGGGACGTGTTTCGTGGTTCGGTTGTGTTGTGTTTAGTTTTTAAATGTATTTTTTGAGTGTCAAAATTTTAATGTTTTTATAAAGAATTGAATTGAGAAAGAGAAAACTGTTGTTAATTGAGATGGCGGCTGAAAGGATTTTGTGTTATGGCAGGGAAAAAGGTGCTGCAATGGTGGATAAATTGGGGAAGAATTCTGAGCTTGTTGAAGTTAACATTGATAATGTGGATTCATTGGAAACTGCTTTAAGAGGTGCAAAGTCCTTCTTTTTCGTTCAGGTGGACGTTTCCATTTTTTTTAAATCAGACTTGAATTTTTCTGAAATGAGTTTGTCAAAAATACAAAAATTTGTGAATTCCTATCAGTTCCTTATGCTGATGAGTTCAATAACAATTTATATATTAAAGATCTCTTTCAGAAGGAAGGGTTTGGATACTAAAAATGTGTTGACATTCGCATTTGAGAGTTCTTATACATGCATACACCTTATTGTGTCCATGGCAATCAATTTTGTAACAATAATATATCGTGCAAATACTATAAATGTTCTTCTTCAGATGTGGATCTTGTAGTCCATGCTGCAGGGCCTTTTCAACAGTCACAGAATTGCAATGTACTGGAAGCTGCTATAGAGACCAAGGTGAGAAAAGGTAATTATTATGTGAAATTTTCTTTTCTTTTATGTTTTCTTTCTCTCATCTATGTGATAATAATTAGCATGTTTACGACTCTACAATTTAACCGAGATGTTGTCTCATGAAGTGTTTGTTCTATCTCCCAACAGACGGCGTATATGGATGTTTGTGATGATACCAGCTATGCATTGCGTGCGAAATCCTTGAAGGATAGAGCAATAGCTGCAAATGTTCCAGCAATAACTACTGGCGGAATCTATCCCGGAGTGAGCAATGGTGCTACTATGAATTTTTTTGTTCTGCATTGTGCACATCTGGCAATATAAATCTAAGATAAAATTAGAATAGAAGTAACCAAAATGGAAGAGCAAAAGGTTCATTATTGTAACATGTAAACTCCACAGAATCGTTGCCATCAAGTAAATATTATCTATGTTGGTAATCTTACCTGGCTTTTCGAGATTTTTACTCACATATATAAGTTCTACACTTTTCATGGCAGTGATGGCTGCAGAGCTAGTTCGTGCTGCGAGAGATGAAAGCAAGGGAGAGCCAGAGAGGCTAAGGTGATTATACCTGCTAATTGTTTATCCACTATCCAGTTCCACTCCCCTTGCTGAATTAGTTTCAAGTAATGATTGACATTTTATAGTTTATTCTGATTTTTTGCATTTTATTTTTATAATTTCCATCAACAAAAATGTTGAGACCATTCATAATTATCTTTCTTTTTTTCATTTTTAGTTAAATGAACCTGCTTTAAGACCTTTTAGTCAAATCTATTTCAAACACCAGGTTTAGTAACCATAAAACCTATAAGTTTACACTTCTGAATCTTATTTAAACTCCAACAACTGAGGATTGCAATCAACTTATGAATTTCCACTTATGAATATTTTAATTTTTGTCGGGGAAGGTTGTTTGGGCATGGGAGTGGAGGAATTCAATAAAGGAGTGAGGTTTGAGCAATAATCATCATGTCATATGAATATAAGATAACTATGTGAGCAGTAAATGCCCTATGGAATAGAAAAACTGAAGGATTTATATACAAGGAGTTGGCTTGTTACCCATTAGTTCAAGCTTTTGGGTTCAAGCTAGTTTCATAATCATGCATGCAAGCTTTGGGAGCCAAAACCAAAGGAGTATCTATGCATTTCTTTTACAAAATTTATAAATAGCTTGCTTTCCTCCCATCTTTCTCCTTGTATATATGATTTATGTGCAAATATGCTCTTCTCAGATTCAGCTATTATACAGCAGGCACTGGAGGTGCTGGTCCTACAATATTAGCTACTAGTTTTTTACTTCTTGGAGAGGAAGTTGTTGCATATAGTAAAGGTCAGTTTCAAGGGTATATTGTGAATTATCTATGCTCACTTCTTCTACTTATATGGTATCTAACCATGATGGTGCACTATCCTAGCAGGAGAAAAGGTCAAACTGAAGCCATATAGTGGAATGATCAATGTTGATTTCGGAAAAGGAATTGGAAGAAAAGACGTCTTTCTATTGTAAGTTCATAGGAAAGAAGTTGATTTCAAAACTAGTGGGAGAGATTTCTCTGATGATTTGAGAAACTTTAGGACAGTTTTCATAAATTTATGGGAGGCTTTTAACCAATTTCAAAACTAGTGCTACTTGTTTGTATATTAGCAAAATTAAGGGAAAGTCAAGCAATAGTCCTCACAGTTATATTCTGTGGACCTAGTAAAATCATCCCGAAGTATGGATAATTTTTTTTTAAATAGCATGATAAATTCTCATGGCTAAATTAGCGTAGAGAACTGATAAATATATGGAAAATGTCACACTCACAACCTCTTCTCACACACTTCCTCTCATAACCTCGACGTGACAGCTCTCAATTGTTCAACTCATAATAGGTCCCATCTGATAAATTGAAGCTGACTAATTGCGAACTGTCATGTCAAGGTTGTGAGAGAAAGTTCGTGAGAAGAGGTTGTGGATGTAGCATTACTCTAAATATATAACAGTTACTACTCTCATGTGAAGAATAGATTGGTGTAAGTGACCTAAATGTATTGTTTCACCAATTATGTTCCTGAAAGTATATAGAATGTCAGAGAGTTGATAGATTGCTTATTGTCTTGAGCTGGATTAAAATAAAATCGGTGGGGTTCCATCCCTGAGTCAGCCTTTACTATAAGAATTCAGGCTATTGTTAATGCGTAGCTTATGATGAATGTCATTTACATTTAGCCATTTGTTTTGGTGTAGCCACTTGATTGAAAAACTGAGAATTGTGAAATTGCTTTATTTCCTGCAGCAGTTCAATTCAACTGAATCATTTATTTTCAGGAATTTACCGGAGGTGCGAAGTGCTCATGAAATTCTAGGAGTACCAACAGTCAGTGCTCGATTTGGAACTGCACCATTCTTCTGGAATTTGGGAATGGTTGCCATGACAAAGCTTCTTTCTCCTGTATGCAGTTGCTTTACTCACAGCTTGAATTGGCAGATTATTAGATTTTTCAAGTGGCTTGTTATTGAGTTGTATGTTATTATAACGCCCATATATTATGGAAGCTGCTGGGGAAGCATAACTAGTGGTCATATCATATGTAATGTTCCGAGCATATCATTTAATGATTTGGTGATTGATTAATTCCTAAAAAAACTTAAATTACAACTGACAGACACATGCACCTTTAATAGATAAAAATCTTCTGGAACTTATTCCATGTAACTGTTCCTATCAGGAACTTGGTAGCAAAATCTAAGAAACAAATGCTGCATCGATTATTGATTTGATCAAGCATCTGTTTAGAATGAGTAGCTGTTTGTTTCCTCTGGATAAGAACTTTAGTTTTGGTTCAATATTTCAGGAGTATCTGAGAGACCGAAACAAAGTCCAACAGTTGGTTCAGTTGTTTGATCCTGTAGTCCGAGTATTTGATGGGATCGCTGGAGAACGTGTATCCATGAGGGTGAGATTACAATATTAACTTACTTTTATTATTGTTATTATTATTCTGTAATTTTTTTTTTTAAATGAAAATATGAAATCCACTCGGGGTTCAGTGTAATACAAGTTCCTTTGCTAATGCTTCTTTTTACTGGCAGATTGACTTGGAATGCTCAGATGGACGCAATACAGTTGGTATATTTAGTCACAGGAGGCTCTCTGGGTAAGCTGTTTCGTCTTCGTTTCTAGAATTCATATTCAGTAGAGCGCTTCCCTCAAAATCAATGAACTATATTGTGTGCCATACTAGTTCATAATTTACGGATAGATTCTGGAAGACATTATAGGATGTTTTAAGCAAGAAGTTTACATTTGTTTCAGATCCGTGGGAACTGCTACATCTGCTTTTGCCCTTGCACTTCTTGAGGGAGTCACAAAGCCAGGGGTTTGGTTTCCAGAAGAGGTATGCACAATGGCATGAAAATTTTACCGTCAGAAACGTTTAATTTTAACTTTTATGATAATTTATTAAAAAAAAGATTCTGCAGCCTGAAGGTATTGCAATCGAGGCAAGGAAAGTTCTGCTTGAGCGTGCTGCACACGGAACAATAAACTTCGTAATGAACAAGTAATGCTTCTTCTCCTGTTGTTGAACTCTTTGTTCTTCTATTAACCTATTTTCTTGTTGGTTTTATTGTCACTTGTTTTCTTCTCCCAATAGGCCACCATGGATGGTGGAAACAGAACCGAAAGAGCTCGGATTAGGAATATATGTATAATAATGCAGAAAAACAAACTCAAGTTATAGATCAATATTCTTCTTCAGCATCTTCACCATACTTTGAAGGTAGAACTTCCAGGCATAATTTGTCACATCTAGTTATTCATGTTTCTTGATGATTCGGCGTCTTTTGATTCAGCTAATGTCTGAAGTTCTACGTCTCAGGTATTGGAAATTATTGATTGTCAAAAGCAACACCTATGTTGCGGGAAGATCAGTCTCACAGATAATTAGTTCTTTACAAGAAAAAGCAAGTGAAATATTGTAACTATTGACTAACTACTCTTTTGGAGTAACCTACATTTTTCTTATAATGCTTTGAGCAAAGATGTTTCAAAAATCATAAATTATCATCTCGAGTTTACATCAATTTCACGGTCGAATTTTGGACCATTTCAGGATCTAACAAGCAGAATTTTCTGACACTCTAGCAGGAAATTCTGCAGAACTTGTATAACTGCAACCTTGCCCAGAAAATTTCCTTCAGGCACCAATTGATTCTGGCAAGTCAACCTTCACTTCGACTTTCAAGCTGCAATTCGTCCAATTCTACATAATATATATATATGTCCAGAACTATTTGCAGTCAAATCATAGTAGAAGAACATACTTAACACTGCATATAGCGTCATACAATAAGGGGCTTTTCATTCAAAAATTCAACTCATTGAGAAACACACTGTACAAACAAGCAAACTCATTCGTATAACAGTATATCAACAGGAACTGTATTCGGCAAATGAACAAGACAAACTGAAATCATTCTGAAAATAATGTACATAAAATCAAACCAAAAAATGTCTCTCATATTAATTATGACTCCTTCATAATCCTAAAAAGATCCCATCTTCTTTCTTTTCTACCTTTTTTTTTTTTTTTTTTTGGTTTTCCGGCTTCAGTTTTATTCGTGCCAATGTAACAAACTGCTGAGGTTTTTTTTTTTTTTTTTTGGTTTTCCGGCTTCAGTTTTATTCGTGCCAATGTAACAAACTGCTGAGGCCATTGAGCTTTCTGGTTGCACTGTCAAATTTCACCTGCATAGATTACTGTTAAATTTACATAGCTCAAACAGTTACCGACCTCCCTCTATTTCATATCTTGGATTAGAGCTTTTCTTTTTTCCATGGAGAACCTCTTTCAGTATAATACAATTCCTGTGTCAAATCTTCGACCATCTTTTATATCCTTGTGGGCAAAACTCTTTGGTTAGCAAAATTTTTTTTGGTTAGATAACCACAATTCTCAGCCAGGCATTCACCGACATAGTATCTCAATATTCACATAGCCACTAGCTCTTGGACAGTAGGTGAAATCATTTCCCACGACAGCATCTCTTGGTTGGGATAATGTGCAGATTGCTGATAATTGAGTAAATTCCTCATCCAACTACACCGTTTTTTATCATGAGATTCTAATCATGCATATTGCACAAAGTTGTCATGAAAATCTTTTTGATCGAGTATCTTCTGACCGTTTGGTGGGTGAGTTAGCATACGACCTCCACACTTCTCTCCACTGTCGCCTACTGCTGCTTCTCTCATATGGATAATTTTGAGCATCAGTGGTTGTTCTGGATGTATTGCTTCCATTGCGTTTCTTTTGGGCATTCCTCATCTCTTCCTCAAGATCATACCGTGAACGCTGGAAATTAAAAAAAAAAAAAAAAAAAAATTGTGACCATATGAATACTAATTTAGCAGCACAAGGAATAATACAAGAGAAATTAATAAATTAAAAGATTTGAAAATAATGTATACAAAGAGGAAGGACACTTGCCATGATAGCAATAAAAAAAAAAAAAAAAAACATAAAATCACACAAACACGATGTTGAAAAAAGCCCAAGTAGCCAGTCTTGACATGTGAATATGGGCCTATAAGTTTAATAAATTTTCCTGATAAAAACCAGGAAGGCTAGCACTTTGTCATCAAAAAGCCTATGCAACATTAGGTGAATGCCTATTGATTACATAATCAATAAGCACAGCGTTAGGCTTGCAACTTGATGGCAAATTGTAGAATGATGAAATGATGAGGATAAACAAATTGTAACAAAAATAATCAAACCAAAGGGTGATATACAAAAAAAGCCACCAAACAATTTAAGGGTTGTTCAAGGTATTAGACTGACAATTTTAATATAGGGAAGAAGATTTATATTTACGGTTCAATCAAAAATGCAAACCAACAGTTTAAGGGTTCTTCAAGGTATTAATCTGACTTCTTTAAGATGACCGTTTTATGAAGGTTTCTGGATCATGTTAACATTTGCCAAAATTAATTTCAATGATCATCATTGAGCAATGAAGTTGCTAGATGTTTTAACATCAACCAATAAAAGTACCAAAACAATTTAAATTTCCACAAAAATGACCACTGATCTGCCAGGGCTGCTTAGTGTCCCCTTTAGAGCATAAGAAGGGGCAAATCCCCACAAGACACTAAAGTTGCAAAGCTAAGCAAGGAGTGACCCAACAACTCTTTTTTAGCAAAAAGTTGACTGTTCTAAGCACAGTTTTGAGGAAAAAGACAACCAAAAGAAATCAGAACATGGTAAAAGAAGGTATAACACATGAAAATTTGTGACATAAGAATGCACAATAAGAAAAGGGTGTAGAGAAACCTTGGTAGGATCTGAGAGTACAGCATATGCCTCTCCAATCATTTTAAAAAGTCTATCAGCATCATTGTGAACTTCTGCTCCAATCTCCTTCCAAAGCCCATCATCCCCATTATCATTTCTAACCAAGCTTTGACCCGCCTAGATCAATAATGATTTTGTTAGATGGGTAAATAACAGTAAGCATGCAAATAACTCATATAATATAAGAAACCTTGTCAGGATGATGTCGAAGTGCAGCTTTCCGATAAGCCTTTCTGATGTCTGATGCAGAAGCAGATGGTTCAACTCCTCTGCCACATAATTCAAAATACGAGAGATTTTAAACCTCAAGATTAGAATTAGCCACTAGCTATATTAAGGAATTTAGGAGTTTTGCTTAATTAGAGTTCACTCTGTTACGGGTTCGACACTTTAAATGTGGAGCCTTATGGGGAGAGAGGAGGCGAATCATGAAGGAGAGAAAAAGGAAGGCAACTGGGGCAAAGTGTAGAGAGAAAAGATGGTGAAGGGAAGCCAATAGGGAGAGATTGGGTAATGATTATCAAGTAAATTGATATTCTTTATGCTAGCCAATATTTTAGACATTTCCATTTCTACTAAACATTCACCAAATCAACTGAGATTTAAATTCTGAAATTGAACTTGAAACATGGAAGACCTAATTGAATTTGAATAGAAGTTATATAATTAAAATGGAATTTTTACCTCTCTATCAATAAGCAAAGAAACTAAACACTTGGCAGAACCTAAGAGTACCCTGAAGACTATCAATAAAATAAGCATCATGAGAAGAAAAAGTTCAAAGAGGAATAACTTGAGGACAATGGCGAGGATAGCTTGGGTATCAGCTAACTTCGAAAAAGAAAAAAAAAACATTTTGCCACGTGCACACATAAAAATAAAGGGTGACTGTAGTATGTATGCTTCTAGTTACAATTGAACCATACCAACCCAATGTTATCTCAACTTATGAAAGTTACATTTTGAACATAAAATCAGTCCTGAGTTACTAGGAAAAATGAATCTCCAAAAGTTATAACACAAGAAAACTGTTTAACATTAAAGATTGATAATGCAGCAATATCCAATCTAAAGCTGCCAAATCTAACACTAATTATGACCAAGTTATCCTTCATGAAAAATTCTTCACATCACCAGAAAATATGATGCAATTTAGCTTTCACTAGAATATGAAAAGACATTGTAACCAGAATGTACCCATCTATATACCAAAGTCCAAACAGAAACAAAATGGTTATGTGACATACAGAATGCTTAAAACTAATCAGGCACTGTTCTTTCTGCATATCTCACTTCAATATTCATAGGTACCAACCATAAGCAAGTGACATAAACTTCCAATGGAAAAGAGTAGCTTAATAAAATAGGTTTCGTCATGCATTTTGTCTAGAATCAGATTAATCTAATAAAGAGGTGAAGATGCATGTTCCAGCATAACTCATGAATTGGCAACATATCATAAAATGGTGCCAGCATATCTAATTAGTCAGAATCACAAGTGAAAGAGACTCACAGAATAAGGTACATATCCAAGGGGATGTCCTTCCTGGCTTCTTCTTCTATTGCAGTAAGCCGTAAACGAGCTTGTCTTAGATCATTTGCGTAGTTAGTTGATCTATCACAAGATTGATTGCTCTCTTTCTTGCTTAGTAAGAGAGCTATAAGCCTCTGAAGATCACTAGCTGCTTGCCAATAGTCCCTAATCATCTCATATAACGTCTTCTCGAATTGCCTGTAGAGTAACAACACATTGATATTACCTAAAATGTTATTCAATAGAAGAAAACCCTAATTGACCCATAACAACAAAATAAAAATATTATTGTAAAAAGAAAGATCAACTTTCCCAAGATTCAAACGGAAAAAAAAAAAAAAAAAAAAAGAAAGAACCCAGTATTGTAAGGCACATTGGTTGAAGTTAATTTGCCGGTTCCCAAATGATACTAATGACATGCTAAAAGCCATACTTAAATCCAAGTGTATGATACAGTTTCACTTAAAATCCATATCCAACCTACTCTTACACTGAGCTGCTAATTATTTGAGCCAGCAAACCTCAACTCTTAGAAGTCTAAGGACTGTATTGAAGTTTCCTGAAAAGATTCAAATAATTCTAACACCTTTCACATGCCAAACTTCTTTTAATTACTAAAATGTACATGAATGTACATAAATAGTTATGCTACACAACTGTGTTATGAGTATAATTATAATCTTCACTAGCAATATTTTTTTAATCAATGAAATATAATTAGATGTACAGGAACCACTTGACAGAATTTTTAATTGATAAGAGTTTAACAAAAGTATTTAATTTTAATGTTGTGAGCAAGGCACATGAATCAAATTCGACAAAAACTAACATTAACTGATTATAATTTAATAATACATTAAAGAGGTTTGAAAGCAACACTGTTTGGTGAAACAAGCTCTGATACTATGTTATGGTAACCACTTGATCCAAGAGCTTAAGTACATAGCCAGTCAAGGAGTTAAGGAATCTTTTGCGTAGGAGCAACTTGAGTAACTATTATTTTCTGGAAGGAGCAGTTTGGGCACGATGTTTTAATCAATTGAGATACTTATCTTAATCATGAATACACTTGATTAAGTAGAATTCAAATGATTCTTATTTAATCATGGTATCATCAAAATCTTAGATAGCTTATGATATAAACAGGGTAGTATCATTCAAAACCTTGAGAAAAATGAAAAGCACCATTGCTAAATGTTCAATCTTCACCAAGCATCCCGTGAACACCTCCCCCCTCGCCTTCCCTCTTTCCCAATATATATTTTTAGGCAATATCATAAGAAAGAAGAATAATGCATCAGTTCAGACACAAACCTTTATATAATTCCCATCAAGAGCTATAGATAGGCTGCAATCTGCAATAGCATCAGTAATATTGCCCAACGCTTTGTATGCAGCAGCACGATTACAGAAACAAATAGCTGCAAAAGGATGTGACTCCACAGTGCATGACAAAGCAGCAGTATAATGTTCAATGGCTTCTGAATGCCTTCCTGCTTGGAATGCTTCATTCCCAGCAACCTGCAATAGTGTAGAACAAATCATTCACACTCAGAAAAGCAAAACAAATAATCTAGAAATCATCGGATACTTTCAGTTCTATGATGGGAGAACTGAACACATTAACCAGTTCAACAAAATATGATAGTAGGCATGAAAACTGAAATCAGATTGTCCAGGAAGTCATGAGACTAACTGATCAAAAATAGCACTACCATAACACCATTATTTGCAACAATTCCACCCATTTATAAGTGGAGAGAAGAATTCAAATGTCAACTCTTTAAGAGCATCCAAACCAATATATACCACAAAACTTCTGAAAATAGAAATATGATATTGAATAGGGCATTCTCCTCTTCTATTGCAAGGCACACCTGATAATAATAGTGTGTCAATAAATGTGCATGTTAGACACAGTCTATATATCAACAGCTATGCCTATGCCAGATCTGTTCAGGAACAAACTCCTAGGTGCCTTGCTTATTTTGAAGGTTCCATCCAAAGAGAGAGAACAAAAAACATTGTATTAAAAGCAGAGATTAAACAAAGCACAAAATGGGCATACCTTATGGCGTAAGAGCTCACGCACAGTGGCAACTATGGGTATTGAAGATTCTAGAGGCTTTCCTCCATTCCTGGGAAAAATAGAATAAGCGGTATGATTTATCATAGTGGAACAAAATGAATTGGAAGAAATTAAATGTGTTAGAGACTTAGGAATTACCCCAGTTTTTCTTGTTTCTCAAGTGATGCAACAGCCTCCTCCAGCCGTCCTAGATTAAAGTATGATTTGAAAATTAAACGACAGCGCCAAAGCCTAAAGTCCTTTGAGGGTTCAAAACGATCTAGATTTGCTAACTGGGAATCGGCATTGAATGTTGGAGAATTCTTTTCAGCAGAATCAAAGGTCTGCTCACACAGTTGAATTACCTCCTCATACTTCCTTAACTGCCAGATGACACAATTGTTAACTCAATTCTGATTTTGTTTTGGTGCAATACTAAATACTGAATAGGCAAATACTTGGAGTATCAATAATATCTAAAATACACAAGCAAAATTTTAAATTTCACATATCAGATAATATAAAAACAGACCATGAAAAGAGCCTCAGCTTTCATTTCGAGTAACTTTTCTGAGTAATAGCTTATTAACAAAGCCTCATCAATGACTGCCAAAGCACTCTGTGCATCATTTAAAGTTTTATTTTGTAGATGTTCAGCAGAGCGTTGCATGCATTCAGACACTTTCTGCCAAACAGGAAAACACTAATAAGTCACAATGTCACTGGACAAGTCATAGATTTCCTCAACATGGATAAATGATAGGAAAAAAGAAATTAAAAAAAAAAAAAAATTGCATAATGTATCACAGATGTGAGATCCAATCATTTCCACATAAAAATTATCACATACCCTCTACAAACAATTCTAGCATAAGCGGTTTAAAAGGAATGAACAAATATTAACATAATCACTAGAATCCTACTTTCTAATTCTTCTGCTCTGCCTTCATCATCTGCTCCTATTCAGGGCCAATCAGGTAGGTTTTTTTTTTTTTTTTTTTCCTTCAAATCGCTTCCTAAGGACAAATCAATTTCACAATGCAAGTTTCATTTTGTGATTAGTTTGATTTATAACTGAACTGAAACATTAATATCTTTCCTCTACCTCGACCTCAGCAATCCCTCACAAATCCTTCTCCTTATGTTTGAACCCACTGCTCAAAATTTTACTTCAAAGAAGATGAGCATGTCAGAAATTATCTATTATCCATGTCCAAATGAGGATAGCATCATCAATTCAATGAGAAAATTATTTAGTTTTTGTGAATTTTGTGCATTTGGAGGATAAACAGCTATTAGTAACTGATGCTAAAAATAACCCCCAGGGCCTCAATAGAAAAATAGAGAAAGTATCATAATTTGGTAGAAAAATTGCAATACCTGTGCCTTTCGAAGGCCATCAGAAGCCTCGACAGCAATTTTTCTGTCCACACAGATATCACTTCCGGACAGTAAACACTTTTTAAAATACAGTGATGCATCTTCAAGTTCGCCAAGGGCAAGGTAACAACTTGAAGAAATCAAAAGTGAAAGCACCAATTAGGAGATATGATCTTTGATAAAGATCAAATAGAATTCATAATGAATATATCTTATGCTACAGTTAAACAATATTACATGTTGTAATGCAGATAATTAGTAAAACAAATATCTAAATAAAATAATTAGTTAAAAAGCTTGATGAGCTGCATACTATCATGAAAAACTAGAAACTTAAAAACCATTCAGATATTTAACTTACAAACAGCACATTTGGAAACTCGAGAGTTTGGAAAGCCACAACAACTCATTTGAGCAAAAAGAAAAAATTATGATGATAATTTCTCATGTAAAAAAGTCCTTAGAAAGAACAAATTGAATTTCTTATTTACCACTCATATGCAGAAAAAACTTGTCTAGTAACAAATTCTATAAAGCATTATTAGGACACAATTAATGCAAGGTCGATTCACACGCACTCCCAAAAGGAATCAGAATACAAAGAAGAGCCTTACTTTGCAGCTCTAACTTGCACTCTGAGGAAATTCAGATCTATCGCAACTGCCAACATGCAGTCCTCAAGAGCATCTCTCATTCTTCCAAGAGACATGCGTGTTGCTGCACGGTTGCTATAGCACAACATCAGTGCCCTAAGACAACTTCGAGAATTCTCACTTTTGGATACACAATTTATCCCTTGTGTGTAACAATCCTCAGCTTTGGACAAATGCCCATTTGTGTAAGCTTGGTTTCCCCTGATATACATCATTTCAAAAAGAAAAATGAACTTGAAGCTGGTAGATAGAAACAGCACACATTATGATCATCAAATGAGAATACCAAAATGAAACAACAACGCACTGAAACAAATGAAAGAGAGTTTTTCTAGTTTGTGTTTAGAGAAAAATAATGAAAAAGCTATTCAAATAAAGAAAAACCTTAATCGCCACTTCTCACAAGCTTCCTGATCAGCAATAGTTGCAGCAGAAGACAAACTAGGCTCCTGCTTTATTTCCTGTCCTCTTACCACTTCGGAATTATGTCCAACTCTGAGTCTAAGAGAAAATTGGTCTCCTTTCTCACCCTGCCGAGCTGACAAAAGCTGTGAAGCTCCAGAGAACGGAGAGAACTGCGCAGAGGTTGATGCATGTGGAATTTTAGCATTGGAAGTGGAATTAAATGAATCATGACCAATTTTAATCAAATTCTTCTTTTTAAGGTGACGTCTTGATGCTGATAAGTGACTTTGACCAGCAGAAGAAGCAGCAAAGGTGAAGTTAGACCCGCTTTGCTCTTCTTGACGTGACGGAAAACTGAATTGCATCCGGCCATCACTATCTTCTCTCTCAATGTTAGAGCTTGAACTAGCTTCAGTTTCAGCTGACTTAACAAAGCCATCAATGTGGAAGTCTATCTCCTCATTTGCTGATTTAAAACTTTCAGTTTCAGCCCCAGAAATAGAATCTTCTGGAGTACCTACGGCACTAACACCTCTATCAGAATGTTCCTCTTTCGTTTCTCTGCTGCTCACATCCCCTTCGTTTATATCCATGTGCTGCGTTGCAACAAGCAAGTCTTTGTCTATTGAAACATCTGAGACTGCTGGCCGTGAATCAGTAGAAGCATCATTGTCAAGACTGAAAGACTCATCTGAAGCAACAGAAGTTTCTCTTGAACATAGAGTGTCAGCCAATGTTTCCTGATATGTTGAAATATCCATTGGAGAATAAGATTCCGAAGGCTCTGGGTTCTCCTGGGAGACACTTTCCCTCGAAACAAAACTTTGTCCATGCCGCAGATGGACTGGGGTAGGCTGCCTTAGTTTTCCTCTCTTTTTCTTTGCTTTCATGTCCCTAACGAATTCCCTCTTTGCACCAAATTCCAATGTCCGATCTACACCAGAGAATAAGTTCGCTTTTGGCAGTGGTGTTTTAAATTCCACAAAGGGTGTTCCCAAACCATCTTGTGTGCTTGTAAAGCTAAACTCATTCTTCTTGTCGAGTCTATCCGTTCCAAACACTTTAGACGCATTGTCAACTGACAGAAAATGCACACCACTGGATGAGAATGAAGATGACGATGAACCGGTTTCACTCGCTCTTGCATCATCTTTCGGTTGGTCAACAGAAACGTGACCACCCCTTGCATCTTTACCCTCCATTGCTGCCTGAAAAGTAAATTCTGTGGGAACTGCTTTGCCCAAATTGTTGAACTCATTATCACCCATATTTCCATCCTGCTTGTCATTCACAAAGATTCCAGAAGTCATTCTTCCCATGTCCGTTGGACCAGCAGAATCACTGGTTTCATTTCCAATATTCAACTTCCTCCCCATTTCATTTGATATTATATTCTCATTGATCTTAGCATCAATTTCATTCTTACTACTCAAATTCAAATTCTTCATCTGATCATGAAGTTCCTTTGCGGCAAAAGGAAAACTCCTTTCTTTTTCTTTACTACTACTGAATACAAATTTCTTCCCGTTAACCTCCCCACCCTCTTTAACACTAAGTTTCTTCTGTAACTCAATTTCAAGCCCGGATTCCGTATCTTTCCCACCTAAACCACCCACATTGTTACCACTCTTAAAAACAAACTCACCCTTATCATTTTCACTACTCTTAGCATTCTCAGCGCTATCGATATTCAACTTCCTCATAGCTACCTCCACCTCCATTTCATCAAAACCAACACTCTTATAATCAGAACTAGCATTACTACCAAACACAAACCCATCATTTGTTTTATTCACACCCTCTTTTTCACTCCCAATTTTCAGCTTCCTCATTTCATCGACAACATTGTTTCCCAAATCATTCTTCCTTGTTCCAAACACAAATACATTAGAGCTCGAACCACCACCCGGTTCATACCCAAAACGATTCGTGCCCACCGGAAACGGGTTGGAACCGGAACCAAACCCGGATCCTGATGCCCCAGGCACTTTAAAACTCTCGGAATTAAATTGCTTTCTCATCTTATGCAATCTCGGCCTCGAAAGATTCGATGATCGCGAAATTGACGACGAATTGGAGCTCAAATTCGGGTTATTACTACTTGAATTTGAAACCCCAGATATATTTTCAGCAAACCTTGATGGGTTCATCTTTGGAAAAAATGTTAATACAATAACAAACCCACCTGTGATAAATTAGATTGAGAAATTAAAGTACTGAACGAAAAGGAAGTAGAAACCTGAGCGTTCGGAGCTCCGGAGTCTAGCGACGCCGGCGGCAACATGTGAAAGTGGGAGTCATCAAATCACACGGCCCAGATTGAATCAAACTAAACGGAAAATGATTGATCAGTAGAGAAAAAAGAGGGGTTTTGTTCACTATTCCACGGGTGTTCTTAAAATTATTATTATTATTATTAATTTTATTATTTTTTGAAAACAAAAGCATAAAAAAATCAAATCAAATCTTTTTTCATTTCATTTCATGTGTTTTGTTTTTTAATCCTGTTGTGTTGCTTTCAAAAAGTACCCTTTTGTTTCTTATTTCTTAATTTTTATTTTTTAATAATTCTTTTCTTTGAATGATTGATTAATTTAATTTATGTTGAAATTAAATCATTGAATATTATAAAAATTTTCTCAGAAAATACAATTAATTGATTAAAAAAATGTGCATTATTTAATAAATAAACTTTAGAAAAGTGTAGAATGTTATTTTAATATTATCCTAATTTCAATTATTAGTTGATATTTTGATAAGCCAAAGCCAAAGAAATATTAGTTAAATTCTAGAGGTTCCTTCTAATCTTCCATTATATCTTGAGGTTACTTTAAGAAATATTTATTTATTTATTTAATATTATGACATAAAATACTCTTTGATTTTCGTTAATTCCCAAATGTTTTTCTCTATTTTTCTTTAATTTGTAACACTTTCCGAAATCTTCAATTTCCTATCCCAAATGATATGTCGTTTTATGAGACATTGATATATAATTCATCATATCAACTCTTTCATTTACACATCAAAACCATATAAAATGACACATCATATGAAATTAGAATAAACAAATTATCGTATTCTTACAAAGAGAGTTGCAAAGCAACTACAATTGAGTTTATGTCCTCCCACTTACGGGGATCCATCATTATTTATAAATTAAAATAAAGGTCACTAAGGTCACCAACCTTCAAAAATCTTGACTATTTCATATACTATTATTCCATTTTTAATATTTTCTATTCATCTAAAATACAAAATCTTGCGTTCAAATTAAGGAGATTTTTTTTTTCTGAAATTTGTTTATTAAAGAATATATTTGAAACAATCTCCTAATACAAAGAGTGTATATATATAGGTATTTCAAAGTTAAATTAAATTTTTGTGTATGTAGTTCTGAATATAAATTAATGTTAAATATATTTTTGTCGGAATAATTATGTGATTAGTGATTCAACAATAATTTTCAAAAACTAATGTTCGGAATGCATAAAGAAAACTATGAAAACGACTCATTTTCTAATATCAAACTAGCTTTTAGGATTTTTTCTGAAAACTGTTTTTCAAAACATTTCATTTCATTTTTATCAAACGCATTTTCATGAGATTCATTGTATAATTTGTTTTAAAAGCAAAATATTGTATATAAATTTCATATGAAACGGGAATTAAATTTAGGTGTATTTAAAAGTATATATGATTATAAATTTTTTTAATTTGATTTTTTTTTTTATCAAATTCTATATATATGAGAGAACTTTACAATAAATCTTCATGCATACATCTTGGATGTCAACCTTCAATTTCATACATCAAAAATTATATGCAGTAGTATAACTCACACAACCCTAGTGAATATGTAATATATATTCATATTGTTTGTATTTTTGTTAGTAATATTAATGAAGTCGTTCAATCAAATAAGTTTCTCATTTAGTGCTTAATTTGAAAAAAAAGCTTTTGCATTAAGGACTCCTTCCACACATTATCTAATATCTCATTATCTATATAATTTGGGGTGAGAAAAAAAAAAAAAAAAATCTATCATTCCAATCTGAAATTTTGTGATGATTCAAAATGAAGGGGAGGGGGATGTTGCCCCATCATCCCCCAAACTTGTCAAGTTGACAATTGCCCCCCAACTTCTCAAATTTGGTGGGGTCCACAATATTTATAACAAGAATATCTTTTTTTTTTGGCTACGCAACAATATGCTTCGACATTAAAAATTAAATTAAATATTATTATTTTCATGTGAGTTGTTTGAGCTAGTAACTTGTCATTCCACCTAAAAGCTTAAGATAGCTGTATGGGCAAAAAGTCATCTTGGGCCTGACGAGGCCCAATAACGAAATAAATATATTACGATCCAAAGACTTAGCCCAATTCTAATTGGGTCTACGCCTAAAGTCACTTTATGAACTGCACACTTTATGAGCTGGGCTATCTTACAAATTAAGTTAAATTTGGTTCCAACCTATTAGCCTACAATAGTCCATAAATAGAAAGTTAGAAACCCATTATATTTTCTCTTTTGCTAAAGATCCTGAATCTTACTCAAACTAATAAACTTAATTTGATAAGGACAAAAAATCATATTTCTTTCCTGATAGGGATTATCTCCCAAAATAGGACTCAATGTCTTACTAGGATTCCAACCTTGGGTTCATTATATAAACAAAAGTTTGCCCTCTCATAATTCATTCAATTTCGATTACTCAAAACCACTTATTTGCTCCTAAGTTCTTGCTCCCGAGAATTCAACACCTTCGCCATAATCTTGGCCTTTGGCAAGACTCCCGGTGATATTTCTTTCATTTAATTCTTATTAAACAGTCTCTTTCAGCCTTGCTGACTTTGGCGGCGGAGTACCTACGGTAAGCACCACCGCGATGTTTCCCATAAGCTTCATGGTCATCTCTTCGTGTGTGCAGGTCCATCGGATTGTCAGTGACCTCAATCTCACGGGATCAGACTCTATTTCCCTAACCGTAGATTTTTTGCATCTACAATAGTAGCTAAGGGTTCTACATTATATTAGTTGAAAAATGATACAATTACACAAAAAAAGAAAAAAAAGTCACGTTTATTTATGGATATAAACTTTGGAGTACGTGGGTATTATTCTTTTCAAATATTAATACTTATCTAATTCTAACCATCTACATATTGTTGCCAAACTAAAGTTTAAAAATTCATGTAAAAAATTGTATAAAGTTTGATTTTAAGAAAATAAATAAATAATACCCCTTGAGATATTGTTTTAATAATAAAAAACCAATTTAAAACTATTACAAAAAGACCTCAGAAAGGTATCAGGATGACAAGATCCCATGGATAAGGAATACTAAATATATTTTCTAAAATTGAACAATCTTTTAGTGAATCTATGACAATAGACGTAATTAAAATTTATTTAAAATAGCCAGAAATTTATTCAGAGAAATTTCTAAATCTAAGAGGATTAAATCACAAAGATTGTTGCCACTAACATGCAATTATTTAATATTAGATGGAAATTACCACTAGGAGGAATAAAAACTACAAAAATTGTTGCCTAAAAGCTTCTTCAATTGCTCAAATTACAATTGAAAGAGGATTACAACCATTAAGTGTCAGCCTTACATCAGAAAGACTTTAAGTTACTTATGTCATAGGAATAGAACCACTAATGTTGTTACTGTTAGGCCTACAAACAAACCGAACACGAACGAACACCTATGTTCAAAACTCGTTCGATAAGCACAAAGGGGTGTTCGAAATTGTGCCCAAACTCGAACGAACACAAAATGACTGTTCGAGTTTGTTCGATTAACCAAACAAGTAGTTTGTGATCGTTCGATTAATTATTCGATTAACTCATTCAAATAACTTAGGGTTGTTTAAGTTCGTTCGATAACCAAATTAGGGTTGTGACTGAATTGGATTTGCATTTGGATTTGGGCCAGGTAAGGGAAAATGTGGACTTTCATTTGGATTTTTGTTTTAAAATTTGGGTTGGGTAGGTTAGTTTGTTGGTTATTGTATATATATATATTATCATTAATGTTTACATATATATTCTGTATCAATACCTATAAATTCATAGTAGTATGAGGGTCTATTGTAATATATGATTAATACAAATGTGTGATTAATTTAGGTTTAATTAAGCTATTATGTTATTAAATTTGTCATGTTATATATTACTTGATTATACAATATGTTATATTCATAAATTTTCTATATTATGTTTAATTAAGCTATTATGTTATTAAATTTGTCATACTATATATCACTTGATTATACAATATATTATGTTCATCAATTTACTATACTATATTTAATTAAGCTATTATGTTATTAAATTTATTATGTTATACATCACTTGATTATATAATATGTTATGTTCATCAATTTACCATACTATATTCATTATTTATTAATTGAAATGTATCTCATAATATTTAATTATTAATTACAATTGGAAAAATATGAAGCTATTATATTATTAGATTTGTTATGTTATATATCACTTGATTATACAATTTATTATATTATTAAATTTGTTATACTATGTATCATAAAAAATTATTATTTTTTAATTAAAAGGCTATATATTTATATATTTAATTATTGACATTTGAAAAAGAAAAAAAATCCAAACATATTATATATATAAGAAAAACAAAAGCATCATAATATTTTATTATTGATTACCATTAAAAAAAATCATTCAAACTAAACCAAACATAATATACAAAAGAAAAAAAAAATATATATATATATAATAATAATAATAATAATAATAATAATAATAATAATGTATACCATGTTTTTCGAACATAAATGAATGAATAATCGAACAAATTGTTCGCGAACGGATGAATCAGTCGAACGCAGTATGTTCACGAACATAATCGAACGAATATCATATGTTCACACTCGAATCAAATATATTATCGAACGAACATCGAACTGTTAGCGAACAATTTGTTATTAAGTTGAATCGAATAGTTATCGAACGAACATCGAGCTATTTGTGAACAGCTCGGTTCGTTTGCAGCCCTAGTTACTGTTAAGGTACAAATATGTTAAATTGCTCAAATTAACAATGGAAGAAGGAATAAAGCCAGAAAGGTTATTATGACTAAGTTATAGATGCTTTAAATTGCTCAAATTACCAATGGAAGAAGGAATATACCAAAAAAGTTATTATGGCAAAGGTATAAATACTTTAAATTGCTCAAATTACCAATGGAACAAGGAAGAAAACCATCCAATTGATTGGTGTGAATTGATAGATTTGAAAGACACTTTAAGTTACCTATCTCCATAGGAATAAAGCCAAAAATGTCGTTCTCGAAGAGGTACAACACTTTTAAGTTGCTCAAATTACTAATGGAAGGAGGAATAGAATCAGTCAATTGATTTGTGCTCAAGTTTAGACCAAAAAGAGACTTCAAGTTACCTATCTCCATAGAAACGAAACCAGAAAAGTTATTGCTATACAGATACAATATTTTTATGTTACTTAAATTACCAATGGCATGAAGAATAGAACCATTCAATTCATTTGTGCTCAACTCTAGATCCGAAAGAGACTTCAAGTTACCTATCTCCATAGGAATAGAGCTAGAAAAGTTATTGCTGTAGAGAAATTACCAATGGAAGGAGCAATAGAACCAGTCAATTGATTTATGCTCAACTCCAGATCCGAAAGAGACTTCAAGTTACTTATCTCCATAGGAACAGAGACAGAAAAGTTATTACTATAGAGATACAATACTTTTAAGTTACTCAAATTATCAATGGAAAGAGTAATAGAACTAGTCGATTGATTTATGCTCAATGCTAGATCCGAAAGAGACTTCAAGCTACCTATCTCCATAGGAACATAGCCAGAAAGGTTGTTCTCGAAAAGGTACAAAACTTTTAAGTTACCCGAATTACCAATGGAAGGAGAGATAGCATCAAAGAGTTCGTTCATGCTTAGATCAAGGTATTCAAGATTGGGAAAGAATGAGAATGATAGTTCATGAAGTGTACCTGTTAAATGTGCACTAATCAGATTAATACTCCTGATACTTCCAGCATGGTTGCAGGAGACTCCTAACCAAGTACATAAACTTATTTTAGTGGAATTCACTGAAGAAAGAGTCCACAATGTCAAAAGAGAATGATTATGGTTTTAAAGGCTGGCTTTCTCTTTGAGAAGAGCAAGTGCTTCTTCCTAGAATTAGAAGCAACATCAAGTGATGGATTTTGTAAAACATACAAAAAGAGGAGGGAACTAAGAGAAAATACTCTCTTCAACATTGAGCACATCATTGTTTTTCTTATTTCTTAATGCATATCATAATTTAGTGTGTATATATATACATAAGCAACTCATACAATATACTTTAAGGCTTCAAAAGACTCCATCGATTTTCACAAGCTCAGTAAATTTGTTTGACGAGAAAATTTTGCTAATGTTGCTTGTCCTCTTGCGTTAGACTTGATTTTTTTTATGAAGTTAGAGCTTTTAAAGTGTCCAAATGTCATTTATTCCATATTTGCTGTTTTTGGTGAGAAATTCTAGCCCTTTATGTGGACACTAATTTTGCCTTGTCCTTCATGTAAGAAATGAGGTTATGTAATTGACACTCATCAAGTCAAGGTCTTTGCCTTGCATGGTTAAGTTTATCCTCTTGTGTGAGTAGTTGTGCTTCTACCACGAATTTTCATGACTCATCTCTCATTACCTCAATTCTTTACAATCTTTACTAATCAAATGATTCTAATTTCTGAACATCATATCTCAATTTTTTTTAATTTTTTTTTTTTAAACTCGATTTCTTCTATGATGATAATACGCCATAGCTATGTTAGTTTACATAAAGGATATTAATGAGGATATGTTAATTATGTAGTTGAATTTGGGGTTTAAAATTTTCTATCCTTCTCATATGGTTTGATTTCTTTTTCTTATACGATTTACTAATATAATGGAGAATTTTAGTTTGTATACCTTTTTTTTTTTTTTTTTTTTTTTTTTATTTATTATTCAAAAGATAGATATTATGAATGATTTTAATTTCTTTATTTATAGGTGAGAAGTTAAATAGAAAAGAATTGATGGTTAATTTTCCTTAATTAATTATCAAGAATTAATATCAAATTAATAAAACATCAAATTTTTTAAATAATAAATTAATCAAAAATTAAACTAAATCTTTAATACAACAAAACTTAACAAAAATCTGTCATACAATCAAGATTTGACAAAAACAGTCGGTAGTTTAAAAGCAAAGCATTAGTTGAGGTACAAGTAGATTCGAACACTCCCGGTCATTAAAAAAAAAAAAAAAAAAATCGACAGAAACTATTACCTCGCATCATTTCATGCGAATTATCGAATGGTTTATTATGTGATGCAGTAGCACTACTGGAAATACAACCAACCCCCACGTAGACCTGCGCCAGGAAAGAAAATTTATTCTTTGGGATTGCCTTTCCCCAGCACCAAAAGATGTGCTGAACTGCTGATTACTCGCCGGTGTATCGTCGTTGGGGATACTATACCTAGACGCCACAAACGCATCGGCGTGAAGTCCTTTGAGGCCAGCTTAGATGGGGACTTTTCAAAGAAAACTCTGTACTGTAACCGAACAAGGTTAAACACAACCAAATTAAAATCCATTCCAATGAACTAGTACCACCACAAAGCACCGTTACAAAGAGTCAACTTGACCGATTGAGGAGAAGGGCTATGGCATGGAGAAGCTGACGGCATGGAGGAGATGGCCGACTATATGGAGGAGAGAGGCGGTGGAGAGAAAAGCTGTTGGGTTGAGGTTTGCTAGCGTCAACACCAGATTTGGCTTGGGCTGGCGCTAGTGGCTTGGCTAACTTTCTCTCACTTTCCGTTTGTTTCCCGAGAAAATAAAAAAAATCTGAACTCTAAATTCTTAAAATCAGAGCGCAATGACAACGCAAAAACCGCAGAGATCACAGAAGAAATCGAGGATATAATTCTCCGCAAAATCTTTCTCGTCCGATTGAACGCCGCCTAAAAACCATCTATCACCGCCTCTCCCATCTTCACAAAGCCTCCATTAATCGAGCAAATCCACACATCCACAAACCGCACAAAGTTCATATATTCCACAAATTCATAAAACACAAAACATAAGAAAAATGTGCACGGCAGAGAGAGCGGTTAGCTTGGCGGTGATTTTGGGCAGAGGCGTCGCAGGCCCCAGCTTCGTAGCCAGCCCAACTCGTGGCTGAAGCGACGACGCCGCCAGCTCAACTGCCTCCAGCCGTAAGCAGTGAAATGTTAAGATGGGAAGTGGCTGTTAATAGAGAGGGAAAGGAAAAGGAAAGGAAAAAGGAGAGAAGGAAAGAAAAAGGAACGGAGAAAAATGAGCCTGCGTTGGAAAGAAGGGGAGAGAAGCTGTTGGGTTGGATCCCCTGGTAGGGTTTGAAGAAATTCGTGATGAGAAGAACCACATTTTCCCACCCAAGGTTTGGCAAAGCGATTTTCCCACCCATAAAGTTTCAAAATGACACTTTCCCACCTATCATTAGGAAAATTCAAGACGATAATACCTTTTACTATTTGACTTAATAAATTTTGTTATTATTTTATGTTATTGCCAATACTGTCAATTATCAATATATCCACTTTTTAAATATGAAATTATTTATATACCATCAATTATATAAAAAAATTTAAATTATCATTTTACATCTAAGCAATTCAATCAACTTATATTAAAATTTTCTGGCCAGTATAATTAATCATGAAAATATATGTAAGCTGCTTGCTAGATGCTTGATAATATCTGAATTAATTGAATTGAGGAAACAAACTTATATTATGCTGTTATAATTACAAAGTCCGGAAGTAAATTTAGTATTACAATATAATAAATGACAAATTTAGTTGTTATAGTTGATATATAGCACAAATTCTTTGTTGCCACAGACATGCCATTATTTAATATTAGATCGAAATTACCACTAGGAGGAATAAAACTACAAAAATTGTTGCTTAAAAGCTTCTTCAATTGCTCAAATTACAATTTAAAGGGGAATACAACCATTAAGTATCAGCCTTACATATGAAAGAGCTTTAGTTACCTATGTCATAGGAATAGAACCACTAAAGTTGTTACTGTTGAGGTACAAATGCGTTAATTTGCTCAAATTAACAAAGGAAGAAGGAATAGAGCCACAAAGGTTATTATGCTTAAGGTATAGATACTCTAAATTGCTCAAATTACTAATGGAATGGGGAATAGAACCATTCAATTGATTTGTACTCAACATTAGATCTGAAAGAGACTTCAATTTACCCATCTCCATAGGAATAGAGCCAGAAAGGTGGTTGTCGTAGAGATACAATACTTTTAAGTTGCTCAAATTACCAATGGAAGGAGGAACAGAACCATTCAATTGATTTGTGTATAACGCTAGATCTGAAAGAGACTTCAAGTTACCTATCTCCATAGGAATAGAGCCAGAAAGGTTGTTCTCGAAGAGGTATAATACTTTTAAGTTGCTCAAATTACTAATGGAAGGAGGAATAGAACCAATCAATTGATTTGTGCTCAACACTAGATCCGAAAGAGACTTCAAGTTACCTATTTCCATAGGAATAGAGCCAGAAAAGTTGTTCACGAAGAGGTACAATACTTTTAAGTTGCTCAAATTCCCAATGGAAGGAGGAATAGAGCCAATCAATTGATTTGTGCTCAACCCTAGATCCAAAAGAGACTTCAAGTTACCTATCTCCACAGGAACAGAGCCAGAAAAGTTATTGCTGTTGAGATACAATATTTTTAAGTTGTTCAAATTACCAATGGAAGGAGGAATAGAACCATTCAATTGATTTGTGTACAACGCTAGATCTGAAAGAGACTTCAAGTTACCTATCTCCATAGGAAGAGAGCCAGAAAGGTTGTTCTCAAAGAGGTACAATACTTTTAAGTTGCTCAAATTACCAATGGAAGGAGGAACAGAACCATTCAATTGATTTGTGTATAACGCTAGATCCGAAAGAGACTTCAAGTTACTTGTCTCCATAGGAAGAGAGCCAGAAAGGTTATTCTTGAAGAGATACAATACTTTTAATTTGCTCAAATTAACAATGGAAAGAGGAACAGAACCATTCAATTGATTTGTGTATAACGCTAGATCCGAAAGAGACTTTAAGTTACCTATCTCCATAGGAAGAGAGCCAGAAAAGTTGTTCTCGAAAAGGTACAATACTTTTAAGTTACTCAAATTCCCAATAGAAGGAGGAATAGAACCAATCAATTGATTTGTGCTCAACTCTAGATCCAAAAGAGACTTCAAGTTACCTATCTCCAAAGGAAGAGGGCCAAAAAGGTTGTTATCATTGAGATACAATACTTTTAATTTGCTCAAATTACCAATGGAATGAGGAATAAAACCAGTTAATTGATTTATGCTCACTCTAGATCTGAAAGAGACTTCAAGTTACCTATCTCCATAGGAACAGAGCCAGAAAAGTTATTGCTGTATAGATACAATACTTTTAAGTTGCTCAAATTACCAATGGAAGGAGGAATAAAACCAGTCAATTGATTTTCGCTCAAGTCTAGATCCGAAAGAGACTTCAAACTACCTATCTCCATAGGAACAGAGCCAGAGAATTGATTTGAAAAAAGATTAAGGATTTCTAGATGTGTTTGGTGGCCAATTTGAGTAGGGATAGTACCAACGAATTCATTCACGCTTAGATCAAGGTATGCAAGATTGGGAAAGAATGAGAACGACAGTTCATGAAGTGTACCTGTTAAACGTGTGATAAGAGCTTGAATGTTGATATTTTGTTAGTGATTTAATTGGTTTATTTATGGAAAAATGTGTTTAAAGTGTGAAATTTGGATTATTTCTTTCATAAATACCATTTATGGGATCACGGGTGCATGTTGAGTGTTTTTAGGCTCAAACAGGTTGTTGAAGGGAAAAGAATGATGTCGATAGGATTCACGATGTGTAGGAACAAACGGTACAAGAATCAGGGTCGAAATGAGGGAGTTGTGGTACGTCGAAGATGTTACGGAAAATCTGGAAATTCTTCATCATGAATATGCCTCAATGTTTCTGTCATAACTTGAGCTGTAAAAGTCAGAATTTGACGATTCTGGTGGCGTTGGAAAGCTTATTCAAAGAGCTACAATGTTTATGTTGATGACTTCATCTAATTCTGAAGTTTATGGATGCTTTGGACAGAAGAAACGATCGCCGCGGTGATCATTCTTACCACTGCGGCGATGGGTCACGGGTTTGTGTTAATTTATTACCCTAATCCGAATCTGAATGGGCTAAGTTTTCTAATCTTTTTCCTAAGCACGACCAGAACCCTAGAGATATAAAAGAGAGTCTTTAAGAAGTTCAAGGGGATTGGAAGGAGGAGAAAAGACGGCTACTACTTTGGAGATCGGAATTCTTGCGATTCTCGTTCACAAATTAGAGAAGTTTTTCTATTTTTCTTTCTTGAACTAATGATATTCAATACAATGGTTGTTTTCATTACTGTAATTATGAACTAAATCTCTTTTCTAGGGCTAAAGATGTAGCCCAATTTATGAATATGTGTTGATTTAATTTGTTGTTAATTCTTATTAAGCATTTAATTCTAAGTTTTATTATTGTGCATAATGCTTTCAATTCTTAAGGATCTGAGAGTTGAATGATATCATGGGTTAGGTTGAGATCGAGAGATGAAACCTGATTTATCTAAGGTAATAAAACCATAGATTGAGCGAATGCTAGAGATAGGTTACCGCAATCTGTGAGGCTCTGGTAAATTTTATAGAACTTAATGATCTTTTAACTCCTAAATCCAACTTAGAGATATTTTGGGTTGTTGCTTAAGGGTTAATTCGCTAATTGTTCAAGAGAAAGTTATTGGAATATCAGGGAATTTGGCCTTTAGAATAAGCTTAATTAGGTTAGCAATAATTGTCAATGCATAGGATTAAATTGGTGTGAAATCTATGCCCTAGGTTTAGTCATATTGATCTTTATATCAAAGTGTTTATAAAATTCTGCATTTATTTGGTTTTTAGTTTGTTTACTTTTTAATGAAATTCATTCTTAAAATTCAGTTTAATCAAATAGCAATAAAATAGATTAGTTTGGTACTTGATAGGTAGTTCTCGAGCTTTATTACTTGTACGATTTCGTACACTTGCGAAGAGCTTGTCAACGTGCACTAGTCAAATTAATACTCCTGATACTTCCAGCATGGTTGCAGGAGACTCCTAACCAAGTACATGGACTTATTTTAGTGGAATTCACTGAAGAAAGAATCCATGATGTCAAAAGAGAATGGTTATGGTTTTGAAGGCTGACTTTCCATTTGAGAAGAGCAAGTGCTTCTTCAGTAGAATCAGAAGCAACATCAAGTGATGGATTTTGCAAAACATACAATAAGACTAGGGAAACAAGTGAAAATACTCTCTTCAGGATTGAACACTCCATTGTTTTTTTTTTTTTTTTTGTTATGTAATGCATACCATAATTATGAACTCTGATAAATATAGACAACTCATACTATAAGCTGAGTGAATTTGTTCGTTGAGAAATTCTATTGCATAGACTTGACTTAAAAGCATATGTCTTGCATTCATTTATGAAAACTATATGTTTGCATGGACTACTTCCAACATTTTATTGTGATAGCAGCTCTAGTTTGCAAAAATTAATTGCACAAATAGTTTTCCACAACCAACTTTGGGATTGTAATTAATTACCTCAACGACTACTTCATGTTGGTCGAGGAATCTCTTATCTTCTTCTTCGTGGTACCCACACTTGAATTATTTCTGATAGAAATAGATACTGATTTGAAGGTGACCACTCTATTTGAATATATATTTTCATTTTTCGCTCCATCTGATATTGTGTATATACAGCACAATCTGGAGTTGTAATCGATCCAAGTCAGATAATTTTCATGTGGACTCCATTTCTATCAATGCCATTAGCTTTGAAATTTATTTCTGTTGCAAAATATGTTAGCTGGACGTTTGATTAGGATAATATCTTAATTAAATTTAGGAAAAGAAAAAGCTTAAAATATGTTGTTTTATTCCCAATGTAATGCTCAGTAATTACAAAATGGGGATGCAAAATTTAGTATTTCAATCAAAAGGGTGCTTAATTTTCTGGAATTCATTAAGCACTAAATTGCTGGAAATTGAGCTTGTGTAGGAGTTTTTGATCCTTCTGTAGATATGTGTTTTCATATAAATGTAATATATGTTGCGTGGTACATATAGGCAAAAGAATTTGGACTTATCTTGGCTTATTAATTTGAAATATAATAGGCAGTGTTGACGTGTTGACTAGGGAGCTTTGAATTAGTTGTGCAGGCTGAAAACTATAATATGGACTATGGAGTGCGCAAAGATCAAAAGTTTCATCCAAAATTGTCATTTTCAGATGAAAAAGTATATCCAATTGATCGTATGCTATCAATTTTATTAGCTCAAATGATCTAAGAATCAAGGTTTTAAAACCCGGCCCGAGGTAAAACCTGACAAAGTGGCCAGGTCCCAGGTTGACCGCATGTAAAAGGGTTTAAAATCCAGAAAACACCTGTATAAATTACACATAAGTTCTTATAAGTTTGAAATCTTACAAAAACACCCTAAATTACACCACCGATGTCGACAACCCAAGCCAAATAGGGCATGTTTCCAGCATAAAAAACATACCCCATCACCATGAAAACTCTTCCCTTAGCCTCCTGACCAAAACCTATCTCCCCCCACCCCCGTTCGCCTAGCAAATCGGTGACAACAGCGGGTTGCTGCCGCTGATTTATTTTTGCAATTTGAGGTCATTTTACTCATCGGAAATCAGCTCTGTCGCCACCTTTTGACTCACCGACCCTTCCTCTTCAGAAGCCCCAACATTCCAGTCACCAATTGTTTGCTGATCTTCGTCCTAATTTCTAGGGTTTGAGATGAATAGTAAAATTGATAACCTGGCCTGGTGAAGGCCCTGGGTCTCGGTTAAATCGATTCAACTGGCCAGACCGGGCCAGGTTTTAAAACCTTTTTTAGAATTCAAAGTCTTCCTTGTGTTTATTACAATTTTGAAACTTGAACTTGCGAGCAGTTGAGGAACAAGGCTTCGTGCTATTTCATGTTTATGTCAATTTTTAGTATCTTTTCTTAATTTTAACTCAGCTCATTTGTTCTCATAAATCTTAGTATCAATATGTCAGTCGGAACCAGGAAAATCGAAATTATCTTTAGACAAAGTATACGGTTTAATAAATGAGGGAGATCAAAATATAATTTTTTTTAATAAAAAAATTGTATTTAAGGAGGATAAATTGTATAACTCAACAGATAATGCATAAAAAAACTAACTATTTAAGAATAAAATTAATATTTTATGTATGAAATTTAAAGAAAATTTCTAAGGCCTGGGGTGGCCGCGGTCTGCCACTGTATGTCACTTCAAATTAAGTCATGATATTTTGGGTTTCATATAAAAATTAACATTCTTTTAGTATTGAAGTACTTGTGCAAATAGCTATCATCTCTATACTTGTGCAAATGACATTGAATTTACTTATTTATGCATCAAATTTTTATATGCTTGTGATATTAATAAGTATTATTTGGAGTATCATGTTTACATATATTGATATTCCATGGCTTACAGTATTTTTGGAATTTAAATATAAATCCTTACTAGAAATGAATTAGAATAAACAAACAGTCGTCGTCTTCTTACAAAGAGAATTGCAAAACAACTATAATTGAGTTTATGTCCTTCCATTTATGGGGATCAATCATTAACTATAAATTAAAATAAGGTCACTAAGGTCACCAACCTTAAAAAATCTTGACTATTTTATATGCTATTATTCCATTTTTAATATTTTCTATTCATATAAAATCCATATTTTTTTTTAAAAATGATAGAAAGATCCTTACAAATCTTTGTCTTAGATCATGATAAGCCTTAATCTCTATCTAATTATATGAGAAATTTTTTTAATTAAAATGAATGAAGTATCCATCAAATTATGTAAGCGTCGGTCCAAAGTGTTAATATAACTTCTATTCATTAGACAACATATTGCATATACAATTTTTATTTATCAACAAACATATTATATATACATCTTGTGTCTATTTTACCAAAGACTTTATACACATAATATTGTTTATCGATCCTTTATTAAATGGATTTATTGATTTGACATGTTTTTTTTATAACGAAATGTCAATATTAATTTTATTATTAAACATACTATTTATCATCTTGAAAAATATTACTTCAAAATTTTAATTAGAATAATTAATTCTATTTATAATTTAACAACCCATAAACCACAATACCTTGCAATCTTAGGTTTGATAGGTTTAATTAAACTCACAAGAGCCCAATTTTTAAATAAAACACATTAAGATATTATATCTAATTAATAATTATGCACATTAATCTATAAATTTTCAATTATTTACTATCAGCTTATCCTTTAAAAAAAAAAAAAAAAAATTAATTCCTGCACAAGTGATTACTGACTTTCTTCATAAATTATATAACCCATTAAGAACTAAAATTTTTATAAATTTTTATTATAAAGTATGCTCAATTGAAAGCTATATACATACAACATGCGTTATATCTACAAGTCTCATGTTATACCTTCTTAAGAATCATATTTTACTTGTCTCTTCAATTTAGTTCAATTTAGGATATATTTTTATGGGTTTTCTTATGTCAAAGGAAAGTATGTGTATTATAAAACATTTTCCTATTATAATTAGTTTTAAAAAAATTTTAATTTAATTATGATTAGGTTTTATTTCTTCACATAATCAAGAAACATAGTTTGATATAAATTATATGATTTAATTTATTGTTGTGATGATTGTAAATGGTAAAATCTACGATTGATTCGGAATGGATGAATCTTGTGAGAAGCGAGCCACTAACAATTTGATGAACCTGCATAATGAGGGAAAGAGAAGGTGAAGACTTGGGTGACACCGATGTAGTGTCTACCATAAGTATTTCGACGCTCAAGTCAATGAGATGCTGAGAGCGGGAAAGGTTTACCGTAATAATATGGCCATGGCTAGACTAACACAAAGTGGCTGGAGCACTGCTTTGTGATGGCTAAGGGTGGTGAAGTTAGTCAGAACTAAGCTTCATGGTGAAGTAAGGTGATGATTCTTGAGAGCAAGAATTTATGAGCTAAGAGCTATGAGTTTTCTCAGAATGCCTAATAAGAGACTTGACCTCTATTTATGTACGAGCTCAAAGGAGCTTAAGTCTTAATAGAACTTTGTGTCCTACTTTGTATAGGAGTCCAAATTACGAAAGAAGTCTTATTGTTTGCCTTTATCGGATTAGGATCTTCCAATTCTAGTAAGATTTAGGATCTTAACTAAATTGGAAAACGAATAGGATTGGATTCCTATTTATGGACCGTTGTGGGCTAATGGGCTAGAACCCGATTTAGCTTAACTTGTAGAATAACCCAACTCATAAAGTGATTAATTCACAAGGTGTGTTTAAACATAGGTCTAACCAGAATTAGGCTAAAACACTGCCGTAATGTGTTTATTTCGTTATTGGATCTCGTTAGGCCCAATACGATTTTTGGCCCATACAATGATAAATTATATGATTTTAATTTAAGGATTTGTTTTATTTCCTTGGTGGAAAGTTAAAATTAAAGAGAATTTAGTGGTTAATAAACATCGTATATTATGAATGAGAATTTTTTGTTTGATTATATATTTGATGATATTTAAGAGTTTTACTAGACTCTTTATATTCTATATATAGGGAACAATTTTCTAGTAAGAAAGTCCTTATTTAAATTTTGTAATGATCATATTTAAATACCATTGGATCACAAAATTTACGCAAGGACATAATTCACATAATTCTAGTGAATATGTATCATATATTCATACTTGTTTGCATTTTTGTTGTGAAATTCATGAATCATGGTATAATTTTCTCATTTAGTACTTCATTCACACCTTATTTCATATATCATGTTTTGTCTACATAATTTAGTGAGAAAAAAGGGGGGGAAAAAATTAATATCCCAAATTAGTTTTTAGAATATGTACGATTTATATATTCATATCATTTCTGAAAATTCTGTGGGTTTGATCTAATTTTATGATACGGTATAACTTGAGATATAGGATTAAACCAAAACCAATTTCTTTTTAGTTTTCTGGGTTCAAATACGTACCTTAATCTGTTAGCTAACCAATGATGTAATATTTGAATATAAGCAGTGAAAAATCTGCCTATCAAAAACAGAAAATGACATCGTTTACCGTGTTTTTATTTTTCTAAATTTAAATCATGGTAAGTAAGATTACATTTAAATGTATTTCATGAATTATAAATTGCAACTGGTATAATAATTTGATTTCTACAAACGACGACACCATTTTTCTGATTGCAATAATAATAAATATATAGGGTTAAATTTATATTATCATTTCAGACATGGAGAATAAATTAAAACTAAATTTTTAAAATTTTATAGGAATTTTTTTACTGTAAGTTGTCATCATGAAAAGATAACCTCCATTTCATACCTTTACCCCTGAAATTCATACATTTTTCCTAGATGTATATGCATTGTGATTTAAAAAATAATTGGTCAATTTTTTTCCAAAAGCTTACTAAAAAAACACTAGTTACAAATTTATTAGAAAAAAGTTATTTAACATTTTTAAATAGTTAAACTGAGCTCCGTCTGAGGATAAAAGATAATTTTCAAAAAAATAAAATAAAGTCATTAAAATTTGCAAAAAAAAAAAGTTATATATTTAAACAAGTGTGAGATATGACCAGACAAATTAATGGTTTATTATGTGATGCAGTAGCACTACCAGAAATACACCCAACCCCAACGTAGACTTGCACCAGGAAAGAAAATTTATACCGGGGCCGCCTTTCCCCAAAACCAAAAAGTTGTGCCGACTACTCGTCGGTGTATCATCGTTGGGGACAATATATCTCGACGCTACAAACGCATCGTTGCAAAGTCCTTTGAGGCCAGCTTAAAGTGCCATCAACACACTCATGACTTCGTGAAGACTTAATGTCTTGGTGAAATTTGATAAATAATATGTTTTAAAAAACTTTTAACTTATATCTTTAAAAGTTTTTCATTTATATCTTTGTGGTTTTACATAAAGATGTTATGCCAAATATGGCTTTTTTTTTTTTCCCTTATATAATATTTTTGATATTTAAAGAGAAAAAGAAAGTACAAATTCATGGAAAAAGACGTACCAAGATATCTTGTATTCAAATAACTATTAGCGGGAACGACTGACTGATATGCAGCAGTTGTGCAGTTGTGCTTCAACAAATAGCTGAGAAATGGCGCCAGGCTTATGAATACCAGTGAGGATCCTTGCCCATCACAGAAGCGCCCTTTAGCTACTGCCCTGTCAACTAATCTGCAGGTCAACTTAATAGCTTGTAATCGCACTAATGGCAGCTTTAATCGCTTTCTCAATTAATTGGTTTCCTGTTAGATAAATTTTAAATGATTCAATTCAGTTTATTTATATTCACTTATTTTAAGAGAACTTACTTTCAAAACGACTATTTTTGTTGAAAGGAAATAACTTCTACTGCTTTCAAGCTTTGTAATTGTAATGAAATTGTATTCTAATTTATTTCTTTTAATTGCATACGATTCAAATATTTGAGTCTTCCAAGCATGATTCCAACAGAATTGATCCATCTTCCATTTCTCGAAGAAATGTAAGAACAATTTTCATGTTTAGTTTACTTGGACACCAATATCATCTCGCAATTTGAAGGTCTAGACCATATTATTAAGGATTTGTTTTGTTTTCTGATTTGATTTCAGTATTATTTTTATTCTAAAATTGATTTTTTATACTCAAAAGATGGTTACACAATTTTAAATATGAAACTGGATATTTGTTGAAAATAACAAAACACTGATTTGTGTCCTTTTTCCTTGAAATATATTTACAAGAGTAGTACTGTAAATAGAAGAGCCAACCATACCCCAAATCACCCTCAATAGTATATACCATTGGATTGAGGTAATGCGTTTACTGGAGACTGGAGTATATTTACTGGAATTTGGACTAAGGGAAAGCACATGGCATGCGGTTTTTGTGAATATTTGTCTTATTGGTATTTTAATTATTCATCTCCTTCTTCTTAACAGTGATCTTTCCTGCAATTACCTTAATGGCACAGTTCTAAACCTAGTTAGTAAATACGGGTACGGCAAAAAAAGGGTACGGATATAATACGACAAATGGTGAAAAATACGTTTATGTTAATATTAAACCATCTAGATGAGAGGAGAAACCATACGAGAGTACTTACAAATCTGTCAAGTTCTTCAGGTTTCCTAGTGACCTTGGAAAGTTATCAGAAAACCGATTGGCAGAAAGTATCCTGAAATTATAAATCAGACCAAATAGCCAAGCTCCTCGGGATGGTCCCATACAACTGGTTATCATCAAGGCACCTAATTTTGTTTTTATGAAAGAAAAAATGATGAGAAATAAACAAGAAAAGCATTGACTAGAAAAGCAGAAGCATCGAGATTTTAAAGATTGAAGCGTACAAGCCACAAAGATCGTTAAATGATCCCCACACAGTGGGAATTTTCCCTGTTAAGCTGTTGGAAGTAAGCCCACTGCATAAGAATGTTTGTTGATGATATAAGACAGTGATCCTTGATTATAAGTTTCAAAGAAGACCAACAGAGATAAGTGTACTTACATTTTATTCAAATGCTGCATGGAAGCCCATTGCATTAGAACCCTAGTTAGTAAATACGCGGATTTACGCACTTTTAAATGACTGCCGAATTATTCGCGAATTATTGGAACATCCGTATAATTCGCAAATAATTCGCGAATTATTGCAAAAGAAAAAAAAAAACCTGATTGAAACGACGTAGTTTTGGTGGGGGAAGAAGAAATCAGTGGGTAAGGGAAGAGATTATTCACAAATTAACCACCATCTCACACCTCCGGCCTCCCCACTTCCAGCGTAGCCCCTCACCGAGTACAGCCCCAATGATTTACATCCCCGCTATTGAATTTCAGGATTTCTTTCATACTTTTTTCATTTGTTGGTTCTGATTTCGGTGGCTAATGATTCATGATTTTAGTTTAAAGTGTTATTTTGGAAAGGAGGGTACGTTGGGTGGCCACTGGGGATTCGCTGGAAGTTGGAGGCGCTGGAAAGGAAGGGGTGAGGGTCCATGAGGTGGTTGGGCTTTGCGGAACTGGGAAGGGTTGATGACGGTTTGCTGCTCTTCGGCAGCTTTGTGGTGTGACTTGTGAGACAGTGAGAGTGAGTTGGTGGGTCATGGGTGCTGGTGAAGAATAAGCATTAAGCGGTGGCGTTTTATGTAGAAAAAGATTAATAAATCCTTTTATTGAATTATTTTATTTATTGATTAATCTTATATTTCAGGTTGCATTGTAACACTAATCTTTTATATAGATTTGTGAGGCAAAATTTTAGTTCTTGATTTAATATAATTTAATGGATTAATGGGAAGTTAAAATTGGTTACATTTAATATCAAACTTATCAAGTTTTAAATTAATAAAGAATCATGGCTAAATATTGTGTTTGAGTTTGGAGACTATAATTTGAATATCAGTTATATATTGTATATTTGTGTTATTGGTTAATTGAATACTTTGCATTTGAAATTTTATATTGATTTTAACTAGATAATCCATAAAAGTGTTAAAACTAAGATTGATATTGCCATATTTTTTAAAACGTATTATTGACAATGCACCGTATTAAACCCGTATATACTCGTACCGTATTTTTCCCGTATCCGAATTTTCACTTTGTTGTCTGCAGTAGAATAAGTGATAATAACTTTACTGGCACCATATCAAAATTTATTGGGGGATGGACTAGTCTCCAAAGGCTGTAAGGATTATATCTGTTATAGAATTTATCTGTATGGCGGATCCTGATTTACAGCTTGATTGCCCTCCCTCTTGTTTTGTTGAAATAATGAAGAGAAATGCATTCAAGCGGACTGAGAGGACCTATCCCGGACTCCATTTTTGGTTTAGGAAATTTGAGTGACCTATGAGTTGAAGGATCTTCTTCAACTCTGCGATTTGTCTTCATCTATTTTGTTGTTAGTAGTTGAATGTTATCTTCTCTATAAACAGGATAATCAGTGATATGAACGGGCCAAAGTTCAAATTTCCAAATTTGAGCAACACGAACATTAAATACGTGTATGCTTACTGTTTCTAATTAGCCATATGTTCCCAGATTTATTGATATTTTTACTCTTTGTACAAAAGCATGTGCAATTAGAGCCATAATATCAAATGTCTTCAGAAATTTGGTAATGAGCAACCTGCATATACTGTAAGCCTAAACTATGTTGGGCTCTTTACATCTGTTAGTGATAAGCATCCTGTATTAAAGGTTTATTCAAAAAGAGATAAGGGAAAGTTTGGTAGTGCACGGGGCTGTTAGGAGTTGATCATATGGGATTATCCTTAGAATTATCCTATTAATGATAATCTCAGAATTATCCTATTATTGATAAGTTAGTAGTATTATATTGTAAATATCCTCATAATATAATCATAATCAGGGGAGTTTGTTATTTGGCTTTAATTAGTTACTATTATAAATGAGGGATGAAGGAAGGGAAAAGGCAATTTTTAGGTGAGAAGTTGTGTGTAAGGTCTGGTGACTTATTCATCAGAATTGGCTTGTGGAGAGGCTACCTCTTTGTAGGATTTTCTTTTAATAATAGTTATTTCAAGTATTCACAAGAATTTGCTACAGTTTTTTCCTATTATTCTTTGTTATCTATCGATTGGTATCAGAGCCGCACGATTCCTAGGGAATGGTCAATACTAGAATGTATTTGAAGTTTGAAAATCTAGAGCGGGAAGTTGCTTCATTGAAGGGATCAGTGGAACCGTTGCAATCAAACCTGAATGTGGTCCAGGAGGACTTGAAGTCAATCATGGAGATGCTGACAGCCCAAGCAATTGGGCAGAAGAAGGATGAACGGCAGAAAGAAATTTTGGGCAGCACAAGTAAAGGATAGTCAATCGATGGGTACGAAGGAGAGTCTGCTGCGGAGCGAGAAGGGGTTCATAGGGAGTTCGTAGAAGAAAGAAGTGAGTATCGGGCTGATAACAGAGTGCGGAGATTGGATCTACCAATTTTTGAGGGAGAAGAGTCGGTGGGTTAGATAGTTCGAATGGAGAGATACTTCGTGGTGAACGGATATCAGCCTGAAGACAGGTTATCAGTAGCCATAGTTGCGTTGGAAGGGAGAGCCTTATCGTGGCTCAATTGGGTGGAGTCTCGGAGGCCATTTCGTTCGTGGGAGGCGTTGAAGGTTGAGATTACAGATCAATTCCAGGAGAACCAAGACGAGACGGGGTGCGAGCAACTCTTTAGTAGCTAATTATCGTGATCGGTTTGACGCCTTGGCTGGAATATACAGAGGAATTAGTGAGGAAGTTCTAATTGGGGGCCTTTATGAATGGGCTAAAAGAGGATATTGCTGTAGAGATAAGGCTTCTGAGACCAGTGGGCTTGGCAAAAATCATGTCTCTAGCCCAAGCTGTTGAAAGAAGGTATGCAGCTCTCATGCGAGTTGGGCCTGAGCCTAGAGTGGCCGAGTCTGTATGTTGGGAAGTAAGTGGGTTGCGTTTGGCTCCTTCAAGGCCCATAACAAATTCTGCAAGGGTAGGCATCAATTTCACATCCACTGGCGTCAGTCAGAACAATACCCAGGCTAGTTCTCATGCTTCAGAAATGGTGAAATCGGGTGGGCAAAATATACAAAGGTTTAATTCCACAATGTTTAATAGCAAAGGGGGTCAGATACGAAAATTATCTGAGGAAGAGCAATAGAGATGCTAGCAACAAGGGCTTTGTTTTAAATGTTTTGAGAACTACACACCTTCCCATATTTGCAAACAAAAACAGTTGTACATATTACTAGTTCCAGAAGAAGTAGAAGAGGAAAAAATGGCAGACATAGTGGACAGTAATGGGGAGCAGTAGACAGTGTGGATGACAGTACCATATAATTGTCGATGAAATCAATTGTGGGATTTTCTGTCAAGCACAACACTAATAAAATCAAGGGAACGATTGGGGATCGTGAAGTGGTGGTGCTGGTAGACAGTGGTGCTACTCATAATTTCATCGCGAATTCCTTGATACAACAGGAAAAGATTCTGGTGCTAGGAAGTAAGGGATTTGGAGTTCAAGTGGGAAAAGTGGTTACGGTAAAGGGGCAAGGTATTTGTAAAGGAGTTCATGTGGAGATGCAAGGCATGACATTTGTTATTGACTGTTTACCTTTTGACTTGGGTAGTGCAGATTTGGTTTGGGAGTATGCTGGCTGGAAGTAAGGAGAGATTCAGGCAAAACGGAGAACTTTTGGCTCAGTTTGGTTTGGGTAATTATTATGTAGTTTGAAAAAAGTTAAATTTGGTAGGTATTACAATGTTGGATTTGAAAATTAACAAAAATATCTCCTATGTTTGTTTATTTACTAAACATTCCTATAATAAAATATTAAACGTTAACAAAAACACCCCTAACCTACCCATTAAATACGGACAACCGATCACCACCGTCGGAGTGTTTTGGCAATTTCAAAAAAAATATTTAGAGGTGCTTAGTTAAATTAACAAATTTTAGAGGGTTTAAAAGAAATTAAAAAATATAAAATAATATTTTGAGAATAATGATATTTTACGGTTTAACTTTATAGGGAATATAACATAATTCCAATAGCGTAACAAACAGAGCCTCTTTTATCTTTTGAATGGGGAGGCCAAAGGCGTACCCTCCACGGTGATCCGACCTTGAACAAGATTCTGGTGTCATTAAAAGCTATGTTGAAGGCCTTACAATCTGAGGGAGGAGGTGTGATCCTTGAGTTTTGTTCATTATCCTTGCAAAATACAGTAGAGGTGCTGCGTCTTGTTGAACCTGTGAACCAGCTATTAGTCAAGTTTGAAGATATCTTTAACATGCCATTGGGTCTTCCACCAAGTAGAGCAAGGGAACATGCGATAGTGCTGCAACTAGGGACTGCACCCCCCAATGTGAGACCATATCGCTATCCATACTTTCAAAAAAAATGAGATTGAGAGGCTGGTGAAAGAAATGCTACTAGCAGGGGTTATTCGGTCTAGTTCAAGCCCTTTTTAAACTCCAGTATTGTTGGTAAAGAAAAAAATATGGTAGTTGGCATTTTTGTGTGGACTATAGAGCCTTGAATAAGGTTACAGTTCTGGATAAATATCCTATTCTGGTCATTGAGGAATTGTTGGATGAGTCAAGTGGTGCATGTTAAATAATCTAAAGAAATAATAAAAAGAGGAGGCTAGGGTTTCATTGATACTGCACAATGCAAATGAATACAAAAAGTATGATTTAACCTAAATACAAAGATATATATAGGCTAAACAAAGGAAATAATGAAAAGACAGATCTACCTTTAATAAACAATAAAACAAAATAACCCATATTTCTTAACATCTCCCCTCAAACTCACGATGCGGCAGCTACAAGCATCAAGAGTTTGCCAACTAGAAAACGAAAACGGGAAATAGAATGCGACTTGGTAAAGAAATCTGCAATCTGCAAAGAAGAAGAAACAAAGGGCAAGGTAATGGTGCCATGCTTGAGGTGATGACGAGTAAGGTGACAATTGATCTCAATGTGCTTAGTTCGTTCATGAAAAACCGAGTTGTGAGCATCTGAATGAACTCTGGTTGTCACATACATAGGAGTGGGATGAGAAAGAGAAACGCCTATATCTGCAAGTAACCAACGTAACCAAACAATCTCTTTGGTAGTAGATGCCATAGCACGATATCTGCTTTGGTTGAAGAGTGAGAAACAAGGATGTTTTCTTGCTCTTCCAAGAAATAAGAGAATCACCCAAAGATACAGAAACCAGTAACAGACTTGCGATCCGTGGGATCACTGCCATGATCAGCATCAGAGTATGCACGTAGCTCCAAGGAAGAGGTGGATGAAGTAAAGACTCTAAAGATGTACCCCGAAGATAAGCAAAATACGAAGAACAGCTGCCCAATGAACTGTAGTAGGAGAAGCAACAAACGACTAACAACATGAATAGCATATGCAATATTGGACGAGTAATAGTGAGATATAACAACTCCCAACAACAGTACGGTATAAAGTAGGATCTGACAAAGGTAAACCATTAGAAGAGAATACTTTGCGTTAACCTCAATCGGAGTATCGACAGTCTTATTATCAGTAAGCCTAGCCGCTCAAGAATATCTGAACATATTTCGACTGAGAGAGAAGATAACCTCTAGGTGAGTAGGCTACCTCAATACCCAAGAAATATCGTAGAGAACCCAAATCCTTCATTTCAAACAATTGAGCTAACTCTGTTTTCAAAACTGAAATACCATCAATATCATCACCAGTAATAATCATGTCATCAACATATAAAGACAGAATGATACGCCTACATAAGTGCACTTAACAAAAAGAGCAGATCATGACTACTAGAAGCAAATCCAAGGGAAGAGATCACAATAGAAAATTTCTCAAACCAAGCACGAGGTGCTTGTTTAAGACCATATAACGTCTTCAGCTTGCAAACATACCTAGAATCATGTGAAACACCAGGAGGGGGCGCCATATAAACTTCTTCTTAAAGATCTCCATTCAAGAAGGCATTTTTAACATCAAGTTGGGATATGCCACTGACGAACCGAAGCTACTGCAATAAAAGTACGAATAGTAGTCTTTTGGAACATGAGCAAATGTCTCCTCATAACCATACCATACTGTTGAAAGTACCCTTTTGCAACCAACCTAGCTTTGTATCGCTCAAATATCCATCAAAATTAGTCTTGATCTTATACACCAACGACAACCAACAACAGTCTTACCAAGAGGTAGAGGAACCAAATCCAGTACCTGTCTTATGCAAAGCAGAAAGTTCCTCATCCAAGCTTGCTGCCAAAGAGGATCACGAATTGCCTCTTTATAGGAAGAGGCTCAAAGAGACAATGAATAGAAGCTAAAAAAGAAGCAAAAGATAAAGAATAACAGAATAAGCAAAATCTGGTAACTTTGTGGACTTACGAATGTGTATGGATTGACGTAGAGGTGGATCCACAATCCAGACGAAGCTTGAGTGACCATAGGAAAAGAGGGAGCTTCAGGTGTGGGAAGTAAAATGTCAGTACCTGCAGATGATCAGTACTAGGAACCTGAGATGACAAACTATCAGAATCCTCAGAAAAAGGATCTATACGAATTAGATCAGATCTAGTCAAGGTATGAGTAGTGGATGGAATAGAAAGAAAGGTTATGCTTAAGAAAAACAACATGACGGGACACATAAAGTTTCCGAGTTATTGGATCAAAACAACGATACCCCTTTTTACCTTCACCATAACCAAGAAAGACACAAATAGCAGATCGAGAGGATAACTTGCTGCGTTCTACATGAGGACAAAGAACGAAACAAGTACAACCAAAAACTTTAAAGGAAGAATATCAGGGGCATAGCCGTACAACTTTTCGAAAGGAAAAAAACCTAAATATGAGAAGATGGAATTGTATAATCAAACCTACACAGTAAGAACAACTTCACCCAAAACACACTAGGAACAGAGGCAGACAATAAGAGAGAACGAGCAGTTTCAACAATGTGCCTATGTTTTCTTTCAGCAACACCATTTTGCTCAAGAGTATCTGTACACGAGGTTTGGTGAACAGTTCCATCTAATGCAAGCAACTCACAAATTATTAGAAGTGATTCCACCCCAAATCACACCTAAAACATTTGATAACAGTAGAATGTTGAGTTTTGACAAGAGCTCGAAAGGACGTATTATATCGCAAAGAATTCAGAACGATGTTTCATTAAATAAACCCAACAATAACGAGTATGATCATCAATAAAAGAAACATAATATCGAGATCCTTCTTTTGTGGCAACAGGAGAAGGTCCCCGTACATCAAAATGAATCAAATCAAATGGAGAAGAAGAAACAAAAATACTTCAATTAAAGGTAAAGCCAAAAATTTTGCCAGTTTACATCTACTACATAGAAATATCACAAGTTTGTAAATTTCCTAAAGCCCCTGTGGATGCCAAAAATCTCAAATGAGAAGATGAAACATGACCAAACGAGAATGCCATAAATAAAAACTAGAAGAAGAAGGACTCAAACGAAAAGAAGGCAAATCAACACTAGTAGCGGCAACATCAGCACTAGTAGCGGCAGCATCAGCATTAGTAGAGCAGCAACTGGCACTTTTAACTCATCCAAAATATATAGTCCCCCCTTCCTACGCCTGTCCCAATCAGCTTCCGAGACTGTAGATCCTGCACATAACAAGAAGAAGAGGAAGGTGAATAAATTACAAATCACATAACTGACCAACAGAAGCAAGATTTAATGTAAGTTTGGAATATGATAAACATTAGAGAGAGACAAGTGAGGTGTGATAACAGAACCAACACCTGCTAAAGGCATAGGAGTGCCATCAGCAGTCATGACAGGAATAGAAGACGAAGGAGACACAAAAGCAAAAGATGAAGAATCTGAGACAGAGAATCATGAAGACACAAGTGATGTGAAGCACCAGAATCCAACCTCGATGTGATGCCTAAGAACTATGAGGGAACTGACCTACGGAAGAAGAAGCAGACATAACTTGTGGTTGTAAGGAGAGAAACTTCTGAAATGCTCAACCAGGTACTAGGATCGGTGAAAGGACCTGATGAGACTACTGTTGCAGTATTAGACTGTGGTGGTTTTAACCCTGAGATGGTATGAGCATTAGATTGGAGGTTGTTAGGCTTCAAGCTTGAGATTGCTGCTGCGATTGATTCTGCTGCTCAACTTAGGACACTGAGCCTTCCAATGCCTTTTGCTTATAGAAACTGCACTCATCAAAGGCAACCCTTGTGTAAGGCTTATTCTGATTATTAAAGACTAGCTTCGAAGGTACTGCTAACACAGAAGGATTAGAAGTAGAAGTAGAAAGAATTCCCTTTTCAGAATGAGACTAAGACGTATTTTTCAGCCAATAACTCACTGACAACTGAGTCAACATAAGGCATTGGAGAACGATGCAAAATTGAACCTCTAAGTCCCAAAATCACTGTGAAGTGCGTTAAAAACTATACCAACCGTTGCTGCTCCTCCACGAGCAATATAGGCATCACATGCCTTTAATTCTATAGATTCTGTAAGAGCAATGATCCCAAAGATCTGCATAGCAGAATAAAACTCATGAACACTCATATTCTCTGCTGAAGAGCTCGTATGTCATTCTCCAATAATACTGCTTTGCAAAATTTGACTGAGTAAATAACATTTGCAGATGATCTCAAACCTCCTTTGCTGTCTCATACTCGCTAACTGTGTACCTATGGAATGCCCAACAGAATTGTTAATCCAAGTAATAATTTTTGCATGATTGCTTCACAGGCACTATCAAAGCATCATAACCTCATCAGTATTCTTAGGTTTCACAGAAGTTCCACTAACATATCCCCACATCTTTTTACCCTTAAGAAAAATTTCTCATCGCATAACTCCAATACGAATAGTTCTTGCATCTAAACTCACAGACTGAAGCGAATCGTCTCTTTCAGTAGCCATATTCAAAAAACAAAGAAAACCAGAATGCAAAAGAAAGGCAAATGAAATACCAGATTGCAGAAATTGAACGAATACCAACGAAATACCAGATTGCAGAAACTGAACGAATACCAGTTGGATCCGCGTAAGCTGTGTTTAAGATTAAGCCTCGTCCCATGAAACCTTGCTCTGATACCATGTTAAACAATCTAAAGAAATAATAAAAAGAGGAGGCTAGGGTTTCATTGATACTGCACAATGCAATTGAATACAAAAAATATGATTTAACCTAAATACAAAGATATATATAGGCTAAACAAAAGAAATAATAAAAAGACAGATCTACCCTTAATAAACAATAAAACAAAATAACCCATATTTCTTAACAGTGCAGTGATTTTCTCAAAGCTGGATTTGAAGTTTGGCTATCACCAAATTTGGGTAAAACCAGAAGATGTGGAGAAAACGGCTTTGCGCACACACGAAGGCTATTACGAGTTTTTGACCATGCCGTTTGGACTTACGAATGCCCTAGCAACTTTTCAAGCTTTGATGAACGATGTCTTTCGCCCATATTTGCGTAAGTTTGTGTTGATATTTTTTGATGATATATTGATCTACAGTAGGAGCATAATTTCTCATATAGAGCACTTGCGAGTGGTATTTGAACTCTTAAGACAGGTTGAGTATTTGGGGCATGTGGTGTCAGATAAGGGTGTATCAGCTGAATATTCCAAGATTTCCAACATGCTTGAGTGGCCTAATCCTAAGAATCTCAAAGTGCTTCGTGGCTTTATAGGATTAACAAGGTATTACAGTGCTTTGTTCGAAACTACGATAGTATTGTTGCTCCATTTACTAAGTTACTGAGAAAGGATGCTTTTGAGTGGAGTTTGGAAGCTCAAACTGCATTTGATTCCTTAAAGCAAGCAATGGTTTCCATTCCCGTTTTAGCTGTACTAGATTTTTCAAAACTTTTTGTGGTGGAAGCGGATGCATCAGGATTTGGTATTGGTGCCGTCCTTATGCAAGAAAAGCACCCAATTGCGTACTTTAGTCAGGTTTGTTAGTGTTTAAGCTAATGCCGGATGTATCAAAGAAAAAGAGAATAGAAGAGAACTGATTCAAATTCATTAACCAACAAAAACCTGCATATAACATGCTTTGGCTTACTGTTACAACCACTATTAGTAACTTTACATAATCTCAGCTAATCCACACACATCTAACAACCACATTACAAAATTAGCTAAGTCATCAAATTCAAAATTAACACTTAAGTTTGCAATAAGGCTTAAACTACTGAACTCAGAAACAGCACCATGCACGTCACCTGTACAGCAGCAAAATAGCTTCAAACTTTCAGTTTCAGCAAACCATACTTCCAACACAGCATCAACCTTTAACACTCCACCTTGATGCTTTGGCTGGAAACACCAAGTTCTAGTCTTAAGGCTTCAAACTTGGATTTCCACAAGGCCTTTGTCATAATGTCAGCAACTTGCTCTTCTCCTCTACAGTGTATTAAACTCACTTCACCACACTGTTCAGCCTCCAATACTGCATGATATTTAATCTTGATATGCTTGGTTCTACCGTGGAGCACAGGGTTCTTTGCCATGGCCACTGTTGACTGGTTATCATATAGGATCAATGTAGGACCACCCTGCACTTGGTGCAAATCATCCAACATCTTCCTAAGCCACACAGCCTGGTTCACTTCTGCTGTATCATAGACATATTCAGCTTCAGCAGTAGACTGTGCCACAGTCTCCTGCTTCCTTGACAGCCAGCAAATTGCACCCTTATTCAGATAAAATACATAACCAGAGGTGCTCCTAGCATCATCCAGGGATCCACCCCAATCACTATCAGTATACCCCACCAATTTCAGACTTTCAACTTTCCTAAAATAGATGCCTAACATGATGGTTCCATTTACATACCTCAGCACACGTTTTGCAGCCTTAAAGTGTAGTTCACTTGGGTTGCTCATAAACCTTGAAAGATAACTTGCAGTGAACATAAGATTAGGTCTAGTGGCTGTCTAATACAGCAAACTTCCCACCAAGCTTCTGTATTTCCCTTCATCTACCCTCTTTGCACCATCAGTTTTGCTTAGTTTTAGGTTGGAAACCAATGGGGTATCCACTGGTTTACAATTGTCCATTCCAAACTTCATGAGAAGCTCGGTTGCATACCTCTGTTGGCACACAAAAATCTCACCTGCAGTTTGCCTTATCTCCATGCTTAGGAAATATTTCATCAATCCTAAGTCAGTCATTTCAAACTCAGTTTGCATGGCTGACTTAAACTGGTCCAACTCTTCAGGATTGCTTCCAGTCACCAATAAGTCATTAACATAGAGAGAGACCACAGCCAAACCCCTTTTAGTTTTCCTTATGTAGAGAGTGTGTTCATTTGGGCTTCTAGAGTAACCAAGGCTGCACAAATAGTCATTTATTCGGCTGTACCAGGCTCTAGGAGCCTGCTTCAAGCCATACAAGGCTTTCCTTAGCAGATACACATGATCCTCTTTGCCCTCAACCTTGTAGCCTTCCGGTTGCTCCACAAAAATCTCCTCTGAAATCCACCCATTCAAGAATGCCGATTTGACATCCAGCTAGAAAATTTTCCAGTTAAACTGAGCTACAAGTGCCAACAGCAGCCTGATTATGTCTTGTGTAGCTACCAGGGCAAATGTCTCTAAAAAATCAATACCTGGTTGCTGTGCAAAGCCCTTCACCACCAGCCTTACTTTATGCTTGTAGATTGAGCCATCAGGATTTATTTTCAGTTTGAAGATCCATTTCACCTGAATTACTTTCCTTTTTTTCAGGTCTTGGTACCAATTTCCAGGTTTGATTTTTTTTAATCATGCTGAGTTCCTCCTGCATTGCAGCCCTCCACAATTCAGATTTTGTAGCTTCAAGATAACATCTTGGTTCCACCACTGCCATATTACACCTTTCGTATACATCAGCCAATGATCTTGTCCCTCTAACAGCATGTTCTTCTTCCTCATCTGAATCCGCCTCTTCATTTAGCCCCTCATTCATCTCTTCTTGTCTTGATTTAGCCTGCACATCAACTCTCTTTTCTTCCCAGTTCCAGACTCCACCTTCATCAACCTTTATGTCTCTTGTGATTACAATCTTCCTAGACTTAGGAACATAAACTCTATAGGCTTTAGAGTTGCTGCTATAGCCTATAAGTATCCCAATTTCAGCCTTATCATCCAATTTGGATCTTTTGCTTGCTGGGATCATTACATAGGCTATACTTCCAAATATTTTCAAGCTCCCCACTGCTAGTTTGATTCCACTCCACGCCTCAATTGGTGTTTGATGTTTGACTGCCTTGGTGGGCAGCCTATTTAGGAGAAAAACTGCTGTATTAACAACTTCAACCCAGAATACTTTAGGAAGATTTTTTTCAGCCATCATGCACCTAGCCATTTCCATAATGGTTTGGTTTCTTCTTTCAGAAACACCATTCTGCTGGTGCTGTGAATTGCTGCTGAATTCCAGCTTCACTGCAAATTTTGCTGAATTCATTTTAGGTGTACTCTGTCCCATTGTCACTTCTTACGGTTTTGATCAAGGTTCCAACTTCATTCTCCACCAGCAACTTGAATTTCTTAAACACAACAGCTACTTCATTTTTCTGCTTAAGAAAATACACCCAAGCCACCCTTGAGTAGTCATCAATGAAGAGTACAAAGTACTTGCTGCCATTTAAAGATTTAGACTTCATAGGACCACACACATCTGTGTGGATCAATTGCAACTTGTGACTTGCTCTCTAGGCTTGATCTGAAGGAAATGAAGGCCTGCTAAGTTTGCCAAGTTGGTAGGCTGTACATAAGGACTTTTTCTCTTCTATTTCAGGTAGCTCTAGCACCATTTCTCTTGCCTTAACTTCTTTGATTCCCAAGTAATGAAAGTGGCCAAACCTTTTATGCCACAAGTCAGACTCATCAACCCTGCTAATTAGTGCTAAGTTTCCTGGTTTTTTCCACTCTACCGGGAAGCTTTTTCCTAGCATCCTAGCACTCATCAATTCATTTCCCTCACAACCCATTATTACACAAGCATGATTTTGAAAATGTAAGGTGTAGTTTTTCTCCAACATTTGACCTACACTTAACAGGTTTTTTTGCAATTTCAGGAACAAATAAAACACTTGAAATGATCTTGGTACTTACTTGAGTTTGGACAGCCACATCTCCGATCCCTTTTGCCTCCACATACTCACCATTTCCCACCTTGACCTTGGAGTTGTATGTTCTGTCTATCCTGACAAAATTCTCCAGTTTTGCTGCCATGTGGTTAGTACAACCACTGTCTATTAGCCAAACATCACCGGTGGTCTGCATGGAGTAGCATGAAGCTATAAACAGCTGCTCGGGTTCACTGCTCTGCTGCTGGTCTTCTGCACTTTGTGCTTGCTTGATGGCTGTGCACTTTTGTTCTTGCACACTTTTTCAATGTGCCCGAACTGTTTGCACCTCTTGCATTGGATCCCAGGTCTAAACCAGCACTTACTATCTGGATGTCCTTTCTTTTTGCAGTGGGAACATGGTGGATAATTTCTTCCTCCACTCAGTTTTCCCCACTGTCCATCAGTTCTCTCTTTTCCTCTCTTATCTCCAACATATTTCCTATTTCTTCCCTTCAATCCCTTTTGAGTAGCCATCATAGCACCTTCATTAGAGTCCTCTTACCTCATCAACCTTCTCTGTTCTTGGGCCTGCAGGGCATGAACCAATTCGGTGAGGCTGATTTGGGAGAGGTCCTTTGAATCTTCTAAGGAAGATATCTTGGACTCAAATCTTTCCGGTAGGCTGACTAACACTTTCTCAACTATCATCTTGTCACTCATCTCAACTCCCAATAATCTAATCTTGTTCACTACACTCATAAGCCTATCTACATACTCTTTAACCTTCTCTACCTGCTGCATTCTTAGCATTTCGAACTCTCTTCGCAGGTTCATAACTTGCATATTTCGGGTTGTATCACTCCCCATGAACTCCTCCCTCAATCTATCCCAAGCTTCCTTTGCAGTTTCACACGCCATTATCCTTGTAAATACAAGGTCTGTTACTGCAGAGTGTATGTGAGAAAAATCTCTTGGAGCTTTGGACATCTCCTCCTCATACATCCTCATTTGATTCAGAGTTGGGTTTGGACCAAGCTGCGGTGGCTGTTTCTCCTCTTCCACATACTGCCACAGCCCTTGCCCTCTTAGGTAGGCTCTCATTCTAACAGCCCAGATGTGATACTGGTCCCCATTGAACACTGGAGGTGAGAGAGAAGCCGATTGAGTTGCCATGCGAAACCAGGTTGGAGTTTTTCTGGAAAGTGTTGTTCTTGCGGAAGGTTGAAGTTTGATGGTGATTCAGGATGTTTTGAGTGAGTTTGTTAGATGCTGGTTTGTTAATGTAGCTCTGATACCATGTTAGTGTTTAAGCTAATGCCGGATGTATCAAAGAAAAAGGGAACAGAAGAGAACTGATTCAAATTCATTAACCAACAAAAACCTGCATATAACATGCTTTGGCTTACTGTTACAACCACTGTCAGTAACTTTTACATAATCTCAGCTAATCCACACACATCTAACAACCACATTACAAAATTAGCTGAGTCATCAAATTCAAAATTAACACTTAAGTTTGCAATAAGGCTTAAACTACTGAACTCAGAAACAGCACCATGCACGTCACCTGTACAGCAGCAAAATAGCTTCAAACTTTCAGTTTCAGCAAACCATACTTCCAGCACAGCATCAACCTTCAACAAGGTTTTATCAGCTAAGGCAAGGCTGAAATCAATCTATGAAAGAGAGCTAATGGCTTTGGTTTTAGCTATCCTTAAATGGAAATATTATTTATTGGGGAGGAAATTTATTGTTAGAACATATCAGAGAAGTCTACATTTTCTATTGGGGCAGCGATTGACTACTCTAGAACAATAAAAATGGTTGTCAAAACTACTGGGGTTTCATTTTGAAATCCAAATTCGACCAGGAGCTGAAAACTGTGCAGCTGATGCCCTCTCTCGGTGGATATCTCCTATGGAGTTGCAGGCTCTGTCTGCACCTTTCATGGTGCAGGAAGATGACCTTGAGAAAGCAGTGCATTCTGATGTTAAGTTGCAAAGGATAATTACTTACTTGTTTGCTGATGAGAAGTCACATTTGGGTTATACCTTACAGCATGGTTGTTTGTTCTTCAAGGGCAGGATAGTTTTGCCTAAAGATTCGCATTGGCCCAATCTATTTTTGAAGGAGTTCCACAGTTCACCTTGTGGTGGACACTCTGGTTTTTATAAAACCTTCAAACAGTTGGCCTTGAATGTTTTTTGGGAGGGCATGAAGAAAGACGTACAAACTTTCGTGGCTGGTTGTGATGTTTGCCAAAGGAATAAGTATGAAGCATTGTCTGCAGCAGGTTTATTGCAACCCTTGCCACTGCCTTCTAAGGAATAAGTATGAAACTTTCGTGGTTTTTATTGCAGTTTTAATGGTATTTTGCAAATTTGATTTCCTTTCCTAAGAGTTTATTTTTTATAGGACTACCAGGGAGAGTTTTTCTTGTAACTCTAGGATTTAAGTATGTATTGTCTACATGCTTTTCTGCACTATCTTTTGCTTTTTGCACTTACAGCTTGCTACAATTTCTGGGATTCTTAACGATGTAAGGTTTCTTTTGACAACATAGTCTGACTGTTTGTTCATTTTCCTACGATTTTTATACAGTGATTTGACCTTTAACAAGTTGGAAGGAGAAATCAGTAGCACAGAAGTACACCCAAATTTCATGTAAGCAATGACATATTAAAGTCTTGTATTTTCAAATGGATTTGTTGCACTTTTATCATAAAGTATTATCTTATATTAAATTGTTTCATGTGGCTTCTTATCAGCTTCCTCAGTCACAGCATGTTGACTGGAAACATACCAGGTTCATTCCTGACCAGCACAGGAAGCTATATGTATGTTCCTAAACTTAGAGCTTGGATTCCATGTTTGGATGCTTGCCATACAAATATTTTGTTTTTAGTTCTAACTATTTCTGTCAGGTTTCAATTTAGAGGTTCAAATAATTAATAGTAAATTCTTGGATTATCTTTGCACATATAGTCGTTTGCCTTGTGTTTTATGTGTGTGTATATATACTCTTCTGTGATTGATTTTTCAATTAATGGTATTGTCATAATTCTGGCAACAGATAACTACTTGTTGCATCTGTATTGAACGCCACAGTGGCAAACAATACCCTGCAAATCCGCTTGTGTTGGGCTGGGAAAGGGACTGTATATATTCCAAATTCTAGAAATTATGGTCTTCTCATATCTGCTATTTCTGTATGTCGTGGTAAGTCATGCATTTTTTTAATCAGTCTTCCTTCCAAGTGAGCTGCTAGTGTTACAACTTTGGTCCTTCGGGTCATATTGATTTGTCCACCGGTTACATAGTATGGACGGAGAAACAATTTAAACCTACTTTGTTCTGTTATATGACTTATCTAATCTCGTGGAAAGACATTCGAGTATATTAGATGAAAATTGGAGTTATATATTGTTCAGTGGTCACCAAATCAATTATAAACATAATCATGGTTTGTACTCATAAGTAAGATAGTTTCCGCTCTCTTGAGTGGTTTTTCTACTTGATGTGTAAAAGACATCTCCCAAATCAAGTGCTAACCCTCTAAAATGTTTCATATATATACTATAATAGTATAATACTTGGGTTTGTTGAATATATTTTCCTTCACCACCTTAATTTGTTCTCTGATAAGCATAAGCTTTTGGTGTTAATTTCAGGTTTCAGATCAAATTGTGACGGTGAGAAATAAACAACTATGTTATAATGATAAGTTTTCTGCAACTAACAATGTTTACTATGATTTCTTTTAATAGTCATCCCTTTCTTGTTTCTTCTTGGCACAAATATGACTTACCTGAGCCTAAAGAAACAAATAATGTACCTATTGTGATTGGAGTTGTCATTTTGGTGTTATGCATTCTTCTTATCATCCTGGGTTTCTTCTCTTGGAGATATATACTATTTTCAGCATCAAAACACAGGAGAACAAGGTATGGGCTAAATCTTATGTTTTATTCAAACTTGAGCAATAAATAAGTGAGTGCATGCCACGAACAAATGCATTATAAGTACAAAACAGTTATACATAGTTTTGGCTCAGTTGTCCTACAAATCATAATATGACTTGTAGATGATCTCTCTTCTCATTCAATGTTACTGGGCAGATCTTAAGGGGCTAGATGCCTAGATCTACAAACAGGAACCTTCACTTTCAGACAGCTAAGAGCTGCTACTAACAATTTTGATGCTGCTAAAAAGTTTGGAGAAGGTGGTTTTGGATCAGTATACAAGGTACTAAACAACTATATTTTTATTGAAGAATGATAATCCCAGTAGTGTCAATGCAGTAGAAAATGTTTATACATATATACCATTGAGAAACAATATCCTTGAAATTGACATCAAAAAGTTTATTGTGAGGGAATTTACTGGATGACCTTTGGCTATGGTTGATGAAAAATCTAAATATTTTGTATTTCATTTTTGAACCTCAATGATGCAATAACAAATGTTGAAAATTAAAAAAAGAGCACACCTAGTCAAGGGGCATACCCCTCATAATCATAGTGAAAGAAGACAAAGTAAAATATATATATTCAAATCCTACTCAAAATATCAGCAAAGGAAAAGACAATGTCCTTCAACAATTAATAAGCAAAAGATCAACCTCGTCTTTAGTTTCTTTTCTCAACCAGGTTTAAAACTTTCTCTAACAAATTCAAAAATTTTATTTTGAATAATATGTGGAAGTAAGGCACTTATTATATATCTTCACTCTTAAGGGTACTTTGTTCATTTGATACCGCTATTTTAGCTTAGCAGCTTAGATTGTTTAATTCAGTAACTTTATGTTGGATTTCATAACTAACACTCAATTAGTCAGTTTTAAGCTATTTAATCACACAATTCAACATTTAGTGTAAGATTGTAGATATGAACTTGTACATATAATATTTACTCAATGCAGGACCAACTATCAGGCGATACTGTTGTTGTTGTGAAGCAGCTTTCTTCCAAATCAAGGCAAGGAAATTGAGAGTTTGTGAATGAGATAGGCCTGATTCCTGGTTTGCAACACCCAAATCTTGTAAAGCTTTTTGGATGTTGTGTTGAAGGAAATTAGCTATTGTTGGTTTATGAGTACGTGGAAAATAATTGTCTTGCACATGCACTTTTTGGTAAGTAGGGTGATGTTTGAATTGCTTTTGCATAAAGGAATACTTTCTGTTAATACATTTGTTGATTGGTTAATTGGATTGATATTTAAGTAGGTGTTCTCCTCTTCAGAGCTTTTTTCAGCTCGGTTGGGTGAAAACCAGGAATCAGGCCTACGTAAAAAATCAACACTCAGGATAGTTCACAGAGACATAAAAGCTACAAATGCACTACTTGACTGGGAATTAAATGCTAAGATTTCAGAGTTTGGATTAGCTAAGCTCAAAGAAGAGGAGAACACCCATATTAGCACTAGAGTTGATGGAACTATGTGAGCTACACTAAACACTATTGTAGAACATGATTTCTAATCTCAAAATATATAATGTTGTGTGACGGTTTAAGTTTTTGACATTTTGAATGATTTTAGAGGCTATATGGCTCCAGAATATGCACTATGGGGTTACCTCACAGAAAAAGAAAATGTTTATAGCTTTGGGGTGGTTGCTTTGGAAATTGTTTGTGGGAGAAGCAATGCAAGTTACAGGGCGCAAAATGGATGTGTTTGCCTTCTTGATTGCGTAAGTTTCATGTGAATATATGATTGTTGCTATGTATGGTTTTTAAGTTTTTTGTTTTTGTTTTTTTTGGGCTTGAATGCTTGTAGACCTTAATTTGCAACAGAAAGGAAACTTGATGGAGATATTGGATCCAAAGTTGGAGTATAAGTTTGACAAAGAAGAGGCTGAAAGAATGGTAAAAGTGGCTCTATTATGCTGTAATGCATCTCCAACACTGAGGCCTACTATGTCAGAGGTGTTTAGTATGCTTGAATCACAAACCATCATTCAAGAAGTGATCTCATTTCCTAGCATCTATGGTAGTGATTTCCAATTACAACAACTTGACCAGAATTCAAGAGGATGCTCGGCCACCCCAAACTTTTCTTCAGATAAGACGTGGGTCGGATCTTCCACCACATCTGCACATGATCTCTACTCTATCAATTTAGAGTGCATAATGTCACGACCTAACTTCTTTGCTAAGTTCGTGCGGCCTTAACCCTTCAAAAATGAGTTAAGCAGCCTAACGCTCACACAAACTCACAGGCTAAAAGTATACAAATGAGAGAGAAGTTTAAGAAAATATAAACTCTGTATTGATGGAATTCAAGTTATGAACTTTACAAAGGAGGGGTGGCCTATTTATAGGCTAAACCTCCTCAAAGAAATGACTACATACATTGTATACTTAATCCTTAAGTAAACTTAATCCTTAAGTAAACATTAGGTGGCAACCTTAGGTGGATGGATAAGCATTATCCTTTAAGTTCCTTTGCCACTAAGTTTACTTAGCTACGAAGTATACTTAGCCACTAAGCAACGTGCAGCACACTTGAGTCACCAAGCAAGCTGGTCGTGACATTCTCCCACACCTAATGCTACGACACCCTCGTCGCATTATCCTTATAGTGCAGGATTAAGTCTTTGAATTGCCATAATGAGTCTTCGATCTCCCAACTGGCTTCGGCACCGGGAAGTCCCTTCCATTTGATGAAGTATTCCCGATAATTTGGCACACCATGTCGGCGAATGACTCTGTCAGCAAGTATTTCGTCAACCTCTTTGTCAAAGGATGTTACAATGGCTGTTGGTGCTCGTTTAGAGACTCCTCGGGATGGCTCCTCCGAGTCTTCATGAAATGGCTTTAGCAAGCTTACATGAAAGATCCGGTGTATCTTCAGTTTTGGAAGGAGTTGGAGTCGATGCAAAACTTTACTGATGCGTTGTATCACTTGAAAAGGCCCTTCATATTTGCGCACTAGGCCCTTATGCACTTTTCTCAAAGTCTTGAATTGTTGCGGTAGTAGCTTTACAAGGACAAGATCACCTTCTTGGTACTCAACGTGCCTCCTTTTCTTGTCTGTCCACTTTTTCATTCTCTTTGCTGCCTTATGTAGAGCAGCACGAGCAAGTTCAGTTTGTTTGTGCCATGACTTGGCCAACCTGAAGGTTGCGGGGCTCTTCCCATCATAGCGGGTGGCTAGGAAAAGAGGTGTTTTCGGCTGTCGTCCCATGATAATCTCAAAAGGACTCTTGTTGGTTGCCTCGCTCCGCTGCAAGTTGAATGAGAATTGGGCTATGTCAAGGAGCTTTGCCCAATCCCACTGGCTAGCACTCACATAGTGCCGCAAATATAACTCTAACAGTGCATTGATGCGCTTGGTTTGCCCATCAGTTTGGGGATGAAAACTAGTTGAGAAGTCTAGGTTTGATCCCAACATTTTGAATAACTCTGTCCAAAATCTCCCAGTGAACCGAGGATCTCGATCACTGACTATGCTTGTTGGAATGCCCCATAACTTGATGACGTTGCGAAAGAAAAGCTTGGATGTCTCCTCTGTTGTACAATCGATGGATGCGGGGATGAATGTGGCATACTTGTTAAACCTGTCCACAATGACTATTATGCTCCCGGACCCTTCAGACTTTGGCAAACAAGTGATAAAGTCCATTGAGACACTCTCCCACGGTCTCTCGGGCATGGGTAATGGTTCTAGCAAGCCTGCTGGTTGTTGTTGCACTACCTTGTCTTGCTGGCAAACAAGGCACGTACGCACATACCCCTCGATGCTATCCTGCATCCCAGGCCAATAGTAGGCAGACTTTAGGAGAGCAAGAGTACATCTCATTACCTGGATGGCCTGCCCACAAGGAGTCATGACACTCCTTGATCAATTCTTTACTCAGATTGTCCCATCTCGGGATGTAGAGGCGATTGCCTTTGGTGTAGAGTAAGCCATCAGTTAACCAAAACCTCCGGGTTTTCCCTTCTTCCACTAAGGCAATGATGTTTCGAGCCAATGGCTCATGCTGGAGTCCTTGCCTGATCATGTTAGCCAATGCACTTGTGACTTGACTGATGCTTGCCAACTCGGCCTTGCGGCTTAGTGCATCTGCTACCACGTTGGTCTTCCCCGGTTTGTACTCCAGGACATAATCAAACTCGGCAAGAAAGTCCTGCCATCGTGCTTGCTTCGGACTCAACTTCTTTTAAGTTTGAAAATAGCTTGTTGTGATGTTATTTGTCAAAATAACAAACTTAAACCCCAGTAAGTAGTGCCACCACACTCTAAGACAATGGATGATGGTTGTCATCTCTTTTTCTTGCATGGTGTAACGCCGCTCAGTCTCATTAAGCTTTCGACTCTCGTAAGCAATCGGATGCCCATTCTGCATGAGTACCCCCCCTATGGCAAAGTCAGATGTGTCGGTGTGCACTTCATATGGCTGAGTGTGGTCTGGTAAGGCAAGCACTGGTTCCATGCTGATTGCAGTTTTCAACTCATCAAAGGCTGTTTGACATTCATTTGACCATTCCCATGGCTTGTTCTTCTTGAGTAAGTCTGTCAATGGGGCTGCCTTTGCCAAGTAGCCTTTGATGAACCGGTGATAGTAGTTAACTAATCCCAGGAAGGATCGTAACTCCAGCACCTTGGTGGGTGTTTCCCACTCCTGAATAGCCTGCACTTTTTCATCTTCCATCATAAGCTGCCTATCCTTGATCTTGTGACCCAAGAACATTACTTCCGACTTGGCGAAAGAGCATTTCTCCTTCCTGATATACAGCTTGTTGTCTCACAGTACTTGGAACACTTTCCTTAGGTGGTGCACATGCTTCTCCCAAGTTTTGCTATGTACTACTATGTCATCTAAGTAAACGACCACAAACTAGTCGAGATATGGATGGAATATCTTATTCATTAAAGTACAAAAAGTAGCAGGTGAATTTGTTAGACCAAATGGCATAACTAAAAACTCATAAGACCCATACCTTGTGACACAAGTGGTCTTTGGCTCGTCGCCTTCAGCTATGCGCACTTGATAGTAGCCTGACCGCAGATCCAGCTTGGTAAAGTAGCAGGCATGCCCCAACTGGTCGAAAAGATCAACAATCAAAGGAATGGGATAGCTATTTTTCACAGATACCTTGTTGAGTGCTCGGTAGTCTATGCACATCCTTAAGGAACCATCCTTCTTCCTTTGAAATAAGACCGGGGCGCCATAGGGAGCTTTGGAGGGCTTGATGAACCCTGTATCTAGAAGTTCCCGCAACTGCCTTCTTAGCTCGGCTAGCTCCGGTGGTGCCATTCAATAAGGACCCTTAGCAGGTGGCTTGGCGCCTGGCTCTAGCTCAATCTGATGATCTACCTCCCTTCTAGGTGGTAGCTCTTTCGGCAGCTCATTTGGTGAGACATTAACAAACTCTTCGAGTACTTGTGTTACTTCCCGGGGCACTGCCTCTGGTAGGATTGGTTCCTCATCATCATACTGCTTGAGGATGGCCAAGTAACTTTCCTTCTTTCTATTGACGCCTTTCTTGAACTGCATGGCCGAGAGTATTGTTGTCTCTGGTTTGGTAGAGCGGCTAGTAGGCAACACACAAGCTTGCTCCCCGTCCATTATACACATGGTGTTGGTTGATGGCAAGGGAAATGCCTTGATTTGTTCCATGAACTCTAAGCCAAGGACAACTTAATAGTCATCCATTGGTGCAACTGAGAAATCTAAGTAGCCGGACCAAGTTCCCATTGTCGTTTTGACATGTCGAGCCACTCCATGTATCGGTTGTGCCATTGAGTTGACCGCCTTGATGGTGCCTCCACCTCCTGAAGCTTGGAGGCCTAGCCGGCGTGCTTCACTTACTGAAATGAAGTTGTGCGAAGCTCCCGTATCTACCATGGCTTTGGTGGCCTTCCCATTGATGGCCATATCAACATCAAGCAACCCTTTGGCTTGGGTTTTTGGTGCGGACTGGATCCCGTTGAGTAGTTGCATTGATCCCATATGTGCCCCATCGCTACTGCTTTCGGCTTGCTTGCCCTCTTGATGCTTGGCTATGAGGGAAGTGAGAGCTTTCTTCTCTGGATAGTCTTTCACCCAGTGAGGCTCGTTGCAAATGAAACAGTTGTTGTGGGGTTTGTTGGAGCCCTTCTCCCAACATTTGCCCTTGTCTTTGCCCTTGGATGAGGAATTGTCTTGGCGGGTGTCTCGATAACTCTCTTTAGATTGCCCCTTCTCTCCCGCACCTTTAACAAAGCTACCCTTCTTATCTTTGGACTTGCTGGTGTGTTCTTTTTGGTTGCTATAATCAATCAAACTTTCAGCAACTGCTATGACTGTGGCAAGGTCTTGCACTCCCCGATGCCTTAGCTTCGTTTTCACCCATAACTGTAACCCATCCATAAAGTTGAAGAGCGAATCTTTGTCGGACATCCCAGGAATCTCTAGTATTAAGTCGGTGAAGTCCTTGATGTAATCACGGATTGTCCTTGTTTGCTTGATCCTTCGCAAGCGAGCTCTTGCCTCATCCTCGGCATTTTCCGGGTAAAACTGCCGCCTAAGCTCTTTCTTAAAATCATTAAAGGTTGAGATAGTGCAAATACATTTTTCAATGTCTCCTTCTCTTCTCCTCCACCATAGCCTTGCGGTGTCCGTAAGGTAGAGGACTGCAGTTTCAATCCTCGAGCTTTCCTCTGTGACGCCTACGGCCCAAAGTACTTGTCTAGTCCCCACAAGAAGTTGTCAACCTCTTGCGCCTTGCGTGAGCCACCAAAGCTTTTAGGCCTTGGTATGTCAATTCTTTCGTTTGCTGCTGATCCTTGCAACCATGGCGCGCTTGCATCGTGCTAAATCAGCTTGCACCTTGTCTAAGTGAACAAGGGTGCTGTTGACTTCAGTTTGGAACACATGACAGGTTTTGGCAAGCTCCCTTTCGAACTCCTCACGGATTTTCCCTATTTCCGCCCTTAACGACTCCTCCATTTGAAGCAACATGGCTTTCGCGACAGTGTGAGTTTCGGACACCTCCGTCTCTAGATCATCCACCCAATGATCTAGCTCATCCGACTGCACGCTCACCCTTTCTTCTATACGAGATAGGCGTGAGTCAAAACTAGAAATAAAGTCTTTGGACTTACCTCTCTTCCTTGAGGGGTTGGGGTTAGGGTCGACTTTCTCCGAGCGACCACATTCTTGGGAAGCCTCCATCTCAGCCGTCTTGGATCCCTTTGTTGAAGCGACAGTGTCTTTCACCATTGAATAAAAATCGAGGTTATGCTAACCGAAGCTCTAATACCACTTGTCACGACCTAACTTCTTTGCTAAGTTCGTGCAACCTTAACCCTTCGGAAATGAGTTAAGCAGCCTAACGCTCACACAAACTCACAGGCTAAAAGTATACAAATGAGAAAGAAGTTTAGAGAAAATATAAACTCTGTATTGATGGAATTCAAGTTATGAACTTTACAAAGGAGGGGTGGCCTATTAATATGCTAAACCTCCTCAAAGAAATGACTACATACATTGTATACTTAATCCTTTAGTAAACTTAATCCTTAAGTAAACATTAGATGGCAACCTTTGCCACTAAGTTTACTTAGCTACGAAGTATACTTAGCCACTAAGCAACGTGCAGCACACTTGAGTCACCAAGTAAGTTGGTCGTGACAATAAGGAACCTTACATCAACAGAGGATCTCTGTCCACTCAATTCTGAGACCATATCTTTGAAACCTAGTGGGAGTCCTTTTGCTTTACATAACGGTTCTAGAGTTTAATTTATGTAAGATGAACTATATAATTACAATAAAGATTAACTCACAACCTAATATTACAAACTTTATCTCACAATCTTGATGTGACAGTTCGCAATTGGTCATATTGTAATTAGGTAGGCGAGACCCATTTTGGGCAGGCGAGACCCATTGCAAGTTGAACAATTGCGAACTGTCACATCGGGGTTGTGAGATCGTGCATTAAGTGTAGTATATGATTTTTAGTCCTCTAAGGCCAATATGTAAATTGAGACACCTAGTAATTTCTAAATCCTCAAATTTTAATAAATTAATGGATATAATTTAGTATGAAAATTTAAGTTTCTATAGTCTAGAACTTTTGATTTATACTATATTATTCAGTTATAAAATTGAGCTGGTATGTATATGGTATTTGCTGCATTAGTCATAATTTATAAACAACGGTCAAGTTCAAAACGTGGAATATAGAGTTAGGTTTTAGACCGGAAATGAAGTAATTCTTGAGTTAGATTCACAAATAGGACCAGGATATCATTATTTATCAATAATCATCATTGGAAGACTTGGAATTTAACAAAAAAAACTCATTGAATTTTTCTAGTTTATTTTCTGTGTGCTAATGCTAATAATGTTTTCGTTTGTTTGAATGTATATAGTCGTTGGGTTGGCTAGCTCTTGGTCTTTATTTAGGGTTATAATTTAAGTTTATTGCGTGTGTAAAGGCTTAATTAGGAAAATTGAACACTACTAATTTGGTTATTAGGTGGTGAAGTTAGGAAAATTGAATGTTTATAGCCGTGCGAGATATATTATATATACAAACAAATAACTCATATTTAATCAAACGCATAACTTCATCGCAATCCATGGTCTTATTTGGTTTATTTGTAATCAAATGATGAATTAATTAGACCTTGTTATGTTTATATTGTTTATTGGAAACTAAAAAAAAAAAAAAAAAGGAAATTACCATTAAACTTTCGGGTCATGCAATTGTGATGTTGAAAATTGAAAGTTTTAGCGTATAGAATGTGGTAATAATAAAAACCTACAAATAAATCCCAAGAGGTTGGCCTGACGGTTAAGGAGGTTTGTTCATTTCTTTGAGTTTTCAAGTTCAAAACTTAAGCCACCTACCACAATAACATTATGGTTTATTTGATCATTTGATCTTGTATGGTATTTAATGAATCTCGAGAATTAATTGAGGTGCACCCAAACTAGCTTGGACACTCCTGTTAAAAGAAAAATAAAAAAATAAAGAGCCTTCAAATAAATTGAACTAGAATTTATTTGCTTATGTGGAAAATTCTTAGCCATAGCTTTGACCATATTATTTATAGTACTTAGTAGCCAAATTAAGTTCGATTCATCGGAAATTATGAGTTAATAAAACGATAGAAAATTGCAATTAGTGTGGCATTAAAGCCCATGCAGATACAAATGACATTTCATTATCAATTTAAATATCTTAAATGACACGTCCTTCCATACCATTTCCATCTTGATAGTGATCCATATTCTATTTATTGGGTAAAATTAGAAATGCTAATTTTAAATGAAAATCATGATGTTCATAAATTAGAATCACTTGATTAGTAAATATGGTAAAGATTTAAGAGAAAAGGAGCTAAGTGATGAAAAATTGTTGTAAAAGCAGAACCACTCATAAATAGGATAATCTTAACCTTATTAGACAAAAACCTTGACTAGGGTGCCAACTATGTTATAGCATTTTCTTAGTGGAAGAATAGACATATTTATTGTCCACATGATCAAGGGGCAAGTTGTAGAAATTTTATGTGTAGAAGTTCTCAACAAACAACAAAATATTAGAAATTTTGTGTAGAAATGGAGGTCAGTGATGAAAACTTGTTGTAAAAGCAGAATCACCCATAAGAGGATAATCTTTATTATCCTATTAGACAAAGACCTTGACTAGCGTATCAACTACATTATAGCATTTTCCTAGTGGAAGAATCGACATATTTATTGTCCACATGAGCAAGGGGCAAGTTGTAGAAATTTTATGTGTAGAATTTGTCAACAAACAACAAAATTGTAGAAATTTTATGTGTAGAAAGGGACATCAATGATGAAAATTTGTTGTAAAAGCAGAACCACCCATAAAAGGATAATCTTAACCCTATTAGATAAAGACCTTGGCTAGCATGTCAACTACGTTATAGCATTTTCCTAGTAAAAGAATCGACATATTTATTGTCCACATGAGCAAGGGGCAAGTTGTAGAAATTTTATGTGTAGAATTTGTCAACAAACAACAAAATTGTAGAAATTTTATATGTAGAAAGGGATGTCAGTGATGAAATTTTGTTGTAAAGCAGAACCACCCATAAGAAGATAATCTTAATTATCCTAATAGACAACGACCTTGACTAGCGTGTCAACTACGTTATAGCATTTTCTTAGTGGAAGAATAGACATATTTATTGTCCACATGATCAAGGGGCAAGTTGTACAAATTTTATGTGTAGAATTTCTCAACAAACAAAAAAAATTGTAGAAATTTTATGTGTAGAAATGGAGGTGAGTGATGAAAATTTGTTGTAGAAGTAGAACCACCCATAAGAGGATAATCTTAATTATCCTATTAGACAACGACCTTGACTAGCGTGTCAACTATGTTACAGCATTTTCTTAATGGAAGAATAGACATATTTATTGTCCACATGATCAAAGGGCAAGTTGTAGAAATTTTATGTGTAGAATTTCTCAACAAACAAAAAAATTGTAGAAATTTTATGTGTAGAAATGGAGGTCAATGATGAAAATTTGTTGTAGAAGCAGAACCACCCATAAGAGGATGATCTTAATCCTATTAGACAAAGACCTTGACTAGCAGGTCAACTACGTTATAGCATTTGATTAAATGTCCTACTCTGCAAAGAATCAGACTTCCATTGTTTAACCTAACATCATTTTCATTGTGGAAGAATAGGCGTATTTTTTTTCTACATGTTCAAGGCGCAAGTTGCAGAAAATTTATGTGTAAAATTCCTCAACAAACAACAAAATTGGAATTGGAGACTTTTCAAGCACCAATGTCTTGAAAAACTTACAAGATCCTGGCTATACACATGATCAAGGGGCATTTTCTAGCGTGTCAACTACGTTATATCATTTTCTTAATGGAAGAATAGACATATTTATTGTCCACATGATCAAGGGGCAAGTTGTAGAAATTTTATGTGTAGAATTTCTCAACAAATAAAAAAAATTGTAGAAATTTTATGTGTAGAAATGGAGGTCAATGATGAAAATTTGTTGTAGAACTAGAACCACCCATAAGAGAATGATCTTAACCCTATTAGACAAAGACCTTGACTATCAGGTCAACTACGTTATAGCATTTGATTAAATGTCCTACTCTGCAAAGAATCAGACTTCCATTGTTTAACATAACATCATTTTCATTGTGGAAGAATAGGCGTATTTTTTTTCTACATGTTCAAGGCGCAAGTTGCAGAAAATTTATGTGTAAAATTCCTCAACAAACAACAAAATTGGAATTGGAGACTTTTCAATCACCAATGTCTTGAAAAACTTACAAGATCCTGGCTATACACATGATCAAGGGGCATTTTCTAGCGTGTCAACTACGTTATAGTATTTTCTTAATGGAAGAATAGACATATTTATTGTCCACATGATCAAGGGGCAAGTTGTAGAAATTTTATGTGTAGAATTTCTCAACAAACAAAAAAAAAAATTGTAGAAATTTTATGTGTAGAAATGGAGGTCAATGATGAAAATTTGTTTTAGAAGTAGAACCACCCATAAGAGGATGATCTTAACCCTATTAGACAAAGACCTTGACTAGTAGGTCAACTACGTTATAGCATTTGATCAAATGTCCTACTCTGCAAAGAATCAGTCTTCCATAGTTTAACATAACATCATTTTCATTGTGGAAGAATAGGCGTATTTATTTTCAACATGTTCAAGGCGGAAGTTGCAGAAAATTTATGTTTAAAACTCCTCAACAAACAACAAAATTGGAATTGGAGACTTTTCAAGCACCAATGTCTTGAAAAACTTACAAGATCCTGGCTATACACATATTTATAGAGTTGCATTAATCATACGATGAACATTAGAGTTGTCATCTTCATGTCAGCATCTATTTCCATCAAACTCCATTCACCTGTCGATACTAGAAAACTATGTGAGCAATTAATTTGTCAATTAGACAGAGACGCTTTTAAGTCAAGTCTAATATGTCTGAGCATACATGCATCTATCATTGCTAGAGGACAAGAAACATTAGTATCCACATTAAGAGGTTGTAGAAATTTTTATTTAGTGAGTGTGACGTCAGAGGGGGGAACTTTTCAAGCCTTAAAGTATGTATTGTGAGTTGCTTATATATATATATATATATATATATATATAGTATATATATATATATCATAGTTTCCAAATTACGATATTCATACTATATACATAAACAATGGGGTTGTCAACCTTGAGAGAGTTTTTTCACTTGTTTCCCTAGTCTTTTTGTTGTTATGTCACAATATTCTTCACTAGATGCTGCTTTGATTCTACTCAAGAAGATTGGCCTTCTCAAATGGAAGCCAGCCTTCAAAACAAAGCCATATCTTCTGTCATCATGGGCTCTTTTCTGTGAATGCCACAAATACTTCTACCCACCTCAAAACTAAAATAAGCCATGTACTTGGTTTGGAGTCTTGCAACTATGTTGGAAGTATGTTGGTATTAACTTGACTAGGACAAGTTTAAAGGTACGCTTCATGAACTATCTTTTTCATTACTTCCCAATCTTGCATACCTTGATCTAAGATTGAATGAACTCTATGGTTTTTACCTTCTCAATCGGTAACCTAAAAAATCTAAAGGCCCTCTACATTTTTTATAATAAGTTATTTGGCTCTATTCCCAAGGAGATAGGCAACTTGAAGTCCCTTTCAGATTTAGATTGAGCATAAATCAATTGAGTGGCTCTTCCTCTTCCATTGGAAATTTGAGCAACTTAAAAGTTTTACCTATACACCAACAACCTTTCTGGCTCATTCCTAAGGAGATAGGCAACTTGAAATCCCTTTTGAATCTACATTGAGCAAATCAATTGAGTGGCTCTATTCCTCTTTCCATTGGAAATTTGAGCAACATAGATTTATACCTCTTCACAACAACCTTTCTGGCGCCATTCCTAAGGAGATAGGCAACTTGAAGTCTTTTTGACCTGGACTTAAGCACAAATCAATTGAGTGGCTCTATTCCTTTCCATTGGAAATTTGAGAACTTAAAATTTTTATACCTCACACCAACAACCTTTCTGGCGCCATTCCTAAGGAGATAGGAACTTGGAGTCCCTTTCGAATCTAGAACTTACATAAATCAATTGAGTGGCTCTATTCCTCCTCCATTGGAAATTTGAGCAACTTAAAAGTTTTATACCTCTACACCAACAACCTTTCTGGCCATTCCTAAGGAGATAGGCAACTTGAAATCCTTTGAATCTAACATTGACAGAAATCAATTGAGTGGCTCTATTCCTCTTCTCATGGAAATTTGAGCAACATAAAGTTTTTATACCTCTACAACAACCTTTCTGGCGCCATTCTAAGGAGATAGGCAACTTGAAGTCCCTTTGGACTGGAATTAAGCACAAACAATTGAGTGGCTCTTCCTCTTCCATTGGAAATTGAGTAACTTAAAATTTTATCCCTCCACACCAACAACCTTTCTGGTGCCATTCCTAAGGAGATAGGCAAATTGGAGTCCCTTTTGGAACTCGAATTAAGCACAAATCAATTGAGTGGCTCTATTCCTCCTTCCATTGGAAATTTGAGCAACTTAAAAGTTTTATACCTCTACACCAACAACCTTTCTGGCTCCATTCCTAAGGAGATAGGCAACTTGAAATCCTTTTTGAATCTAACATTGAGCAGAAATCAATTGAGTGGCTCTATTCCTCTTTCCATTGGAAATTTGAGCAACATAAAATTTTTATACCTCTTCATCAACAACCTTTCTGGCGCCATTCCTAAGGAGATAGGCAACTTGAAGTCCCTTTTGGACCTGGAATTAAGCACAAATCAATTGAGTGGCTCTATTCCTCCTTCCATTGGAAATTTGAGTAACTTAAAATTTTTATACCTCTACACCAACAACCTTTCTGGCGCCATTCCTAAGGAGATAGGCAACTTGGAGTCCCTCTCGAATCTAGAACTTTACAGAAATCAATTGAGTGGCTCTATTCCTCCTTCCATTGGAAATTTGAGCAGCTTAAAAGGTTTATACCTCTACACCAACAACCTTTCTGGCTCCATTCCTAAGGAGATAGGCAACTTAAAGTCCCTTTTGGACCTGGAATTAAGCACAAATCAATTGAGTGGCTCTATTCCTCCTTCCATTGGAAATTTGAGTAACTTAAAAGTTTTATACCTCTACACCAACAACCTTTTTGGTGCCATTCCTAAGGAGATAGGCAACTTGAAGTCCCTTTTGGAACTGCAATTAAGCACAAATCAATTGAGTGGCTCTATTCCTCCTTCCATTGGAAATTTGAGCGATATTAAGAGTTTGATTCTTTATAATAACAATCTTTTTGGTTCTCTTCCTCATAATATTTGTCGAAGTGGATCACTTATGTTCCTTTCCCTAAGTGAGAACAATTTTGTTGGGCGCATCTCCAAAGATCTAAGAGACTGTGCAAGCTTAATCAGAGTTCGCCTTGACAAAAACGAATTTATTGGAAATATTTCTGAAGATTTTGGCATCTATCCAAATCTATATTTCATAGATCTTAGCCACAACAAATTTTATGGTGAAACATCATCTACCTGGGGAAAATGCTCACAGTTAGGCACGTTAAACATTTCGGGGAATAATATTACTGGGAGCATGCTGCCTGAGATTCAAAACTTAACCGAACTACATGTGCTTGACCTTTCTTCAAATCATTTAATTGGAGAGATTCCAGTGGAACTTGGAAAGTTGACTTCTCTTAACAAGCTTATTTTAACTGGTAATCAACTTTCTGGAGGCATACCTCGTGAAGTTGGCTTACTCAAAGAACTTGAGTACCTTGACTTCTCCATAAATAGATTAAGCATGTCAATCCCAGTAGATTTAGGGTACTTGTCAAAATTGCATTACCTGAATTTGGGAAACAATCAGCTTAACCTCAAAATTCCATTCGAATTGGGGAATTTGTTTCAACTGACAGAACTAGATTTGAGTCATAACTTGCTCAAAGGAGAGATACCATTTCAAATATGTAATTTGGAGAGTTTGGAATATTTGAATCTTTCCTATAATAAACTTTCTGGTTTAATTCCAAGTTGCTTTCAAGATATGCATGGTTTGTCAAGAATTGATATATCTTATAATGAGTTACAAGGTCCAATTCCCAATAACAAAGTATTTCGAGGTGCTCCCATTGAAGCATTACAAGGGAATAAAGGATTGTGTGGTAATGCTAGTGGATTGGCACCTTGTAAGGCTCTCATATCACACAAAAATGTCATAGGAAAGAGGTTGGTAATCTCCTTTATTGTTTCAGGAGCACTTGCTCTTTTAATTGCGGTGACTTTAATGTTTTTTTGTTTCAAAAGGAAAAAGCAAGAGTCATCGAAACAACATAGAAGTGTGAACAAGGATGCAATTCTTTCGGTATTAACTTTTGATGGAAAAATAATGTACGAAGAAATCGTGAGTGCAACAAAGAATTTTGATGCCAAGTATTGCATTGGGAGGGGTGGATTTGGAAGTGTTTATAGAGCACAGCTTCTGTCAGGAACTATTTTGGCCATAAAGAAATTTCACTCCTTTCAGCCTGATGAGATAGAAGACCAAAAAGAGTTTTTAAATGAAATAAGGGCATTAACAGAGGTACGACATCGAAACATTGTGAAATTTTTTGGTTTTTGTGCACATTCTCAAGCCTCTTTTTTAGTTTATGAGTATCTTGAAAGAGGTAGCTTGGCCACATTTTTGAGTAATGAAGCTACAGCAAGAGAATTGGATTGGGGTAAGAGAGTAAATATTTTGAAAGGTGTGTGTAATGCCTTGTCCTATATACACCACGATTGCTTCCCACCAATAGTCCATCGAGACATATCGAGCAAAAATGTGTTGTTGGATTCAGAATATGAAGCTCATGTTTCAGACTTTGGAATTGCCAAATTTCTCAAGCCAGACTCATCCAATTGGACACAACTTGCAGGCACACTCGGATATATTGCACCAGGTATATATAATTCATTTGTTATTGTCTTGGTTGTTTTGTTACTTACATTAAAAAATAAATAAAATAAAATAAAATGGTTATGAGATATGATCTCATCATTTCTCTTTCACTTTGCAGAACTTGCTTACACAATGATGGTAACTGAAAAATGTGATGTATATAGTTTTGGAGTGTTAGCATTGGAAGTGATCAATGGAAAGCATCCGAGTGATATCATTCCTACTCTATCCTCCCCTTTCACTTGGGAGGACTTGTTGTTGAATAATGTTTTGGACAAACGCCTTCCATTTCCTCCACCTACTATTCAAGATCAATTGATAGCAATAATAAAGCTAGCAATTGATTGCTTGGATTCCAATGCAAAATCTAGGCCAACCATGAACATCGTTTCTCATATGTTTTCAGCCACAACGGATCTTCTCTAGATGCCTTCAAACAATCAAACCAGGACAACTAATTGTGAGTAGAATGTCTTCAAGCTTGCAAAAGAATAAAATAATTGGTGTTGTTTCTCTTTTGGTTAATTGTATGCATTTAGTTTCTTAGGCATGCATTTTTTTTGTTTTTGTTTTTGTTTTAATCTTTATGTATTAGCATGCTTTCAAGAGGTAAGGCTCATTATGTCCCCCTCTTTAGGTGTATTTGATTTCTTTTTTGTTTAATAAAATTCCCTCATTCCATTGAGGTTTTATCAAAATTAAAAAGTTCCAAGAAGAAATACATGTTTAACTTGCTTCAAAAAATTCGTAAAAAAAAAAAAAAAAAAATACATATTTTAATATTAAAATATGTTTAAAATATCATATATCATACCCTCCAAAGAATTTAATGTATCTAATATACTTTCTAAATTTAAGAAAGAAATATATGTATAGGCACCAGGCAAATGAATTTTAATGCCTGCCGAGTTTACAGCGTGGAACCTCATTCCAATTGCAAACTAATTAAAACAATAGCAATAACTTTAGATTAAACTATTTAAAGTTGAGTTAAACACTGAAACAAACAATAATTCCTTTCAATTTTTAAGAAGTCTAAATCAGAACATGAGAAAAACAGATGTACAAGAAAAAAAATTATTTAACCTAAAATGATATTTCTATTGTTAAGTGACGTTTAAAAATATACTTTAAAATATAAATGAGATATATTTAATAACAGAATAATGATGTTATACGTTGACGGCTAGACTTGGTCGTCGTTAACAGCCACATCTTAGTTGTCAGTCAATGGCCATATCTTGGTCGTCAGCCAACGATCAGATCTTTGACCGTAGATCTAGCATTTTTCAGCCAGATCGACGCACGACCAGCCAGATCTAACTGGTCATGTGCCATTCTAACAGATTCCAGCCATCTTCCAACAGTGGTGGCCAGCTGCCGACAATATGTGTATGGGTGGGGGTGTTTTTATCAATTTATGAACTTTTATTGTTGTGGGTGTTTAGTTAAATTAAAAAACTTAGGGGGTTCAAATAATCTAAATATTTTGAGTTGAATAGAATATGATTGAATTTTTAGAATATTAAAACAAATGCATTTTTGGGTTTTTAGGATAGGATAGTGGGAAAATAGTGTGCCAAACAGACCCTGATCTTTTCTTTTAAACAACCTCTAGAATCCCAAAAATAAGTTATATAACAGATTTCAAATTGATTGTTTTGATATGTATTCACTTGTGAATTTTTTTATCCAAAATGAAAATGTTTCTATTAAAATGAATATCTGAAAGAAAAAAAGAAAAAGAAAAAGGTATTTCGTGGAGAATAGTTAGAAGGGGTAGAGTTTTAGAAGCTGAAAATGTCTTTAATAGGAATTTTAGGTAAGGCTATTTCAACGTTATTATATTTATAAAAAGGGGTTATGTAAAGAGAAATTTTCGGTGCAAACACACCATCAATCATGATATAATTGACCTATGATTTTCTTTCACTTTCTCGTAAGCCAAACACAATTGTTAAGGTAGAAAACTTCAGAAAATAAGTGAAGATAAATATTAGTGATTTTGCAGTCCCCAATTTACTGGTTTTCAATTCCAAATGAGTTCGTTGTTGGATTTATTAAAATCCTATAAAAAACAGCAAGACAACAAGAAAAACAGCAGCGAGACAGCAGGAAAACAATAGCAAAAATAGCAGCAAGACAGCAAGATAACAGTAGCAAGACAGCAGCAAGACAGCAGCGAAAACATCAACATCAAGGCGTGCAAATGCACTATCCTTAATATCAGAATTCTGCCCCTATAGGAAGAATCTTCGAGGTGCAAAAGACTCAATAGTGGACTGACCTCTGGGATACAATAACGAACCTCCTTTTAGAGTGCACACTCTAATAAAGATTTAGAACAGTAATAGAGAAGTAACTGAGCAATGATAATATAATATCAACAATGAAAACTAAAATGTGTTTTGACATAATATGAAAATGGGAGCAAAAAACAATTGGAGTTACTTAGGGCATCTACAACCCACGCCATTTTGGTGTAAAAAACACCAAAATGGCATGTGTTGTTGCTCCAACCCACGCCAAAGCGCCAGGCCAATTTGGTGTGGTGCTACAGTGCTGCACCAAATTTGGCGCAGCACTGTAGCGCCACACAAAAATGGCGTGGCACTGTAGCACCAATAAATTTTTTTTCTTTTTTTTAATTTTGTTAAGTTAATTTGAGTATTAAATTTTACACCAAAAATCACATCAAATTTGATTATTTGTATTTAATTTAATTTGATTATTATTTATAATAATAAATTCATAATAATGATATAATTCAAAAAATGATGAAAAATTAAAAATAGAACTTTATTCAATGCAAATATTAAACTACAATAACTTAAAATAAAAATTAACACCAAATTTGAGAATGTCCGATTTCGAAATTTTCTTTCTCGACATAAACAAATCAAGGATACAGAGGCTCTCCATGCTCTTCGAAATGCATTAATTGATCATTTGTGAGAAGAACATACTAATACGGAAAATTAAATTACTATCAATATGGAATTTTACCTTTGTGCTGTTGTTTTTTTTTTTTTTTTGTATCATTTTATATTAGATGTAATGTTTTTCTATATTAAATGTAATGTTTATTTGATTAAATAAATGTTTAATTTTATTAAATTAGTATAATTTTCAAAATAATTATTATTTAATAAAAATATCATTCCCAATATTTAATTAATATATACAAAAATAATGAGTGAAATAGATTAATTGTTGATTATTATAATAAAATAAAATAAAAAGAATATTCTAAGGAATATTCTTTTTGGTGTAATACTTGGTGTTGTGGGTTGGAGATGGAATAGTGTTTTGCACCAAAATTTACACCAATTTGGTGCAATTTTTTTTGGGTGGGTTGGAGATGTTAAACAATCTAAAGAAATAATAAAAAGAGGAGGCTAGAGTTTCATTGATACTGCACAATTCAATTGAATATAAAAAGTATGATTTAACCTAAATACAAAGATATATATATAGGCTAAACAAAGGAAATAATAAAAAGACAAATCTACCCTTAATAAACAATAAAACAAAATAACATATATTTCTTAACAGAAGATAGTCTTACAAATGAAAAGGAATTAGTCATTTTATATACAAAATATTTGGATGTTACCCTCCCAAGAATTAATATAGTAACAACCAAATTACTCTAATTTATTAATATTATAACAGTTGAAACTGTCAATCTCATAATAGCCACCCATAAATTCAAATAAATAACTAAATAAATACAATAAGGATGTTTTTAAAATTGAACACTTTAAATAAGTTAAAAAAGAACTCAGGGGAGAAGCTCAAATTTAGATAAAATCCCTTTTTTTAAATCCTATAAACATTTTTTACTGGTAGATAAATCCAACCAAATAGTCCCACTGTCTGATGTATGATAAGTTTTTTAGTCTTCTATTTATTGGGTAATATAAGATATATTTATTTGGTAAAATTTGTTAAAGTCCTAATATGAATACTTAATTTTATGTTGAAATCATAAAAAACTTTTGTTTCTTTTAATTATCTTTAATTAGTTAATTTCACATGTTCCATCACACTGTTAATGAAGATTATTCCAAGGTTGCATCAGCAATACAGCTCATGGAGACGATTAAATGTGTCCAAAATAATAATGGGCCTTGCTTGATTTCCTGACCTCTAACCCCTTCAGAATTATGTCCAACTCCGAGTTTAGGAGAAAATGAAGCTGACAAAAGCTCCAGAGAACGGAGAGAACTGCACAGAGGCTGATGCATATGGAATTTTAGCATTGGAATTCTTCTTTTTAAGGTGGCGTCTTGATCCTGATAGGTGACTTTGACCAGCAGAAGCAACAGCAAAGGTGAAGTTAGACCCGCTTTGCACTTCCGGACGTGACGAAAAACTAAATTCCATCCGGCCACCACTATCAATGTTTGAGTTTGAGCTGGCTTCAGTTTCAGTTGACTTAACAAAGCCATCAATGTGGAAGTCTATCTCCTCATTTGCTGATTTAAAGCTTTCAGTTGCAGCCCCAAGAAATAGAATCTTCTGGAGGACCTACGGCACCAACACCTCTTTTGTTTCTATCCATGCGCTGTGTTGCAGCAAGCAAATCTTCGTCGACCGCAACATCTGAAACTGCTGGCTGTGAATCAGTAGAAGCATCGTTGTCAAGACTGTGAATCAGTAGACTCATAGAGCGTCAGCCAATGTTTCCTGATATGGTGAAATATCAATTGGAGGATAAGATTCGGAAAGCTCTTGATGCCAAAACAACCAAGAGATGAGATAACTGAAGGTAAGAAAACAAGGATACAATAAACCACCACTGAATGTATCAAGTTCGGATACTACATTGGATAAAACAACCATAAATGGTTGGATTGTTTAAAATAACCACAAAAAGATTGTCAATAATTCATTCAAATAATATATTCTAACTCTTTGTTTCAAAGTTATAAGTACTTTTATTTATACTAAAATTATCATTAACTAACGAGAAAATGAATAAATTATTGACTGAGATAAATCTTATTATAATATAGAAAATACCTAAAATAAGAATTTTAATTTAATTAGGACTACTATAATAAAATAAGAAACCTAAATATAAGGAAATAATAAAATTCCTTTCCTAAAGAATTTTAATAATATATTCCTTGCATCAGCTCTGGGTTCTCCTGGGACACACTTGCCCTCGAAACAAAATTGTCCATGCCACAGATGCACTATCAATCGACTGGGGACGAGAATGAAGATGACTATGAACCGGTTTCACTCGCTCTTGCATCATCTTTTACCCTCCATTGCTGCCTGACAAGTAAATTCTGTGGGAACTGCTTTGCCCAAATTGTTGAACTTATTATCACCCATATTTCCATCCTGCTTATCCTTCACACAGATTCGAGAAGTCATTCTTCCCATGTCAGCTGGACAAGCAGAATCACTAGTTTCATTTCCAGTATTCAACTTCCTCTCCATTTCATTTGATAGTATATTCTCATTGATCTTAGCATCAATTTCATTCTTACTACTCAAATTCAAATTCTTCATTTGATCTTGAAGTTCCTTTGCAAACTTTCTTTACAACTACTGAATACAAACTTTTTAACACTAGGTTTCTTCTGTAACTCAATTTCAAGCCCGGATTCCATATCTTTCCCACCTAAACCACCCACATTGTTACCCTCTTTTTCACTTCCAATTTTCAGCTTCCTCATTTCATCATTCTTCTTTGTTCCAAACACAAATGCTTTAGAGCTCGAACCACCACCCGGTTCATACCCAAAACGATTCGTGCCCACCGGAAACGGATTGGAACCGGAACTAAACACGGATCCTGATGCCCCAGGCAATTTAAAACTCTCGGAATTAAATTGCTTTCTCATCTTATTCAATCTCGGCCTCGAAAGACTCTATAATCGCGAAATTGACGACGAATTGAAGATCAGATTCGGGTTATTACTACTTGAATTTGACACCCCAGATATATTTTCAGCAAACCTTGATGGGTTCATCTTTGGAAAGAATGTGAATACAATAACAACCCCTCCTGTGATAAATTAGAATGAGAAATTAAAGTACTGAACGAAAAGGAAGTAGAAACCTGAGCGTTCGGAGCTCCGGAGTCTAGGGACGCCGGCGGCAACATGTGAACGTGGGAGTCATCAAATCAGACGGCCCAGATTGAATCAAACTCGACGGAAAATGATTGATCAGTAGAGCAAAAAGAGGGGTTTTGTTCACCATTTCACGGGTGTTCTTAAAATTAATTTTATTAATTTTTTGTTTTCTGAAAACAAAAACATAAAAAAAAAAAAAAAAAAAAAAATCAAATTAGAAAACAAAAACAATAAAAAAAAAAAAAAAAAAAAATCAAATTTTTTCATTCATTTCATGTGTTTTGTTTTTTAATCCTGTTGTGTGCTTTCAAAAAATTCCCTTCTGTTTATTTCTTAATTTCTTAATTTTATAATTCTTTTCTTTTAATCATTGATTAATTTAATTTATGTTGCAATTAAATCATGGAATATTAAAAAATTTCTCAAAAAATATAATTAATTGATTAAAAAAAAGTGCTTATTTAATAAATAAACTTTAGAAAAGTGTAGAGATTTTAATATATCCTAATTTCAAATTAGTTGATATTTTGATAAGCCAAAGCCAAAGAAAATTTTAACGACCTTTTAGGGAATCTATGATAATAAACGTAATAAATTATTCAATATCCATTCTGAGAAATTTCTAATCTAGAGGATTGAACACAAAGATTGTTGCCATTGACATACAATTATTCTATTAGATCGAATTACCACTAGGAGGAATAAAGCTGCAAAAATTATGCAAAAGCCTTTCAATTGTTAATTACAAGTGAAAGAGGAATACAACCGTCAAGTATCAGCCTTACATCAGAAAGACTTTAAGTTACTTGTGTCGTAGGAATAGAACCACTAAGGTGGTTACGTTGAGGTACAAATGTGTTAACTTGCTCAAATTTACAAGGGAAGAGGGATAGAGCCCGAAAGATTATTAGGCTAAGGTATAAATACTTCAAATTACTCAAATTACCAAAGGAAGAAGGAATAAAGCCTAAAGGTTATTATTGTTAAGGTATAGATACTCTAAATTGCTCAAATCCAATGGAAGAAGGAATAAAACCACCAAATTGATTGTTGTAAATCGATGATTTTAAAGAGACTTCAAGTTACCTATCTCCCTAGGAATAAAGCCAAAAAGGTTGTTATCGAAGAGATACAACACTTTTAAGTTGCTCAAATTACCAATGGAATGAGGAATAGAACCAGTCAATTTATTGTGTACAACGCTAGATGAAAGAGACTTCAACTTACCTATCTCCATAGGAACAAAGCCGAAAAGTGTTGTTGGCAAGGTACAACATTTTAAGCTGCTCAAATTACCAATGGAAGGAGGAATAGACATTCAATTGATTTGCACTCAAGTCTAGATCCGAAAGAGACTTCAAGTTACCTATCTCCATAGGAACAAAGAGAAAAGTTGTTGCTGTAGAGATGCAATACTTTAGTTGCTCAAATTACCAATGGAAGAGGAATAAACCATTCAATGATTTGCGCTAAGTCTAGATCCGAAAGAGACTTCAAGTTACCTATCTCCATAGGACAGAGCCAGAAAAGGTATGATGTAGAGATACATATGTTTAAGTTACTCAAAATACCAATGGAAGGAGGAATAAAAACAATCAATTGATTCTTGTACAACTCTAATCCGAAAGAGACTTCAAGTTACCTATCTCCATAGGAACAGAGCCAAAAAAGTTATTGCTGTAGAGATACATACTTTAAGTTGCTCAAATTACCAATGGAAGAAGGAATATAACCAATCAATTGATGTGCTCAACTCTAGATTCCAAAGAGACTTCAAGTTACCTATCTACTAGGAACAGAGCCAGAAAAGTTATTGCTGTCGAGGTACAATATTTAAGTTGCTCATATTACCAATGGAATGAGGAATAGAACCAGTCAATTGATTCTTGCTAACTCTAATTCCGAAAGAGACTTCAGTTACATATCTCCATAGGAATAGAGCCAAAAAATTTATTGTTGAGAGATACAATACCTTTAAGTTGCTCAAATTACCAATGGAAGGAGGAATAAACCAGTCAATTGATTTGTGCTCAACTCTAGATTCCAAAGAGACTTCAAGTACCTATCTCCATAGGAACAGAGCCAGAAAAGTTATTGCTGTCGAGGTACAATACTTTTAAGTGCTCAAATTACCAATGGAATGAGGAATAGAACCAGTCAATTGATTCTTGTTCAACTCTAATTCCGAAAGAGACTCAGTTACTATCTCCATAGGATAGAGCCAGAAAAAGTTTGTTGTAGAGATACAATACCTTTAAGTTGCTCAAATTACCAATGGAAGGAGGAATAGTACCAGTCAATGATTTGTGCTCAACTTAGTTCCAAAGAGACTTCAAGTTACCTATCTCCATAGGAATAGAGCCAGGAATGATTTGAAAAGATAAAGGATTCTAGACGTGATAGGTGGCCAATTGGAGAGGGATAGTACCAAAGAGTTCATTCACGCTTAGATCAAGGTATTCAAGATTGGAAAGAAAGAGAAAAAAAATTTATCAAGGGTACCTGTTAAACGGGCAGTCAGATTAATACTTCTGATACTTCCCGCATCGTTGCAGGAGACTCCTAACCAAGTACATGGACTATTTTAGTGGAATTAATGAGAAAGAGTCCACGATATCAGAGAATGGTTTTGTTTTGAAGGCTGGCTTTCCATTTAAGAAGAACAAGTGCTTCTTCAGTAGATCAGAAGCAATATCAAGTGAAGAATTTGACAAAACATACAATAAGAGCAGGGAAAGAAGTGAAAATACTCTCTTCAACATTGAGCACTCCATGTTTTTCTATTTCTTAATGCATATCATAATTAGAACTCTGAATATATATAGGCAACTTATACTATATATTTAAGGCTTCAAAAGACTCCATCGATTTTCATCAAGTCCAGGTCTTCGCCTTACATGTTAAGTTTTATCTCTGTGTGTGGTGGTGCTTCTGCCACGAATTTTCATGACTCAGCTCCACTATCTCAATTCTTACCATCTTATAATCAAATGATTCTAATTTGAACATCATATTCATTTTTTTTTTTTTTTTTTTCAAATAATGTTAAGAAAGTGTTGAATTCAGATTAACTTTTTGAGATTGGCTTCAAAAGACTCCATTGATTTTCATCAAGTCAAGGTCTTCACCTACATGGGTAAGTTTTATCCTCCTGTGTGAGTGGTTGTGTCTACCACGAATTTTCATGACTCAGCTCTCACTACCTCAATTCTTACCATTTACCAATCAATGATTCTAATTTTTGTCCATCATATCCATTTTTTTTTTTTTTTAATAAATGTTAAGAAAGTGTTGAATTCAAATTAATTGAATAGAACATCACCCCGCTTTGCCAGCCAGCTGGTTACCTTCTTGTTGGTTCTGGAAAATTGATAAAGACAAAAATACAAGAGAGCTTGCCATTGAATATATATTATCTTGAATTCAGCTTAACTCAATCTGATATTCTATAGAGCAAAATCTGGTACGTATCCATTCAATATATTTTCAAGGGGACTGCATTTCAATCTAAATCTATTGACTTTAGTGAACATAGAATTCATTTGAAGGAATGAATTGGTTCTGTATTATATGAATAGGTTAAGTTTAAATTTAAGCTTTTATTTGATCATAGAAAACTAATAAGATGACTCTTTTGTTGAGTAGTAAATTTGCACCAGTTCTCTCCACAACATCTAAGCAATTCAATCTACTATATTAAAAAGAATTTCACCAGTATAATAATTGAACAAAAAATAAAAATCCATTTCTATGCGTTTTTAAATATATTATTTTCATGTGGGTAATTTAGCAATCTTCTTCGACTTGGGACTGGGAGATTATCTAATTTCTATGCCATTTGCCACTGAAACTTTTTCTTTGTTCAAAATATGTTAGTAGACGTGATTATATAGTTGTTGATGTTGGATTTTGCACAACAAGAAGTACATAGGTTTCTGACAATCTATGCAAGGGTGTAAGAAGCCAAATTTTTGACACTGAACCAATATAGAACGTAAAAGTAAAACACCAAAAGCAAAGAAACAAAGAACAAATATTTTAAAGAATTCAGATGAAATGAGCAAATCTTACATCCATTGTTATTATATTTTTTTTTTGTTTTTACAAAGACAACTCTCTCATTTCTCCGTGTGCTTGTTTTTTGCGTGTAGTTTTCCTTCAGTATGTCTTGAACGGGATTTCTCTCTCCTTGGTTCCTGTCAAAGGACGGTTGAGACTATTTCGGAGGGAATATTCTCTTATGCCAATTCCCCCAATCCGGATCTAGAGTCAGACTCCTCACTGTTGGACTGGCCATCTTGTAAGTGAAGTAACTTTGTGGGAGTGGCATGCGACGTTAATCTGAGCGCTGATTGCTAGCATAGTCCAGGGACACATGGCATGAATCCATGCGTGGTGGATCCACTCCACAAGAATAGTATACGAGTTTCATTAATTCAAAATTGTCATTTCATTTCAAAAAGTCAAGGTCTGTCTTAAATGGTGAAGACATACATCCTCACTAATTTTGCCTATCCTTCCACCAAGAAAATGGTACGTTAAAGTAATGCGATAATCTATTTGACACTCAAGTCAATGTCCATCTTAAATGGTTAGACTACATCCCTCACTAATTTTGCCTACTTCCACTAGGAAAATGAGGTTATGTTAAGTAAATGGTGTAATCTATTTGACACTCAAGTCAAGGTCCGTCTTAAATGGTTAAGTTTATATCCTCCTGTGTTAGTGGTTGTGCTTTACGACGAATTTCATGACTCCCTCTCCTTGTCTCAATTAATTCTCTAATACTACATTACTAATAAAATGATTCTAATTTCTCTTCATCATATCTATTATTAATAAACATTAAGAAACAGTTGAATTTGATTGAAATTTGAGATTTAACATTAGCATCATATAGAATTACTTCAATTCAGATAATATTAATAGAACATCCAAGCTACTGATTCCGGAAATACAATGTAAATACAAAGTACAGTATATGGCTTGCATTTGAATATATTATTTTCATTTCTCACTTCATCTGATATGCCTATATACAGTACAATTATATCTATGCCATTAGCTTTTGAAATTTATTTCTGTTGCAAAACATGTAAGCTAGACGTTTGATTAGGATAATATCTGAATTAAATTTAGTAAAAAATATAATACACGTGTTAGTCCTAATGTAATACTAATTTATAAAAGAGTAATTACAAAGATCTTGATTAGGGTGTCAACTACGTTATAGCATTTTCCTAGTGGAAGAATAGACATATTTATTATCCACATGATCAAAGGACAAGTTGTAGAAATTTTATGTTTAGAATTTCTCAACAAATAATAAAATTGTATGAATTTTATGTGTAGAAAAGGAGGTCAGTGATGAAAATTTGTTATAAAAGCATAACTATTTATAACTAGAGGGTAATCTTAATCTTATGAGACAAAGACGTTGGCTTCAAGGGTGTCAACTATATTATAACATTTAATTAAATGTCCTACTCAGCCAAGAATCATAATTCCATAGAAAACTATGTCAGCAATTAATTTGTCAAATAGACAGATAAGCTTTTAAGTCAAACCTAATACGTTTCAGCATATATGCACCAGTCCTTGCCCAAGGACAGGAAACATTAATATGTGACCAACCGCATTAATGTCAAGATAACTGACGTGCTTCCTACGTTTCAGCATATATGCACCAGTCCTTTGAAATGTATTTTTGTTTCAAAATATGTTAGCTGGACGTTTGACTACGACAATATCTGAATTAAATTTAGGAAAAAAAGGCTTAAAATATGTTGTTATATAATACACGTGTTAGTCCTAATGTGATGCTAATTTATAAAAGAGTAATTACAAAATTGGTATGCAAAATTTAGAGTATTTCAATCAAAAGGGTGCTTAATTTTCTGGAATTTATTTTTAAAGAAGCACTAAATCGCTGGAAATTGAGTTTGTTCAGGAGTTTTTGATACTTCTGTAGATATGTGTTTATAAATGTAATATATGTTGCGAGCTACATATAGGCAAAATAATTTTGGACTCATCTTGGCTTATTAATTTTAGGGAGTGTTGACGTGTTGACTAGGGAGCTTTGAATTAGTAAGGCAGACTGACAACCATAATATGCCGTGCAGAAAGATCAAAAGTTTAGTCATGTTAAATTACTATTAAACTTTCGGATCATGCAATTGTGGTTGAAAACTGAAATATTCAGCGTGTAGAACGTGGCAATAATAAGAACCTTCAAATAAATTTCAAGCGTGTAGAATTGGGAGGTTGAAAATTGAAATATTTATTCTTGAGTTTACTTATGATAATAGTATTGTGATTTATCTTTTGGATTTATAAGGTATTAACTTTGAGATTATCTACTACAATGATATTATGATTTACCTAATTCTTTATGCTTATAAGATATTTAATGGGTTTCGAAAATTAATTAAGGTACACGTAAACTCGCTCAGATGCCCCGTTATTAAAAAAAAAAAAAAAAAACCTTTAAATAAATTGAAGCAGCCTTTATTTGCTTATGTGGAAAATTCTTAGCCATAGCTCTGACCATATTATTCCAACTACTTACTAACCAAATTAAGTTCAATTAGTCAGTAATTATGAGTTAATAAAACAATAGAAAATTGCAATTAGTGTGGCGTTGAAGCCCATGCAAATACAATTGACATTTCATTATCAATTTAAATATCTTAAATGACAGGTCCTTCCATACCATTTAATTAAAGAAAGACTACGTTATAATATTTAATTAAATGTTCTATTCTTAGATTTTCATTGTTTAACATAACATCATTTTCCTAGTGGAAGAATATGCGTATTTATTTTCTACATGTTCAAAGGACAAATAGCAGAAAATTAATGTATAGAATTTTTCAACAAACAACAAAATTGGAATTGGAGACTTTTTAAACACTGATGTCTTGAAAAAGTTACAAGATCCGACCATAGACATATGTATGGAGTTGCATTCACCATACAATGAACATTAGAGTTGTCACCTTCAGGTCAGCATCTGTTTCCATCAGACTCCATTCGCATGTCAGAAAACAATGTGAGCAATTAATTTGCCAATTAGAGCTACTATTTGATCTGTTCACTTGTTAACGAATAATAATACTTTGCTACATTAGTTAATATGTGACCAGCCAAGGCCAAAAAAAAAGTGTGACGTGACATTAATAAACAATTCTAATAAATAGACGTCTTTTCTTTTTTCTTTTTTCCTTTTTATTTTATTTTGATTTTATATTTTTAAATTTTAGAATAAAAATGGCTGTCCTTTCTTTTATGTAAAATTTTTTAGTCAGTTTTTTATTTAATTTTAAAACTGGTTTTTCTCCTTTTTAGTTAAATTGTTTTATTATTTTTTGTTTTTCTTATTTTCTTATTTTTTGAATATTTAGACTTCCAAATAAATTTTTTTTATTTTTAATTGATTTTTTTTAGTTTTTAATTTAAAAATTGAAATACTAAATTCAAATAAATAACTAGGAGCATCTATGTCTTTTTTGTTTGTTTCATGTTAAATTTAGTGTCCATAAATTGAACAAATTGAAATTGTTATCCATTTTGTCCTAAATTGAACAAAAGTACTGTTTAGTGTCTCTGAACTGAAAAAATTGAAACTTTTATCAATTTTTTTTTTTGCATTTCATGAAAAAAATTGTACGTAAATTGATAATATCCCTCATTCGAAAGCCAAAATCTTTTAGAGAATGAGTTTTTCATTCAAAGAGTATAATACAGCATGAGCAAGTTCTCACATAATCCGTCAATTTGGGTAAATTTAATCTCATAATCTATAATATTAATTTTAGTGTAATAGAAGCTTATTTAGAGTGCACCAGAAAGTGTTTAAAAAGCTTTATCACATAATTATTAATTCTTATTATTTTTGTTAAATGTGAAAGCCTGAAACAGCGTCGTTTTGAGTAACAATAATACGGCGTCATTTTAGACATACTGACCGGGACAAATTTAGACCGCAGGATGCACTCCAGATCTAACGGCCAGGATAAACCATGAAGTCAAACCATATATAAACACACTTTCGTTTAGATTTGAGGACGACACACATACTTTAGGGTTTTCTGGGTTTGCACTTCTCTGTGTTAGGGTTGAGATTATTTCTTCCAGATTGTGAGTTAAATCAGTCGAGTGATTAGGGGGTTTAATCATTCAGGTGAGAGTGTTGTTCTCTCGGGTTAGGGATATTCAGAGAGTATCTTGTAAGGCTGGTTGCTGTTGTAATTGGGTAGATCTGGTGAGTGTTGAATCTGTGTAATCTTAACTGTTCCTGATAATCGAAGTGCAGCGAGTTCATACCGTTCTTGAGCTCAACGTGGATGTAGCTTATCCATAAAAGGATAAGTGAACCACGGTAAATCGTGGCTTGTTTGTGTGTTTGTTCTTGTTGTGGTTTTCTTGTTTTCTTGGTGTGATTGATTTGTGTTGGTGTATAGATCAGTATTAAGTTTCGGTTATAACAATTTTTAACTAAAAAATGTTGATAATTTTTAATATTTTAACAAAATAATCAAGAAGATGATTTGACTATCTAAAAATACTTTTGGTATTTCAAAACCCCCCCATTGACTATTTATACATATGATGTGGCATATTCCACGGCCTTATACAAATATTCATGGAATACTAAATATATTTTCTAGGATATTAATAAAATTGAACGACCTTTTAGTGAATCTATAATAATAAACGTAATTAAAATTTATTTAAAATAACCAACAATTTATTGAAAATTTATTCAATATCCATTCAGAGAAATTTCTAAATCTAAGAGAATTGAATCTCAATGATTGTTGCCATTGACATGCAATTATTTAATATTAGATCGAAATTACCACCAGGAGGAATAAAGCTACAAAAATTATTGCCTAAAAGGCTCTTCAATTGCTCAAATTACAAGTGAAAGAGGAATACAACCGTTAAGTATCAGCCTTACATCAGAAAGACAATAAGTTACTTATATAGAAATAGAACCACTAAGGTTGTTACCGTTCAGGTACAAATGTGTTAAATTACTCAAATTAACAAAGGAAGAAGGAATAGGGCCAGAAAGGTTATTAAGGCTAAGGTATAGCTTCTTTAAATTACTCAAATTACCAATGGAAGAAGGAATAAAGCCTGAAAGGTTATTATTGCTAAGGTATAGATACTTTAAATTGCTCAAACTACCAATGGAAGAAGGAATAAAACCATCAAATTGATTTACGTTCAACCTTAGATTCAAAAGAGACTTCAAGTTACCTATCTCCACGGGAATAAAGCCAGAAAAATTGTTATCAAAGAGATACAATACTTTTAAGTTGCTCAAATTACCAATAGAAGGAGGAATAGAACCAGTCAATTGATTTGTGTACAACACTAGCTCCGAAAGAGACTTCAAGTTACATATCTCCATAGGAATAGAGCCATAAAAATTATTCATTTCAAGATACAATACTTCTAAGTTGCTCAAATTACCAATGGAAGGAGGAATAGAACCAATCAATTGATTTTCGCTCAACTCTAGATCCGAAAGAGACTTCAAGTTACCTATCTCCATAGGAATAGAGCCAGAAAAGTTGTTATCGAAGAGATACAATACTTTTAAGTTGCTCAAATTACCAATGGAAGGAGGAATAGAACCATTCAATTGATTTGTGTCCAACTTTAAATCCAAAAGAGACTTCAAGTTAAATATCTCTATAGGAATAAAGCCAGAAAAGTTGTTCTCCTCGAGGTACAATACTTTTAAATTGCTCAAATTACTTATGGAATGAGGAATAGAACCAGTCAATTGATTTGTGCTCAAGTCTGCATCTGAAAGAGACTTCAAGTTACCTATCTCCATAGGAACAAAGCCAGAAAAATTGTTATTAAAGAGATACAATACTTTTAAGTTGCTCAAATTACCAATGGAATGAGGAATAAAACCAGTCAAATGATTTTCGCTCAAGTCTAGATCCGAAAGAGACATCAAGCTACCTATCTCCATAGGAATAAAGCCAGAAAGGTTGTTCTCCGAGAGGTAAAATACTTTTAAGTTGCTCAAATTACCAATGGAATGAGGAATAGAACCAGTCAATTGATTCGTGCTCAAGTCTAGGTTTGAAAGAGACTTCAAGTTACCTATCTCTATAGGAACAGAGCCAGAGAATTGATTTGAAAAAAGATAAAGGATTTCTAGATGTGTTAGGTGGCCAATTTGAGGAGGGATGGTACCAAAGAGTTCATTCACACTTAGATCAAGGTATTCAAGATTAGGAAGGAATGAGAACAACAATTCATGAAGGGTACCTGTTAAACGTGCGCTAGTCAGATTAATACTTCTGATGCTTCTAGCATGGTTGCAGGAGACTCCTAACCAAGTACATGGACTTATTTTAGTGGAATTCACTGAAGAAAGAGTCCACGATGTCAAAAGAGAATGGTTTTGGTTTTGAAGGCTGGCTTTCCATTTAAGAAGAACAAGAGCTTCTTGAGTAGAATCAGAAGCAATATCAAGTGAAGAATTTGACAAAACATACAACAAGAGCAGGGAAAGAAGTGAAAATACTCTCTTCAACATTGAGCACTCCATTGTTTTTCTGATTTCTTAATGCATATCATAATTAGAACTCTGATATATATATATAGGCAACTTATTCAATATACTTTAAGGCTTCAAAAGACTCCATCGATTTTCATCAAGTCAAGGTCTTCGCCTTACATGTTAAGTTTTATTTTCCTGTGTGAGTGGTTGTGCTTCTGCCACGAATTTTCATGACTCAGCTCTCACTATCTCAATTCTTTACCATCTTTACTAATCAAATGATTCTAATTTGTGAACATCATATCTCATTTTTTTTTTTTTTTTTTTTTTAAATAAATGTTAAGAAAGTGTTGAATTCAGATTAACTTTTTGAGATTGGCTTCAAAAGACTCCATTGATTTTCATCAAGTCAAGGTCTTCACCTTACATGGTTAAGTTTTATCCTCCTGTGTGAGTGGCTGTGCTTCTACCACGAATTTTCATGACTCAGCTCTCACTATCTCAATTCTTTACCATTTTTACCAATCAAATTATTCTAATTTTTGTCCATCATATCTCATTTTTTTTTTTTTTTAAATAAATGTTAAGAAAGTGTTGAATTCAAATTAATTGAATAGAACATCACCCCGCTTTGCCAGCCAGCTGGTTACCTTCTTTGTTGGTTCTGGAAATATTTTGATAAAGACAAAAATACAAGAGAGCTTGCAATTGAATATATATTATCTTGAAATTCAGCTTTAACTCAATCTGATATTCTATAGAGCAAAATCTGGTATTGTAATCAAATTCAATATATTTTCAAGTGGACTGCATTTCAATCTAAATCTATTGACTTTTAGTGAACATAGAATTCATTTGAAGGAATGAATTGGTTCTGTATTATATGAATAGGTTAAGTTTAAATTTAAGCTTTTATTTGATCATAGATAAACTAATAAGATGACTCTTTTGTTGAGTAGTAAATTTGCACCAGTCTCTTCCACAACATCTAAGCAATTCAATCTACTTATATTAAAAAGAATTTTACCAGTATAATAATTTGAACAAAAAAATAAAATCCATTTCTATGCGATTTTTAAAATATTATTATTTTCATGTGGGTAATTTAGCAATCTTCTTCGACTTGGGACTTGGGAGATTATCTAATTTCTATGCCATTTGCCACTGAAACTTTTTCTTTGTTCAAATATATGTTAGCTAGACGTTTGATTATATAGTTGTTGATGTTGGATTTTGCACCAACAAGAAGTACATAGGTTTCCTGACAATATCTATGCAAGGGCTTGTAAGAAGCCAATATTTTGACACTGGATCAATATAGAACGTAAAAGTAAAACACTAAGAGCAAATAACAAAGAACAAATAATTTTTAAAGTAATTCAGATGAAATGAGCAAATCTTACATCCATTGTTATTATATTTTTCTTTATGTTTTTACAAAGACGAACTCTCTCATTTTCTCCGTGTGCTTGTTTTTTGCGTTAGTTTTCCTTCAGTATGTCTTGAACGGAGATTTTCTCTCCCTTTGGTTCTCTGTCAAAGGACGGTTGAGACTATTTCGGAGGGAATATCTCTTATGCCAAATCTCCCCCAATCCGGATCTAGAGTCAGACTCCTCACTGTTGGACTGGCCATCTTGTAAGTGAAGTAACTTTGTGAGGGAGTGGCATGCGACGTTAATCTGAGCGCTGATTGCTAGCATAGTCCAGGGACACATGGCATGAATCCATGCGTGGTGGATCCACTCCACAAGAATAGTATACGAGTTTCATTAATTCAAAATTGTCATTTTCATTTCAAAAAGTCAAGGTCTGTCTTAAATGGTGAAGACTACATCCTCCACTAATTTTGCCTATCCTTCCACCAAGAAAATTAGGTTTTGTTAAGTAAATGCTGATAATCTATCTGACACTCAAGTCAATGTCCGTCTTAAATGGTTAAGACTACATCCTTTCTAATTTTGCCTATCCTTCCACTACGAAAATGAGGTTACGTTAAGTGAATGTTGATAATTTATTTGACACTCAAGTCAATGTCCATCTTAAATGGTTAAGACTACATCCTCCACTAATTTTGCCAATCCTTCCACTAGGAAAATGAGGTTATGTTAAGTAAATGGTGATAATCTATTTGACACTCAAGTCAAGGTCCGTCTTAAATGGTTAAGATTATATCCTCCTGTGTTAGTGGTTGTGCTTCTACGACGAATTTTCATGACTCACCTCTCCTTGTCTCAATTAATTCTCTAATTACTATCATTACTAATAAAATGATTCTAATTTCTCTTCATCATATCTTATTATTATAATAAACATTAAGAAACAGTTGAATTCTGATTGAAATTTGAGATTTAACATTAGCATCATATAGAATTACTTTTCAATTCAGATAATTATTTTAATAGAACATCCATAGCTACTGATTCCGGAAATACAATGTAAATACAAAGTACAGTATATGGCTTGCATTTGAATATATATTTTCATTTCTCACTTCATCTGATATTGCGTATATACAGTACAATTTGGTGTTGTAATCGATCCAATTCAGATAATTTCGGACTCCATTTATATCTATGCCATTAGCTTTTGAAATTTATTTCTGTTGCAAAACATGTAAGCTAGACGTTTGATTAGGATAATATCTGAATTAAATTTAGTAAAAAATATAATACACGTGTTAGTCCTAATGTAATACTAATTTATAAAAGAGTAATTACAAAGATCTTGATTAGGGTGTCAACTACGTTATAGCATTTTCCTAGTGGAAGAATAGACATATTTATTATCCACATGATCAAAGGTCAAGTTGTAGAAATTTTATGTTTAGAATTTCTCAACAAATAATAAAATTGTATGAATTTTATGTGTAGAAAAGGAGGTAAGTGATGAAAATTTGTTATAAAAGCATAACTATTTATAACTAGAGGGTAATCTTAATCTTATGAGACAAAGACGTTGGCTTCAAGGGTGTCAACTATATTATAACATTTAATTAAATGTCCTACTCAGCCAAGAATCATAATTCCATAGAAAACTATGTGAGCAATTAATTTGTCAAATAGACAGATAAGCTTTTAAGTCAAACCTAATACGTTTCAGCATATATGCATCAGTCCTTGCCCAAGGACAGGAAACATTAATATGTGACCAACCACATTAATGTCAAGATAACTGACGTGCTTCCTACGTAAGATCCCAAGTCATATTAATTATTTTTTATTATAAACTCCGTCAGATTAACTACCAAATAATAATACTTTACTACATTAGTTAAGATGTGACCAACCAAGGCAAACAAACAAACAAAAAAAGTGTGAACTGACATTAATAAACAATTTTAATAAATAAACGTCTTTTCTTTTTTCTATTTTCTATTTTTAATTTTTTTAATTTTAAAATAGAAATGGTTGTCCTTTCTTTCATGTAAAATTTTTTGTCAGTTTTTTATTTAATTTTAAAATTGATTTTCCTCTTTTTCGGTTAAATTGTTTTATCATTTATTATTTTTAATATTTACACTTCGAAATCAAACAAAATTTCTTTTTTATATATTTTTATTGGATTGTTTTAGCTTTTAAATTTTAAAATTGAAAGACTAAAACCAAATAAATAATTAGGGGTATCTAAGTCTTTTTGTTGTTTTATTTTAAAATTAACCGTAAGTGTTCCTAAATTGAACAAAGTAATTTACTGTCCATAAATAGAACAAATTGAAATTGGTATTCGTTTTGTCCCTGAATTGAACCAAAAACTATTTAGAATCTCTAAATTGAACAATTTTTTTTTTTTTTTTTTTTTTGGCATTTCATGAAAAAGTTGTACCTAAATTGATAATATCCCTTATTTGAAAGCCAAATTCTTTTAGAAAATGAGTTTTTCATTCAAAGAATACAATATGGCATGGATAAGTTCTCACTAATCCATCAATTTGGCTAAATTTGATTTCATCATCTATAATATTGATTTTAGTGGAGCAGAAGCTCATTTAGGGTGCACCACAAAATGCTTTAAAAAGGTTTATAGATAATTATTCATGAAATATTCTAAAAATAGTCAATTTTTTATTATTTTTAACTAAAAGAAAAAATGTTATTATTTTTACTTTGATTTCATAATCCAATTCCGATTTTGCTTCTCACACTTTAATGGAAACTCGCACTTTTTTTTATTCATGTATTTCATCATATTAGTATTATTATCTGTTACTACAATATTATATTTTTGGATTGTGACTTATATGTCAGCTAATGCATTTATACCCTCTTTGTAAGTTTATTGTGAAATCAATATTCACTCCATACTTGGAACATGTTATGAAAATGTTGTATATTGTAAGTTCATCTTATTTTTCATTTTTATTATTGTTTGGGGCGATGCTACCCGTCCAGCTTCCCAAAAAATAAATAAATAAATTTAATTTTATATATAAGAATGAATTTTTTCACCCTTTAAAATTTATTTTCTGGATGATTTATTTATTTATTAAAATTTATAATACAACCCCTCCAAACTTAATTTGTTGACTCTACTACTGATTATCATTGGTAGTTACAAGTGTATCATTGTAAAGAAACATTGAAACTTAATACCAAGATTATAGCTTTCCATCATTTTATTTGTTAGTATCCTCCTAATTAATTACACGCCATTTATGTTATAAAATTTCTTAATAATTTAGAAGCCCATATGATATTTAATTAGCCTTCACTTTTCCTTCCCAATTAATGTGGAATGTTACAAAAATTTTAGTAGATATAAAAAAGAATTTTGGGATTTCATAAAAAAAAATAGAAATATGAAAATAGTCCCAAAATGTAAACTAATAAAGAATATATATAAAATTCATTACCTATAAATTTGAAATTCAAACATAAAAAATCATTTCTTGTAACTTTGAACATGAGATATAATGAGCTAATAAGGAATTAAAATTGATCTATTTAATTATTGGACTGAGCAATTAAAACTTGTTAAAATGTATAGTGTCCCATATAGTAATTTAATTTAAGGTTAAACTTATCAAAACTAAATATATTAAAAAGGAGGTTATTAAAAGAAAAAGTGGGAACTAAAAATTACGAGTCATCAGACATTTATGATTTCCCTACCATAATTAACAAATTTGTTGCTAAGTAAAATGAGGTAGCACAAAAGCTCAAGTGACAAGAAAAGAACTAGAAGAAAGAAAAGATGTAATGTAAGTATTTTTCTCAACTTATAAAGACGTGTGTGCGCATTCATTTATGATGTTTGCACATTTATTTGGTTTAGTAAATCATGTCGGTAGTTTATATATGTCATAACATATTGCAAAAATGTGTACACACTTCCTTAGTTTGATCTTATTGCAAATATGTGGACACATTTGAGTCAGATGTGTAAACAATTTTTCCAGTCAGTATTTTCGCATATGTATCACATTTTTATTGCATGTTAAGATAATTTTCTAGGTCTGAAATATGCGTGAGTGATCCAAATACAGGTGACCAGTATTTCAGAGTGATCCAGGGATGTTGTTGCACCTTTTTCAGATGTGGTCCATCAAAGTTGTTGAAATATTTTCTAAAATAGACTAACATGTGTAAGCCATTGTCGGTTGTGTGTATGCTAAGGGTTTCTTGTGCAAGGAGTATAATATCTTCTTTCTCCTTGCGTTTTCTTTGAACCTGAATATATCTAAATAATATTTAAAAAGCACAAAAAGTGTAAAGTAAAAACAAATATTATGTAGTATTTTAATTATTTACCATGTACATTATGTATAAATATTATGTAGTATTTTAATTATTTACCATGTATATTTTTTACATGGGACTTAAAAGCAATATATGTGTGTAATTTTTAAAGTTCAATTTAGTGTAATCTTTTCACGTTAATTAATTAACAGGATTGTTTCCTTGATACAATACATTAAATATGTCTTAGCTAATCTTTTCGCATTAATTAACAGAAGTTTTCTTGTTAATATAATCTGTTTTATTGATATAAATTTAAATTCGGTTCTAGTTAAGAAACATAAACATTATAGTTCTAATTGAAGAAAATTAATTACTTAAAACTAATTCAAAAAATAAAGAAACTAATAATTAATACTTGGTATTTGATTGATTTTAGAATATTGTTGGTCAAATATGATTTTGCGAAAGAAAAATAAACTTATAGTTATCAACAATTGGTAACTAAATTGTGAATTAGGGACTTAATTTAGATCTAATCAAAGAAGAAAAGTTGAATACTTAACGAGAATCAGTAAAGAAAACTACAAAGTGGTTTCTACTTATTCTATTAATAGCTTAATTCAATCTTATATTTCAACTTAATACATCGCTCTCTTTACTTCAAAAAAGGAAAATAAATAAAGAAACAAAGAAAAATAATGAGCTTTAAGCTAGTTAAAATGGCAGATTTGAGAAAATATGTAGGGGGAAGTAATGGCTGGTATATTTTAAAGAAGACTCTCACCAAGTCTTCGAAACGCAGACGAAGTTCTAATGTGCCTGCATGGGAGAAGAAATTCTGCCAGGAAGTGGGTTTAATTCCATGGAAGAAATTAGTGAATGCGAAGATGTATATTTATGGATTCGATCATGTTGTTCAATGGAATGATTCAGCTGCTGAAGAGGCTTTTAAGAAAGCGAAGCTACGATATTGGTCACAGATCAACGATGAACCTTGTGAAATTCCTCTTCCAAATCCGGATATGTACATTGATGAAATCGATTGGAACTCTGAAATGTTTGATCTTGATTTTTTACAAGGCATAGATGATGATGACAGCTTTTAGAGGCAAAAATCGGAGGAAGGGTAAAACTTTTTAGGTGGCGGCTTAATTTTTTGATTGATAGCAAAAATTACTGACTAGAATATTGTAGTTTGTAGTCTACCTTGGATTGTGCCTTCTTGGGTAGCTGTTACTAGCTTGTGCATTGAAGACCCTGGTTCTGTATCATCTGGGCCGGATTGTCTGTTTAGTCTTTTAGGCTACCTGGTTTTAGGTTAGTTTCCTGGGCCTTCCTTTTTGATTGGGCTTAGCTGGTAAAGGATTTTTTATCTTTTTGTCTCTGGCCTTTGTTCTGTTTTATTTGATACTTTTTATTTAAATCAAAGAGAAAAAAACTTTTAAAACATAATGGGAATCTGTGAACAAATTAAACTACAAAATGGTTTCTAGTTTCTACTTAATTATTCTATTGACAGCTTAGGTCAGTCTGCTATTTAACCACAATACTTCACTCTCTTTGTTTCAAAAGGAGAAAGTAAATAAAGAGAAAAAAGAAATAAATAAAAACATTGAGCTCTAAGATAGCTAAAATGACAGATTTGAGAAGATTTGTAAGCAGTCGTTGTTATGCTTCGAAGAAGATTTGCACAAAGTCTCCAAAACTTGAACAAAGCTCTATTGTGCCTGCATGGGAGCAAAAGTTATGGGTTCAATTCCATGTAAAAAATTAGTGTACTCCAAGATGTTTATTTGTGAATTTGATCGTGTTGTTGAATGGAATAATTTGGCTGCTGAAGAGGCTTTTAGGACAGCGAAGCTTCGATATTGATCAAAGATCAGTGGTCAACCATGTGAAATTCCTCTTCCAAACCCTGATAAAATTGATTGGAACAATACTGAAACCATTGATATAGATCTTGATGTTTGATAAGGCTTAGATTATGAGGCTTCTAGAGGCGAAAATCAAAGAAGGGAAATCGAAGGAGGGGTAAATTTATAAAGTCGACTTTTGGTTGAAACTAAATTTTTTAGAGATTGACCATTCAATAGAGATCCAAAAACAATAGAGATCCTTTTAGAGCACTATTCAAAGATGGTTGTTCTGTTACAGTCTCCAGCATCATTAATAGCAAATGTTGTCTTAGAGCTATCAAAGAATCAAGAGCAAAGAAGTTAACACTACGAACCATTACTGCAAGAAATCCATGAACTCCTAAACTTCACAGAGGCCGTTTGGATCAAGGGTAAATAAGATAACATGGATAATATTAGTTTATTTTGCAAGACTCCTATGTTTGGTTTGCAAGTACTAAAATATTACGGTAATCTTTTATTGCAAATAGTGTTTAATGTTGATAATGTAGGAAGTAATCTTATTACCTTGTTAGGGGGTGTTATTAAAACATTATTGGGGTAATATAGTTTTTCTTCCCATTTTGCCCTTAATAAAAACCATTTTGAACACAATTGCTCTCAAGTGTCTACCAAATAACAATTACCCAGCCTCCCTACATTTGAGAAATTAGCTAAAACACCCTAGCCACAAAATAGTTTAAAAGTTAACAAAATACCCCCAATCACCCAAGACCACCACCGACCGTGACTCACCATCGCCGGCCACCAGCGTCAATCACTGTAATGGTGCACAAATGACGAGATCTGGCCAGTCGTGTGCCAGCAAGGCCTTTTCCAACCATAGATCACAAGCCAAAAACAGCCAGATCTAACATTTCTATAGCCATTTCACAGCTAAAGATGTGGCTGTGAAATGGCACCGTTAAAGGTCTAGCCTTTTCACGATGAGATATGTGGCCGTTTCATGACCACATCTTTGGCCGTGAAATAGCCATAGATCAGGCGGTTTTTCGACCATGGATTTGTGATTAATGGTTATTTCTGGCTTTGCTAGTGCACGACCATCTATATACGGCCATTTGTGTGTCATTCCGTCAACTGTCGATGGTGGTTGGTGGTGGCTGGCTAGCTGCCGGCAGTGGCTTAGGGTGATTTTGCGATAAATTAAAGTTTTATATGGTTGGGGTGATTTAGCCAAATTAAAAATGTAGGGGGTTAAAAAAATGATTCAAAAAATAATAATAATAATAAATACTATTATATTAATATTTAAAAAGGAGGGTAATTTAGTAATCTATATAACATACCCACCCATTTATCCTCTCAATCAAACACATTTTCTAAGCATTCACAATAATCTTTAAAATAATTTTTCTTTTTGTTAATATAATATATCCCTATAATAAAACATTATATCATCCAAACCCCCCAATAGGTAATAAAACAACACTCAATATATATTGTCAGTTCAACAAAAAAATATATATATATATATATTTATTAATTTTTAATTCACCCCTATATCTCAAGTCCATTTCATCATCAGAATCAGCATAAAGAGATCAACCATTAAGAATCCAAAATGTTTATTTATGAATTTGATCGTGCTGTTGAATGAAATGATTCAACTGCTGAAGAGGCTTTCATCCACTTCCATTTTGGTCAGAGAGTTTCGATCATTGAACTAGTAAATCAACTTTACATATTAAAGTAAACAACAGAATCAGAAACACAAAGTTGTAATATGCTTTCCATTTAAACATGAAGAAAAAGAAATGAAAGAATAAAGATTAGCGAGATCGTCAAGTTTTTTCGACTACTCTCCTAACGCCCCATATATATATATATGGCGTAGCAGAAGCATGATGCGTGATAGTCTCAACAGTGACCAACCAAAATGATTGAACAAACTGAATCGAGATAATCATTAATAAATAAAAAATAGAAATTTACAACCAAATTTGATAGAAAGAGCTGCCTGCAACCAATATTGCCCAGAACTTTAATAGAGTTTGACGTGAGAAATGATGCAAGCAGAAGCAAATTAGGGGTGAGAAAATTACAGTTACATCAAACAGATCACACATTTTTTATACAATAAATCTATCCTTACAAAGAAACTTATAAAGTGAAAGAAAAAATAAAGAAAAAACAAAAAAAGAGAAAGAAAGAGAGAGAAATGATGAAGATGAAGGGTGAAAGTTAATTTTATATGCCACCTTTGTAAGCTTCTTTGTAAGACTAGCAATGCTGTTTTTTATTTATCCTAGTATCTATATTACAATGCCATTGTAGAAACAAAGAAAGAAAGAAGTTGAGGGTCGATGACTCATCCACGTGTCCCAACTTTTTCATACTTATCCAGATTCAGTAAATACAATAGTTAATGAGGAAGGGCCAAGTGGAGGGTGGGCTTGTAGGGCCCATGGTATGACCTGGACCTATATTGTAGAGTAAAGTTAACTGGAAAAATAAATTAATTGTTGATTTAATGGAGGAAATCAAGACCTCAAGGCAACACTTGTTTTACTATAAAAACGCACACCCACTTTATTGCTTCATCTCTCTTATACAAGAGATTACAATTAACAAAATATATAATAATAGGAGTTAATGCCTAGAAAATAGGAGATAATCACTCTAACAATCACATCTACCACAATCAACTATTATCCTTATTTGACTAATTTAACTATAACTCATTAAAAAAACAGATAATTTAATTAAAAATATTTTTATCTTTTAAGAACGTAATAGCCCGTATATGGACTAAGTGGACCGAATGGTCCATGTGGTTTGACTATGACATAAGACCAAACTCATCTCTCCACTATTTTAATTGCTACCTCTTTTTAAGGTTTATAGTGGAATGTCTTATTTCTGGGCTTGGAATTGGACACCTATGAAACTTCATGCACCTTCCAAAACGCAGGCGGTGATATTTTGTAAAATATATCATGGGTTGATACTTGATACGTCTCAATCCTAGCATAAGATCATACTAAGTCACAACCAATTTGCACTAATTTACTTACCTTGTTACATTTACCACACCAAGCCATATTAATAGACATATGTATACTATAATTTTCTTTTCCCTTGGATTATGTTTTATCTCACTGTGTTTCATTGGATTAGTTTTTCTTATAAGGAAAAATAAAAAATTACCTCTCATTTTCCCCTTCAATGGTAGGCTAGCAGATCACAAAGAAAAATATCTTTGATCAATGTTGTATTATGAACAAGGTGGTTTGGTAATGCCTTCAGTTTGTGGTAGCTATCAGTTTGCAACTAAGCCAGAGATGGCATGATTGTAATATCATCTTCTTCTTCTCAATTTCTTGTAATCTTATAATCTTACTCTTCCCATTCATCCATCAAGTGAAACTCAAGATATTTCAATCTGGGGAAGAAAATAAATGATGAAGATGTACCATCACTTTCTATTCCCAAAAATTAATTACTCACTCTTTTCACACTATTCATCATTCATATCGTTAAAAATTCAAGGGATAGCAACTTTCCCAAGGGAGGAAAATGCGTACAATTTATGCAATAAAAGAGTGTTAAATGCTTGAGGTTGGTTAAGGACATCATCCAGTTTGGCAAAATAGTGTTACCTTTGTAATTATGTAGCCCTAATTTCTCCTAATTTAAAGGTGGTTGTAGGTTTTTNGACAGTAATAATGCTAATTCAAGCATCATGTAGGAGATAGAAATACAGATTTGATGCTAGCTCACCGAGAAGTGTGAAAACCAAAAGATTCAGCATTTGTTTCATCAGGCAAAATAGATTTAATGAAGTTACAGCCATTGACCCATAAAAATTGTTCCTTTATTGCTTTGAGCTGGAGTATTTCCTCTACTGATGGGTGAATGAAATTGTAAATTCTGAGGATAGGTGGCCCAAATAGTAAATCAGCTCTGCATATTAAAGAAATAAATGTTGTGAAGTGGTTTTAAACATGAGAAATGAGAAAAAAAGAAAGAAAAGAGAAATTCATAACCTACCATTAACTGAGTTCTTCCGACAACTCTCCTGGCTAACACCCATTATTTACTTCTTCCAGAAGACAAAAAGCTGCACTGAAACAATGACTATTTGCTGAAATTTGAAGGTACAAATAGAAGAATATTACATAATCAGGAAAATGAAGTTATCACCCTTAATATATACGGCCCAAATATTGATCTCTATAGTACAAGCCACCAAGAAAAATATTTCAGAAGGCCCATGTATCTTATTCTGTATTAATGGCCAATCCATTCTTTTAACATTAAAAGTTCAGTTTTACAAAAAATATAAATATATACATGTATTTCTATTTCTACCGAATAATTGCATATGTATAAAACTAAAACTACAACAACTAGATTTTGATATCTAATTTGATTAAAACAAGTGGAGCGTAAAATAATCATTCAACAAATCCAATGCTATTTCTGCTACCACTCTGTCTCTCTCAATCATTCATTTAATCATTTCTATTTTGCTTAAAACAAGTGGAGAGGAGACCAATCTCTTTCAATGTAAACATAATCAAATGATATCAAAGAATATAATTAGTGAATTAAAATTTGCAATGTCAGGCCAGCCATATGTATTAATATTATATTTACTAATTCTTGAATTTGGACCATTATTTAAATTACCTCTAACTAAATCTATGATTAACACATGCCTTTTTTTCAATATCTTCAAATTCATTAATTATTCAATCACAAATGCATTTATTTAAACAAAAATAAAATTATTACCTCTCTTTTTTCCCCTTTACCAATAGTAGCCTAGCGGAGGACAAAACCGAATATCTTTTTTCAATGTTGTATCTTGAACAAGGTGGCTTGGCAGTGCCTTTAATTTGGGGTAGCAAACAACTTGCAAGAGAACCATAGATGACATGATTGTAATATCATCTTCTTTTTCTCCCTTTCTTGTAATCGCATAATCCCACTCTTTCCATTCATCCATAAACTCAAAAGTGAGAGTTTTCAATTTGGGGAGGAAAATTAATGATGAAGATGTGAGATCACTTTCTATTCCCAAAAATTCATTGCTCACTCTTTTAAAACTCCTCATAGACATAATATCCAAAGATTCAAGAGATGACAATTTTCCTAAGGCAAGCAAATGCTTCAAGTTCATGCATTTAGAGAGTACTAATCTCCAGAGCTTGGTTAAGGATATCTTCCATTGGGCAAAATAGTGTGGCCTCTGTAATTTTGTATCTCTTATTTCTCCAAATTTAAAGGTGATTGTAAGATTTCAAGAAGTGCTTCATTATCCGTAGTCGTCCTCTCTCCTTCATCTTCTTCTGCTTCATCAATCTCATTCGTCCTTTCTACTTTTGTATAAACTAAAGACAAATCAATAAGATTTTTCTGATTCTTAATTTCTAATCTTTTAGCCTCGTTCTCGGATATATTTCCCAACCTTTTTATAGATAACTCTCCAAAGAGGTTAAGGTATTTCAAACCTTCAAGGCTGCATGTTTTATTATAATTACCATCACCACCACTTAACACAAATTCCCTTAAGGTTAAGAGATTAGTCAATCTTTGAATTCCTATTGGCATGTATGTTAATGACATGGTCCTATTATTCTATAGACGCGGTAGATTTATTCATTTTCATATCCCTTGACGGAATTCTTCCAGTTTTTGACAAAAACTAATGTCTAAAGTTTGCAAACTATATAATCCACATAATTCTTCAAGAAGTTTTCTTATTTTTAGACCACGCAAATTAAGATATCTCAAATATATCAATTTTCCAATCTCTTCAGGAATGTCTTTAATCACATTTTCATACCACCATGGCACTCCACCTATGGTTAATGCCTTTAAAGATGTCAATTCACCAAATAATTTTGGTAAGATAGTAGGAGCCAAAGAAACCTACCAATCTTTAAAATTATATAAGAAACTACGCATCCGTTTGAGACTAAAAATGGAGTCAAGAACTGAATCTTGTTTATGAATTGTCACCATCAAATGACAAACTTGTTTGTGATAAGAAGAGTTTATGACTAAATCCTTAAGACCATCAACTTCTATCGAGATACATTCATTCTTACTCAAGAATTGGGCAAAGTCATGCACTAAATCGTGCATCTTACATTCAAAGATAATATTTTCATTGTCTTTTTTAAACTCTTGGAAGAATGATTGTGATCCTAAATAATCAAAATACTCTTCACCAACTAACTCTATCACCTTCTTTTCTTCTTCTTTAAGATATCCTTGAGTCATCCATAATTTAATCAAATAATCTTTCCTTATTCTATAATCCTTATGACAGACGGCACAATATACGAAACATCGTTTAATCATAGAAGGCAAATCATTATAACTGAATAATAATGGCTGAAAAATATCTTCTTCAGATTCTTCAAGTTTCTGTAATTCTATCTAAGATACTTTGCCATTTTTCCCTATGTTTCTTAAAGTGCAAGAGACTCCCAATAGTCTTTACAGCCAGAGGCAAACCTTTGCACTTCCTTAAAATTCGCCTACCAATCTCTTCAAATTTTTTACGCTCCTGTTGATGCATACCAAAAAATGCTAATTGCTCAAACAACAACCAACATTCTTCATCAGGCAACTATTAACATTGATAATATCAATTGATCCCATCACACGTGTAACCGACTCCTTATGTGTGGTAATCAAAATTTTACTTCCATAGAGACCATTCTTCACGCAATGATACAACGGTTCCCATTTTTTGTAACCTTCGTTCCACACATCATCTAAGACCAAAAGAAATTTCTTTCCCACAATAGACACATTAATACGTTGAAGAAGCAATTGGAATTCAACTAAGTTCAAAGCAGAACCTTCTAGAGCCTCAATGATTGCTCTAGCAATCTTGTACTCATCAAAAGGCTCGGATACACATACCTATATATTTTTCTCAAAATTGTTTATGACCTCATTATCTTTAAATGCAAATTGAGCAAGAGTGGTTTTACTAATCCCTCCCATCCCCACAATAGAGATGATAGGAAGGTGTTGTTCATTATTCTCACACAACTTACGTACTAAAATACTCTTGTTGTCAACTCGACCACATATCTTAGACACATCAACAAATGAGGTACTTTGTACTCGTTCAAACTTTTCAAAACTTTTGATTGTGTTAAAAGCATACTTATCTTTTTGTTTCACAATGTCGTCTAGATTTTCAGTAACATCTTTTATCTTCATTGCAATGTATGACGTAAACTAACTTGCTTGAATGAAAAGCAAGAGGTGGGAAAGGAGAAACACACCTTCTTCTTCGGAACAACAACATCTTTAGGTCCCTTAATTTTATGTTTCAACATGGCGTAGTTCCACTCATCCAACACATCTTCAATGTCGTAGGATGCGTGTTTGAGCCGATCTAACCAAAGACTTACAGTTTTCTCCTTCACTTGCCTTTCCTCTGCATCATCAAGCACAACTTCAATAACTTCAAGATTGCTCTTTAGCTTTTTGACTTCTTTGTCGACACCAACAACTAGCTTTACCTCCTGTTGTATCCCTTGATGAGTGATTGAAATCAGTTGCTCCAAGACAGCGGAAACAATTGCTTCAGCCATGATCAGAAATGGTAACTATTTGAATGATAAAAGAAGTTGAGAAAATTATGAGTTATTAGAGAGGTGCTTGTAGCTGTGAAAATGAAAATGATGACCCTTATTAGGAGAAACATATACATAGGTAAAAAAGCTGAATCTATCTCAACTTTTTCATATAATTTCAACGTCTTGTAATGAAACAGCTAACCGCACTATTTTGTAATGCTAACCGTTGGATCAAAGATGTAATAATGGTGATTAACTGTGATTAGTTAACAAGACTGAGAGATTAAAATAGACGTGAGAGTAGAGCCGGTGGTGGGCCCTGTCGACCAATGGCACAACATGAAAAAAGCACGACACGACACGATCCACGATTTTGTAGGTCATGTTGTGGGCCCTAAAAAAGGCACATGGGCCGGCACAATACAACACCAAAAAAATAAAAAATAAAATAAAATACTAGTCTATGTTTATAGCTAAGATATATTTGAAGATTTTATGAATTTAAAAATTAATGAAAATGAAGGTGTATAATAATTCTTAATTCTAATTTCTAAGTTTGTATTTATAATTTATAATTATAACTTATAAGTAATAAGAAGTGTTGAAATTCAATCAATATTTCAATGTCTTATTATTTTATTATATTTCATAGTGATTATATATATTTTTAATTAATATAAATGCAAAATGTCACTAAATATAACATCTAAAATATTTTTATAATAATTATTAATAATAAATCAAAATTACCATAATTTATAAATATTAAAATTAAATATTTTTACAAAGCACACGGGTCAGCCCATGTTATGGCATGATATAAAGTGGGTCGTGTCATGGGCCTTCAAATTTGATGGGTCGACATGGCATGGCAGGACACAAATTTTTGTGGGCCTTGGCACCAAACGGCCCATGGAACGACGAGCCTTACACAATACGATATGGCACGACCCACTGCCGGCTCTAGGTGAGAGTAAGTTGATAAACGTGTTGGAAGGGCGGATATTAAAAAGGGAGGGTAAAAGCATCAATGGAGAAAGTTAAGGGAAATATACTAATCAGACTAGCCTACGTTTCAGTAGGGTGACTGTGGGTCGAGCGGACATTTTTTTATATGTTATGATTGGTTGACACATGTCCAATCAACTAAACTCGGCCGACAAGGATTAAATTTCAAAGAAAAAAAACGAATATAATCTCTGATTGGTTTCTTTCTTGACTTTGGAACACGTGGGGTCGGTTGACTCATGGAACTACACACCTCAGAAAGACAAAAGACTTTTTTTTTTTAATAATATTACACCAATAATCCTCTCTCACAACTCTGACGTGACAGCTCGCAATTGATCAGTTTACAACGAATCTGACATGGATCCTGCATAGGTCCCACTAATTTAATACAAGCTAACCAATTGTGAACTGTCACATCAAAGTTGTGAGAAAAAGTTATTGGCGTAGTATCACTCTTTTTTTATTGGTGGCAAGGACCACATGTAGGAAGGGGAGAGGAATCTTCGTCGTGACATGTAGAGTTAGAGTAGGGGGTAAAGTAAAGGGCTTCTTATGTTGACGCGTGTATAATTCAGCGGGATACTTCAATTTAGGAGTAGCATGTACATTGGTCAAAAAGCTAAATCATTTTGTGGGCTCCTGTGCAGCCGCGCAATCAATCTTTTCCACAATGTCCATTATTAGCAAATAATACTACACTTTTTCTCACAAACTTTCTCTCACAATCTTGATGTGATAGCTCGTAATGAATTAATTTATAATGGATCTCACATAGGTCCCACATGAATCCCACTAATTAATTATAAGCTGACCAATTGAGAACTGTCATGTCAGGATTGTGAAAGAAAGTTATTGAAAAAGGGTTGTTGGTGTAGTATTACTCTTATTAGCATAAGACTAGAATAATAACTTATTATTTTAGTCTTATGCTTGTTATTAATAAACTTCTAAGTTCCAACATATTAATTTCTTTAAAGCTTCCAATATAAAATTAACTTTGCTTCCATATGCAATTCTATATACATGCTATTGTAGATTTGCAATACGCAAGTCTTTGATTATTATGTTAGTGGTATCATAAATTAATACATATATATATATATATATATATATCATGTAAATGTTAGTAAAAAAACAGAAAAAGGAGAAAACTTATACTTGATATAAATATATGAAACAGCTAAAGTAATATTCTTTGGACCGGGTTTAGTTCACTTACCCTTATGAACGTTGTGAGTAGCTTTGATATTCCATTGCCTCTGATAAAGCCTACAAGTTGGGATTTGTATGAATGAAAGTGTTAATTGTCAGCAAGAATGGTGGTGGGAGATTAATCAATGAAGTTCATATCAAGAGAAGATTAAAACTCTTTGTTATGCCTGAGAAGGTAGGGCTGACGCAGAGCCCTGTCAGCGTAAGCAGTCAAAGCATAGGTAAGTCTTGTAGCCATCCAGACGCAGTCACGTCGCGTGTTGATGTAAGCAGCATGCCCTTGCTAGTGCAGTAGGTGTGCGCCAGATTAATGAAAGGTTGGAGAAGGTCCACGTGTCCAATCCATGCACAAGTCGAGTAAATCACTCGAGCAGGTGAACAACGGGACAGAAGGAAGGATTTGCACAGAAATCTGACCCGCTCACAGATTTAGTAATCATTACCTCAACTCATCCCACTATAAATAAAGAGTTCCTCTCCCGTTTGTGGGATTAGCTAATTTCTCTCTGGAATAGCATATACTTTCTCTCTCTCTCTCTCTCTCTCTCTCTCTCTCTCTCTCTCTCTTGTAATCACTTGTAAACCAGCTCGCTAAATGTGACCTAATCTCATAAATTAATACACTACCAGTGGACGTAGGATTTGCTTGCTTAAGCATCCGAACCACTTTAAACATTGCTCTACATCTCTTATTCGGTTCAATACCCCCCATTCACCTGTGTCTTCTGAGTCAGCTCAGCATTTCACACATGCGATTAGTTGGTGTCAAAATCAAGCATCAACAGTTTGGCACTAGAAGGAGGGCCTGATTTAGTGCTTGTTCTTCATTAGGAGAATCTTTAACTAATTGGTCCCACAACAACAAATCGCTCGCTGATTTGAATCTGAGCGAACCAATCATGGCAATGAAGAAATCCCCCAGGTACAAGAGGACACTTCTCCCGAGGTGCCCCAGTCCCGCAAAATATTGTGGGGGATATCCCTTCAAGCTCATGGCTTAACCCAGCCGTCATGAGCTACCTAGAGATGTTTGACATACTTTCCAAACGGTCAGCTGAAGGTTGGATCTGTTGGATCGGGTCGTGCCACCCGAATCAAATGAGGCGATGCAGCCGCCAAAAATGCCTGCAGGTCACATGAAAGTGCGGAAAAGGGCAATAACACACTGTAGTGCACCAAAGAAAGGGTAAGCAAGTGGCAAACAGCGGGCCTATAGGCTCTAAGGGGCTTGCAAACACCGATCGCGCCCCGGGTAGAATACTTGCGGCGTTAAGGCTCGGTGACATGTTGCGGCCTAAGCCGTCTAACGCCATGTTACGCGAGCACTCCCACAAAAGTGCAAGGCAGGGAGATTCCCATTACCGCCAAAATGACGACTTCAATTGTCATGTAGGAAGTTCCCACACTCCACGGGTCAGTTTGTACCATGGTGGAGGTCGTGAAGGTTCTCCAAACCATGCAGTGCCATCACACGGCTCTAGCCAGTGTGTGTCAAGATTGGCCGGAATAGCTAGAAGAGGCGAGAAGGAATCTAACCTAAGGTCATTCCTCAACCGTAGCCGTGAGGGTCGAACCCACATTGTAGAAAGTGATCCACAGGTAGCTCTGGATCAGTTAAAGGCTCAGCAAAATGAGCAAGGGTAGCTAGTAGAGGTGTCTCCCTTTTACCCAGCGGTACTAGTCGCCCCTCTCCCATCGAGATTCAAAATGCCTGATATGTGGGCGTTCGATGTGAATTCTGATCCGTAGGATCATTTGTATGAATTCAACAACTTGATGGAGCTTCACCAAGTTTCTGACTTGGCAAAATGTCGTTGCTTGGCAGTAACTCTAACTTCACATGCCAAACAATGGTTCAGGTCGCTCCTGGCGGGATCGATCAGCTCGTGGAATCAGATGAGCTCGACATTCCTGAGACACTTCCAAGCGAACAGGAAGCTCTTAATGCCTTTGAGCTATCTCAGCAACATAAGGCAAGAAAGGGATAAATCCCTTCAATCTTACATCGATAGATTCCATAGGGAGCTCCATAAAGTAGCTCATACTCCTAAAGAGTCTGTGCAGACTCTCATCATCATGTGAGTTCACCCACAGACAGATCTGTGGAAAGAGCTGCAGTTAGAGGACGATGTTTCCCTCACCTGCTTCTATAGCCTTGCAGAGAAATACCTCCATATTAAGAACTCTGTGGTGGCGCTCCACCGCCATGACCTCGACATTTCAGGCAATGCACCTGGTCTAGGGAAAAATAGGAGGACTGATCACAGATGGGCTACTGACGATTAGCGGAAAGGAAAGAAACCACAGTTTGAGCCTAAGAAATCTTATGCTCTAGTTCCTCGTCGTGATCGCTACAAGAGTCAATATACCATTTTGAATGCATCTGTCTCAGCCATTCTCATCAAGTTGGAAGAGGTCGGCCTGCTTGGAGAGCTTGAGCCCATGAAAGGTCCCCCTTTAGCCAGAAACAGTAAAAAATACTGTTGCTATCATCGACACAATGTGCATCACACCGATGAGTGTTGAGCTCTCAAATAGGCAACGAAGACTTTATCAAGCAGGGGCATTTCAAAGAGTATGTTGATGATGCTGCTCCAGTGAGGGAGAAAAATCAAGAGGAACTGGGTAAGAAACGTTGTGATCGCAAGGGTATCTGTAACGTAGGAATAATCTTTGGAGGACCGCATCTCGCAAGGAATTCCTGAGGTGCCCAGGAAAGATATGCTTGCATAGCCCATCACGACCCCATCAGCGTGATGAACATGACGTAGTGACCACCAAAGGTTCGCAGAGAGGAGGAAATCACCTTCTCGAAAAAGATGTAGTCCAATTGCATCATCCCTATGATGATGCTCTCGTCATCACGCCCCAAATAGGGCACTTCGATGTCCACAGAATATTGGTGGACAACAAAAGCGCTATGAACATCCTATTCTAGCCAGCTTTTGAAAGAATGAAATTGGATGAGGCCAACCTGGAGCCTGCCTATATCCCCTTATATGGCTTTACAGGGGATCACTTGATCCCCAAGGAACGATCTTGCTTCCAGTCACACTGGGTGACTCTGATGAAGTGATCAAGATCACTAAATTCTTAGTAGTGGACTGCCCGTCCGCTTTCAATGGCATCCTAGGGCGACCTCTACTAAGGAACTTTAAAGCAGTCACTTCGATCTACCATCTCAAGATGAAGTTTCTCACCCCGATGGGGATAGAAGAAGTGAGCGGATCTCAGCATACATCTCGCGACTACTATGTAAGGGCAGTGTAGATGGCATGCAAAGGGAAAGGCATCCTGTATGGCATTCCCCAACAGGCGATGGCGATCAGCCGGATTGAACCACAACCTGGCCTAACCGAGGATAATATGGATCCTCGTATCCAAGAATGCCCTTCTAGTGGGCCAGTTGAGGATTTATCTGAAGTGTCAGTCGACCAGAATGAGTCGAGTTAAGTGTTGAGGATTGGAAGCAATCTTAACCCCCAACTCGCCAGCAACTTGACCAACTTCCTCAAAGAGAATATCAATGTGTTCGCATGGATGCATGTCGACATGGTCGGGATTAGCCCGAATGTCATTTGCCATGCCCTGAACATCGACAGTGAGGCTAGACTGGTCTGCCAGAAGAGAAAAGCGATGGATCTGAAGCGATATGCTGCCTTGAAAATCGAGGTAGATAATCTCCTTTGGAATTAATCCATCCGGGAAGCACTTTATCCGAGCTGGGTTGCCAACCCGGTTCTAGTAAAAAAGCCCAATGGCAAGTGGCGGACTTGCGTTGACTTCACTAACCTCAACAAAGCATGCCCAAAAGAAAGTTTTCCCTTACCAAGGATCAATCAACTCGTGGATGCCACCTCCAGGCACGAGCTGCTAAGTTTTATGGATGCATACTCAGGATACAATCAAATTCTGATGTAAGCGCCGGACGAAGAGCATACCTCCTTTGTTATAGATCTGGGGCTGTATTGCTATAGAGTTATGCCCTTTGGCCTAAAGATTGTTGGGGCAACTTACCAACGGCTAGTTAACCGGATGTTTTTCGAGCAGATCGGAAAGTCGATGGAGGTTTATATTGATGACATGCTGGTCGAATCGCATGTTGTTGCTGATTACATAGCATATCTCACTGGGATGTTTGACATCCTTCGAAGGTACATAATGAAACTCAACCCCCTTAAATGTTCTTTCGGAGTTTCCTTAAGAAAATTTTTAGGGTATATGGTTACCAAAGGGGAATAGAGATCAAACCCGAGAAAATCCAAGCTCTTCTCGATATGAAGAGCCTAACCAACTGAAGTAGGTTCAGAGCCTCAATGGGTGAGTAGTGGCACTCAGTCACTTCATATTAAGGGCAACAGATTGCTGCTTGGCATTCTTCAACATACTTAAGGCCAATAAGAAGTTTGAGTGGACTCCCAAGTGCGAACATGCATTCCAGAGCATTAAAGAGCACCTTGGAAAGCCACCTCTTCTGTCCAAGCCTCTCCCGGAAGAAATTCTCCTCCTGTATCTGTCCGTCTCTCAGTACGCGATTAGTGTAGCATTAGTTCGAGAAGAGAACAACGTTCAATGGCTAGTGCAATACACGAGCAAGCATTTGCTGGATGCTGAGATACGGTATCTGGAAATGGAGCGATTAGCTTATGCCTTGCTGATCGCTTCCAGGAAGTTGCGACCTTACTTCTATGCCAATACAATTCATGTAATAACCAATTACCTGCTTAAACAGGTCCTCCAAAAGCCAAAGATGTTAGGTAAATTACCCAAATGGGCCATGGAACCAAGCTAGTTTGATCAGAAATACAGACCAAAAGCAAAAATCAGAGGGTAGGCTGTTGCCGATTTCATCTCAAAATTTCCATATCATCCGATCAAGGAATCCGAGCAACAAGCTAGCGAAGTCACCTAGGAAACCATTCAGAACCTATCGACCTCTTAAGTCCCAAAAAGACCCGTATTCATGATATCTTTCGGGTTGGGTTTAAAACGACTAATAATAAGGCTGAGTATGAAGCTTTGCTTGCTGGGTTGCGGTTGGCCAGAGAAATGGGATCAACTGCAATCAACATCCATGGCGACTCCATGTTGGTTGTTAACCAGATTTTGGAAGAGTATCAAGCCAAGGAAGAAAATATGATTAGCTCTCTAAAGAAAGCTAAGGCCGCGCTCGAGCTATTCAAGCACTTCATGATCAAATAGATTCCTAGAGATAACAACTCTATGAAAGATGCCTTGGCTAGGATAGCCTCATTGCTGGACTTAGATGCACTGAAAAGTATTCCTGTTCGGTTCATAGAAATCCCCAATGTTAGCTCGACTGAACAGGCTGTGAGTATGGTAGAATCAGTTTCCTGGATGACCCCTATGTTTCAGTATCTCTGAGACAGGACCCTACCTAATGAAAGGGTCGAAGCAAGGACCCTGCGAACAAGAGCTGCTCATTACATACACATAGGAGATCAGCTATACAAGCGAGGTTTAGCGCCTCTCTTCTCCGATGTGTAACCAATGAAGAAGCAAACTATATCATGAGAGAGATACATGAAGGGATCTGTGGTAATCACACGGGTGCACGATCTCTCGCTAACAAAGTTTGTTCATTAAGGGTATTACTGGCCCCTAATCCAAGAAGACACCTACAACTTTGTCAAAAGGTGTGACAAGTGCCAACGGTTCATGAACATACCGCGAGCTCCTTCCCACTAGTTGATAACCATGACCAGCCCCTAGTCATTCTCCATATGGGGAATCGATCTCATTGGTCCCATGCCAGTTGGTAAAGAGGGAGTCAAATATGTAGTGGTCGCTGTAGATTACTTCACCAAGTGGGTCGAAGTAGAGCCATTAGCCGCAATCACCACCAGAAAGCTCAAGGACTTTGTCTTCAAGAACATCATGTGCCGCTATAAAATTCTTCATACCCTCATATATGATAATGGGAAGCAGTTCGATAACAAGGAATTCAAGCAGTTTTGCAACGAGCTGGGTATCCATTAGAAATTCGCCTCAATCGCAAGACCACAGGCAAATGGTCAAGTTGAAGCCGTCAACAAAACCATCAAGCACACTCTGAAGGCCAAACTTGGTGCAGCCAAGGGAAATTGGGCCAACGACCTTCCTGAAGTTCTGTGGGCATACAAGACAACTCTGAGAACCTCTACCTTAGAAACCCCCTTTTTGCTAGCATATGGCTGCGAAGCAATGATCCTTCTGGAGGTAGGGACCGGTTCACTTCGGAGGGACCTGTTCAATGAGATGGACAACGAGACGCTTATGTGCGTAAGTCTGGATCTAGTTAAAGAACATCGCAGCAATGCTCAGCTAAGAATAGCAGCCTATCAGCAACACGCGAAAAGGTTTTTTGACTCTAAGGTAAAAAGAAGAGACTTCTAGGTTGGTGACCTCGTTTTGAAGGAAGTCCTTCTTGGTACTAAAGAACCAAGTGCGGGCGTTTTGAGACCGAATTGGGAAGGCCCATACCGCATCGCCAAAGTGATAAGATCGGGGACTTATCATCTCAAAAGGCTGAATGGTTCCGAAGTACCGCGAGCTTGGAATGCTGAACATCTCCGACCATATTATTAGTAATTCTAAACTCTATTTTTCCTTGTAAAGATTTTACTTTTCTTAATCCTTGTAAATAACAGATGTACGATTTTGTTATTTTGTGATCATTTTTCCATGTATAATTCTGTTCGCATAGACTTGTACCAATGTTATTGTAAACAGTTGGAATGCGATCTCTTGTATAACATATATAGGGTACGAAAATTGCAAGTGCTCATAAAACATTAAGAAAGCCATGTATTTATTCATTGATAAAAAAGGGAAAGTACATGAGTGAGTAGGAAAAGACTACAAGAGCAGATCATTGATCCTCATCCCTAGGCTAGTCCCCGACCGCCTATTCGGGAGCGAGCTCCTTCGGGACGTACTCTGGATGCTCCTCCTCTAGGTTAGGACCCCGAGCCGCTCCCTCATCTTCTGCCCGTGCCATGGAAGTGAGGGAATCTTGGTACTCATCAGGAAGGTCGGATAGATCCATCTTAGGGTTCTTCAGCCGAAGGGCAAAGATGGACTGAATCGTCCATTCTGTAGCCCTCCTCTCGATCTTCGCCTCCTACTATTGCATCTCCATAGTTAGCGAAGTAACACGACCTTGAGAGAATTAGAGCTCGGCCTCAAGCGCCCACCGCTGCTTTTTGGTGGTCTTTCATAGCTCAGCCCTTTCCTGCTCTGTTCGTAAGGCCTATTGGGAGGTCGTTTGCAGCTCTTGGTCTTTCTCGCCAGCCTCTCTGGTGAGTCTGGCCACAATCCTCTGGAGCTCCTTTACTTCCTCGCTGCGCTTATCCAGCTCGGCCTTCTGAAAGTTCACCATGCAAAGAGTAGCATTCCTTTCAGACAAATGCTAGTTTGCCTGAACAATGGACGAGTCTCTCTCTACTCGTGCGACCTCTAGTTCCTACTTGAGCCGCGCATTCTCTTCCCTCAGCTCGACTAGTCCCTCAACAGCCCCCAGCTGAACCTTCTACAAGGACAGAGCATGGAGAATAGGGCCTGCATAACGAAGAGAATGTGGAGTTAGTTTTCTTTCTACTAAAAGCAAGTACAAGTCCTCACCGAGGGCAACTTGTTTACCTGGCTCAAGTGCTGGAAAGACGTGGACATCAGGTCCATCGGATTGGAAGCCACAAACTGCTCGAATGCCTCCGCGAGCCCGTATTCCAGCAGAGTAAAAACTGCCAGCTGCAAATGATCTTGTAGCTGACCCATTGACTCCAGCACGGGCATGTCCGAGCCTACAGCAAGTAGAGTTTCCTCTCCAAGCTCCTTGCCCGACCTCTTCCCCGGGACTGCCTTGTTTGCAGACCCTCGGGGGCAATGAAGATGTCGGTCGTGCCCTTGGGTGGCTCTCTCGAGCAAAACGCTTGGTAAGGCTGCGACCTCTTGGGCTGGATGCCCAGACCTTTAATGTCAAACTCCGACTCTTAGGCCCAAAGTTGCTTCCGCTTCTTGGACTTCTGAGCCATGGTCTTCTACTTCAGGCTAGCAGCCAAAGGCAAAGGAGCGCCCTCAGGTTGGACCGGAGCACCTGTCGGTGTCCCTCCAATGGAGGGACCGCTAGGAGTCGTTCCAGCTGTTTCAACGACACCCATCCGGGGGAAGGAAAATTGCCTTGGTCGTGGCGATCTGGGCACCTTGGGAGGCATGGTCACTACATGCGAACATCGTTAGTCAAATAGTTTGTTGTATGAAGAATAAGGACAGGCTAAGGTCAAGAGGCTTACAAATTTGCGGTTGTCACGAGCAGTCTTGCATCGCGACTCTCTTCATGCAGAAAGCCAAAGGTAGTGATCTTTTCTGGATCCTCGAGGAGCATTAACCTGGTCGTTTTGTTAAATGCAAAGAAACAAAGAGCTTGTTAGCGATGAACAAAAGTAAGTTCGTAAACTCAAAAGAAAAGAGAACCTACTCGGCTCCCGAAAGTGGCGAATGTCATCATAACAAAAGAAAAAGAACTTTGTCTCGTATGTCCTTACGTTGCTCGGGTAACTGTGTATTCCTGCTTCGATCATAGGACACTTAGCAAGGTAGCAGGAGTCCTTATCCTTACTTTTTTTTAGAATGTATGAGTAACTGAGCTCTAGCATGGTTAACTCGCCCAATTCGTTTTTGTCGCACGCAATGTACATAGCCACAGCTATCATATACGCATTCGGCGTGAGCTGTAATTATGCGATCCTGAAATGATCGAGGACCGACCTGACAAAAGGATAGAAAGGGATCAGCCCTCCATTCTTGAATATGTTTCGGAGATCGCAGCCATCCCTTGTGGTGGACTTCGAGCTGTGTGTATCCTATCTTGGAAGACCTCCATGCTAAGAGCATATTGGTCTACTACTTTCTAAATCTCCTCGGTAGTAATCATTGACAGGATCTCTTGAGGGGACCCACAGGAGCATCCTGCATAGGCAAGCTGGTCCCCTCCTTAGTTCTGGTCATTGGGGAGTCCATTCTACTGCGGTCTGAAAAAAGCAAGATGCAGGGAATCACTCAATCCTCGTACACTGTTTCGTACGATCATGTGGAGGAAAAAATAAAATCTTCCTCCCTTAAACCCTAAAAAACCCTAATAGAATACTTTTAGAACCACCATCAAATGACTCGAACCTAAGGAGAATATTTCATCTCCGATCAACTACCGGCAGACTATCATCGCCAGGCAACTATTGAAAACAAGAAATAATAATAAAAGTGGCAGATGGACAATCCTTACCCCCTGGAATGAGAAGATTAATCCTCTTGCTTTGAATATCAAGCGCGCATTGGTCTGAAAGACAAAGAACCAAGGCTTACGAAAGTTTCTTACTCTCTTTGAGAAAATGAGTATTGTGGCATTGCCTGAAGTGAGCTTGGGGTTTTATAGTGAAGGAAGTGGCGCTTTGGTTTCCTAAAGTCAAACGACATTTGGGCAGAAAATGCATTTCAACCTTGATCGTGACCACGTGTCACAGATCAGTGAAGAAGAGTGACCGTCATGCTTCGAGAAACCAAATCGTCATTCTTTTTCTTTAAAACACTCAAGTGACGACACGTTTTCCCTCCTCCACATTAAATGTGCCCACGTCCGCATTTAATGCTCTGATAGGGAATGTCGTTTTAGCATGGCTCGCATTTAATGCACATGGCTGGCACTTATTGTGCACAAGACACATATGTCAAAGCAAAAGGTATTTCATTAAATGTATCAGCTACAAAAGTGTAATGGATAACATCTGAAGAGGTCGTTATGTAAAACACTCTTCGGCTTGTCAGTCGCGAAGCGACGTGACACTTCGACTTCGACGTATATCAATTGCGGAGCGACATGATCCCTTGCCTTCGGTAAAAATTCCGCTAAGTGCAATCAGGTCATGAACCTCGGGTGAAGATCAGAGTCGTCGTCATGGCACTGAATATGGTCTAAGAATAGGTCGCTAACCCTTAGAGTAAAGGCCATTTCAGGTCGTCTGCATGTAAATGTTTCCTTGACCTCTTTGCAACCAGGTCAGGTTGACCAATATCTCTTCAAACACATCAAGTCAGGGCATAATATGTAGTTTCCAAGGTTCGATTCTCAAACCTTAAAAACTAAGGGACTTCTGTTATGCTTGAGAAGGTAGGGCTGACGCAGAGCCCTATCAACGTAAGCGGTCAGAGCATAGGTAAGTCCTGCAACCATCCAGATGTAGCCACGTCGCGTGCTGACGTAAGCAACATACCTTTACCAGTGCAGTAGGTGTGCGCCAGATTAATGAAAGGCTGTAAAAGGTCCACGTGTCCAATCCCTGCACAAGTCGAGTAAATCACTCGAGCAGGTGAACAACGGGACAGAAGAAAGGATTTGCATGGCAATCTGACCCACTCACAGATTTAGTAATCATTACCTCAACTCATCCCACTATAAATAGAGAGTTCCTCTCCCGTTTGTGGGATTAGCTAATTTCTCTCTGAATAGCATATACTTTCTCTCTTTCTCTTGTAATCACTTGTAAACTAGCTCGCTAAACGCAACCTGATCTCATAAATTAATACAATACCAGTGGATATAGGATTCGCTTGCTTAAGCATCCAAACCACTTTAAACATTGCTCTACATCTCTTATTCGATTCAATACCCCCCATTCACGTGTGTCTTCTGAGTCAGCTCAGCATTTCACATATGCGATTAGTTGGTGTCAAAATCAAGCATCAACACTTTTCAACATAATTTATTGTTATTAGTAGACCTGGCAAAACGGGTCCAGACCCACGGGTCAGCCCGTATCATGGTAAAAAATATAGGGCACGGGTTTAATATGTTGGACCCGTTTAATTTCCACCCGTATCCGGCTCGGCCCGTTTTTTGATGGGTTACACGGGTAAACCCGCGGGTACCCCTTTTTTTCAAAGCTAAACCCTAAGTCCCTAACCCACTAGCGCCACCCAACTCTAAAACAAACTTTCTCTTCTCTCTCGCCTCTGAATCTCTCATCACCGTCACTGATTCATTCTCTCAATCTCTCATCTCATCACTCTGTTCAGTGTTCATTGTCATCATCAGTCATCACTTCAGTGTTCTTATCCGTGAACCGTGATCCCATTCCCAAACCCACCGTCGCCGATCGCCGTCATTCATCCTTGTTAGCTTGTCATCTCTTCTCTCTGTCGTCGTTGGGAGTCGGCTCGTCATCTCCTGTCTCTCTCCGTCGCAAGACTCACGGCTCTCCTCCACACCATTGCAGTTGCAGATCGGTGAGGGTTCCCCTGATTTGTTTTTCTTAATGTTAAATCTAATGTTTTGGCTGTTTAATGAATTGCTTTATACTCCATCATTTATATAAATCTTCTTTGAAGATAAAAGAGTCTTCAATAGATTGCCTGATCCTAACAATGTGTTGATTGGTCAATAAATGCTTTTTTTATTCAGCTTTTGTGTAATTATTTTGTCTTATTTTTTAAATTAAAAAATGGTTGCAATTTGGTATGAGGTTGCAATTTATTGTTAATGATTATAGAAAATGACCAGAGGAGAAAACCTTGCCAATTGATGAAAGTTTTGCTGATTTATTGACTTTACTCTGTATAGCGGTGCCCTCGGTACGGCTTTCTTGCTTTTCAAAGCCTATCAAGTTGATAAAAACAAGAATGATCTTGGCCTTTGCTTAGAGGTTGTAAAAGCTTGTGACTCCTCTTCTTCAGCTTCTCGGTATTCTTTCTATTTCTTCAGTCTTTACATTTCTGTTTTTATTAATTTAAATTTAGTGCAAATAAGCTTTACAGAGTGTTTTCATACTAAATTATTTCAGCCTTGATGTTACCATTTCTCATTTTTATGTTTTCATTGGTAGGGATGTGACTTTTATTTGTGGGTGGGCTGGTGTTTGTGCCCTTGGTGCTGTGGCAGCTAAATGTGCTGGCAATGAGCAGTTGCTCAAATACTATTTTTCTCAATTCAGAGAGGTAATTTCGTTTGTTTGCTCCAGTTTTAATGGCATTGTGTCATTAAAGTTGATTTGTTTATTTACTATGTTTTTAGTTCTTGATGTTAAACTTAAGGATAAGTTGAACCATGAAACAGATTAAGCTGTCTCGGAATGTCCCTAATGAGTTATTGTATGGAAGAGTTGGGTATTTGTGGTCTTGTTTGTTCTTGAACAAACGTATTGGTGATGGGACTATTCCTTCTACAACCACTGTAAGTTTCCCATTTTCCCTGATCAATCCTAGTTTCATGGTTTTTATGGTTTTTGATTTTTAATCATATGGTAGTTCTTGTTTAGCGGGCCTTTATAGATGAGATTATTAAGGATGGAAGAGAGTTGGCTAAAAGAGGAGGAACTCCATTAATGTACGAACGGTATGGAACAAAGTATTGGGGTGCTGCACATGGTTTGGCAGGTATCATGCATGTTTTATTGGACTTCGTATTGAAGCCAGATGAGGCTGAGGATGTCAAGACCACACTTAAATACATGATTAAGAATCGTTTTCTTAGTGGGAACTACCCTGTGAGTGAAGAAGATAGAAAGAGGGATATTCTTGTGCACTGGTGTCATGGTGCTCCTGATGTTGGTCTCACACTTGTGAAGGCAGCAAAGGTATAAGTTTATCAAAATTCTCAAAAATGTTTTGTTATTTGAGCAGAATGGTTGAGTTTTGGATTGCGTGTTTGACATGATATGCAATTATTCTGGTGCCTATTTTATTTAAAAATAACTTGAATAGTTTTGGAAATAACTTCAGTTTTGGACTAAATAAACTTGAAGTAATTCATTAGTTTACATAGATTTCTAATGTAAATCTCACTTTCTTGAAGTTGTTTCAGACTGTCCACATTAATTAATTGAACTTTATTAACTTGTTCAGTTAAAATTTATGTTTCCTTTTTTCACCCTATGTTGAACTGCATTTTCTGGTAATTGTTTCTCTCAAAGATTTTGCAAAACGTGTCAAAATTTCAGGTTTTTGAAGATAAAAGAATTTCTGGAAGCAACTGAGGATGCAACGGAGGTGGTGTGGAACCGTGGCCTACTTAAGAGAGTTGGGACATGCCATGGAATCAGTGGGAACGCATATATGTTCCTCTCACTCTATCACCTGACAGGCAACTTAGAGTTCTTATATAGGGCTAAAGCATTTGCTGCCACTGTGGGATGAACATTTGCTACCAAAATATTTTTTTGTTGAATATTGGATTATGTATTTATTTATTTTAGTTGGTATTTATAGTTTATTGACTTATTTTGTTTGTTTATGTTTAATTGTGTATTAGTAATTATGTATTTGTTTAGTTTGGTTGGTATTTGTAGTTTTGTATTTATGTTATTGTTTGTTTATTTGTTATTTGTTTATTTTGGTTCCTATTTGTTTATATTCTAAATTGAATTGAATTTAGAGTGGTTGATTTAGGGGGTGTAAATGTAAAAAATTAAAAATGCAAGAATTTTGGGGGTGTAACTGTCATAATTGAAAACTGTTAGGGGTGAAAGAAAATCTAAAATCTGGAGAGAGAAAAAACAGGTACCCGTGTGTTCACCCGTATCCGTATAGGGTAGGGTAAAGGTCCAATATTTTAGACCCATATACTTCTACCTGTACCCGTTTGCCCCGTACCCGATCCACCTACCCATTTTGCCAGGTCTAGTTATTAGTATAGAACAAGTTAATATTAAATGCATTTTAGTAAAATATNCTTATCTTTTTTTATATTTTAGAGGCAAAACAAAATTTTATAGGGGGTTTTTAGTATTTTTCAAGGCCTGAAAAAATTTTCTTTTGTAAAAATTTTTTTAACCCTTATAATTTATGTTTATTTCAAAATTGATAGAGAGTTTTATGTAATTATACAAGGGACTAAAACAATTTTTTTTTAAAAAAAAAAAAAATTGGAGGAGGGCCCGTTAGGCTTGGTCCTCTCAAGGACTGGGTTTTTGGGCTGGGTTTTTGGACCCAGTCCCAAATGCTCACCTCTAGCAAGCACCAATTCGAGTTTAGGATGACTTTGTGCTATCCATGATCTGCCACATCGCCCAAGACAGAGAGAATACAGTTGTCACCAACCCAACAAGTTTAGGTTGTCTGTGAATGAATGAGGTCCACACACCTGTCCAAACCCCTAATAATTTGAGGATATTTCCTAAGTTATTAGCTAATGAGACGCAAAGAAGGACTTGCATGACACCTACCCACTTACAAACTTATAATCATTATCTTGAAATCAGCAGTTATAAATAGAGGACTCTCCCTCACAAAAGGAGGATCTTTGATTTTCAAAACAATCAATAGCAAAGACAACTTACGAGAAAGAGACTGACTTGATATTCTCTCTCAATACTAAACTTCTGTATCTCTGTTCGATGTTCGCAATCTCTTGGAACATACTTATATAAAAGAAATAGTGAATGTAGAGATCGTTTTAAGTATCCGAATCACTATAAAATTCTCACTGTAAATAACTTTATCTTAACTCAGAAATTAATCACGTATAATTTTTAAGACCAACTTAACACTTTACACGTATAAGATCTTTGATGTCAAATTCAAACATCTAACAATGTTTTTTCCACCACACTATAATCTACAAAAGATAGAAAATTATAAATACATGGGGGTAGGGTAGCCGCTAGTTTAAAGAAACGACTAAAGTCAACTTCAATACATTTGCCTCTGGCATTGTAACTACCGCCCATGTGCTCTTATTAATGTAATTATTTAATTATTAACACTAATCAAAAGGAATCCCCGATTGGTTATTGTGTCCTATAAGAAAAATGTTATACTTTCTCACAAAAGCTCTCACAATTATGTAGTTTTCAATCGATGAACTCGTAATAAATCTTACTTGATAAATCATGAATTGTAAAAAAAATTTTGTAAAAAGAGATATATAATTACAATCTTTAATATGGTTTATATATATATACACACACAGCCAGCTAATCCAATCCAGAGCGTACTTGTATGAGTTTGAAACGACGAAAGAGCATTTACCTTATGGATGGTGAAAGAGTCGAGAAGAGCAACAACATCATGAACAAGGTCCATATAGGTTGTTTTCTCGGGCTCAGCTGAGTGGTCAGAGAGTCCATAGCCCCTGAAATCGATAGAAATGGCTCGGTAGCCAGCGTTTGCAACTGCAATCATCTGGTACCTCCATGAATACCAGATTTCTGGGAATCCATGCAAGAACAACACCACCTTAGGACCTGCAACACAAAATTTATTTAATTTTCATGATCAGCAAGCAATAATGAACAAATAAATACAATATCTATATATCTTACTTCTTATATGCAAATTACCTGTTCCAATTTGAGCAACGTGAAGCTTTACTCCTCTTACTTCAACATGAGTGTGTTGGATTTGATCCATATCAGTGAAGAGAGATAAGAGTCAGAGAGAGAGACAGTAGGAGAAGATGCTTTGAAATGACGTCTTGGGGATCAGATGTTGAAACACCGACGCATGATATTCATATTCTATTTAGTAATATAAGTCTCTGATAGAGATCAATAATATCAGGGCCCTCGTTATTACTGGGCTTTACAGCTTGCCCGACTTGGCCCACGATCATATTAGGATAATGTTATGTACTTGGCATCATCTTCTTATCTAAGATTTTGGGATCTGCAAACCCTAAAGTCTCAGGTAATAAAACCCGACCTTCTATATCAAAACTTCTCAGAACAAAAACCATTTCAAGTTCAAATATAGTTTCAGTACAAACAGAAGAGAATCTAGCGCACAGACCAAAACAAAATGTTTGTGGGATATCCAGCGTTATTCTTTTCTTATAAGCTAGAAAATAGTAAAGAAAAAAAATATGTTATGTTTAGATTGTAATCAACGTAATCTCAGGTGTGATCTCACCTATTAGTCAAATAACCCTTCATCTAATTCAACAAAACTGTGAACTGTGATTTAAAAAGAAAAAACGATTACTAAAAAGGGGGTGAGAAAATTTAGCTGACCGGCTATCCCAAGTTTCGATTTAAGAAAATGGCCTTGAAACTGTTTTTAATTTTTTTTTTTAATTTAGAGAAGCTGATGTGGCATAGTTAGGATCCATTAAATATGTAAAATGGGTTAAAATGAAAAGATTAAAACATATAAGGACAAAAATAATTAATGAAAATTTTTAAAATTTGAAATTTGAAAAAGAGCCCCACCCATTCAAATCGTTTAATCGAAACCAATTAAGGCAAAAATTGATATCTTCAGTCCCTAAACGCATTCTTTGCAATTTCCGACGATAACAGTCCACATTTCGGCAAATTTTCACACCCAAATTCAATCCTAAAGCTTCTTCCTTTCTTAAAACCATGGCTAACATTCACAATGAGGAGGAAAACTCAACGCCTCTTCGAATCGTAGAGTCCGGCCGCGCAAGCAGTTCAATGGCTGTTCCGGTGGATCCTCCGATCAGTGAAGGTGTTCCAACAGCGAAGACGACGGCGACGGCGACACAATGAGAGAGAACAAGAGTAAAAGCGACTTTTACTCTTGGTTGCTTAAGCTATTTAGAATTGCTTAAGAGTAAAAGCGATGAATCGCTTAAGCGATATAAACGATCGCTTAAGCGATCTTAGATCTGGTAGATGTTGATTCTGCCTCATACAAGATCTCTTAAGCGATCTCTTCCGAGGCAGAACCAAATCTGCCCAGATCTTTAATCGCTTAAACGATCCTTTGTATCGCTTAAGCGATTTCAGATCGCTTAAGAGATCTTATATGAGGCAGAATCATCTGCCCATCACTTAAGCGATTCTTCCAGAGCATATTTTGTTTATATTTGATTTGGTTTAATTTTTTTGCTCATATTTTATTTATATCGATTGTGCAGATTTTCCGGAGCGTAAACTATAGAGAGTACGGATTAGAGGTTGTAAGCGATACGGTACCGTACTTCACTGTGAGGATGACAGTGAGGTCAAGTTGGGATGTTTTAACGAGAATAACGGGGATTTTAGGGATAGTGAGGAATGGTGAAAGGAGATTCAAAGAGACTTGTTTCAGTCATTTTTGGGATATGGACACAAAATGGAAAAAGACATTTTGGGGGTCGGGAGTGCATTATATGTTGCTGCACTCAATAAAAAGCAAGAAAAAGCATGAAATGTGGTTCATGGTGGATGGAAAGCCACTACGTTTCGGGATGATGGAATATGCGTTGGTGACTAGCTTAAGATGTGGGGAATTGCCAGGTGAGGTTGAGGAAAAAAGAATATTTGATAGTATTGGAGCCAAAAGGTTGGCTAACAAGGTTTTGGTGGGGAACAAGTCTATTAAGGCACAGGAATTAGAGGACAGGTTAAAAGATGGTGAGTTTAACGATTCAGAGACGTTCAAATTGTGCTTGGTATTGTTCTTACATTCGATCCTAATGGCTAGTGACTCAACAAAAGCCGTTGATATTGATTGGGTGAAGTTTGTAAGCAACTTGAACTTCTTTAATGCTTATCCGTGGGGACGGGTATCATTTAAGCGAACCGTGGAGTCCCTGCAAGCAAAAGACCTGGCGTTAAAGCACTCCCAATGGGCCGAGAAGAATAGACCGGCGACGTACAATTTGTTTGGCTTCCCATAGGCAATGCAGGTAAATATTAATAGCTTTTTGTTATATTTTTTTTTAATATATGTGTTTGAATTATGATATGGACTGTTTTTTTACAATGTAGGCTTGGATGTATGAGGCCATCCCTGTCCTGGCAAAGACAGGGGGGAGGATTAGGGCTTCGGTTGTGCAATAGACATTTCCTAGGATGTTGCAATGGCACGACCAGAAGTGTACCCATTCGGATTATGAGCAAATAGAGATTGAAATTCAATCAGCTCGGGTAAGATTAAAGGATTAAGCTTTTGAACATGCACTTGCTGTAAAATTTCGCTTAAATCTGATTGATTTTGTTTCTTATTGCAGGGGGTTGTCCATCCCTTCCTCACCCATACTGGGGGTGAAGCGCAACAGCATTATGTCACATCTTTCCGAGCACTGGAGGATCAAAGAGATAAAGGGATAGATCTCCTAACACAGGATCTACAAGGGATCACACATGTGAGGGCAGTTGTAGGGCCACTGCTTGAGAATGTGGTTGACGCCGAGGCAGATGAAGCCACAATCGGTGGGAGGGAGGAGGGGGGGAGGGAGGAAGAGGTTAGTATGCCTCAGCAAACCTGTACAACAAGTACCGCTTTGCCGAGGCGTCGGGGTCGGGAGAGTGAGGTGGTTGACCTCATAAGGAGTTTGTTTGATAAGATGGAAAAGCAGTTGAAAAGGGTGGAGGAGTAAGTGGATAAGGTGGCAGAGAAAGTTGTTAGGGTGCAGGAGGAAGTTGGTATGGTGCAGGAGGAAGTTGGTGGAGGATTGAAGGCGGTTAAAGTGCAACCTGGGCTGAAAAGAGAGAGCTGAAAGAGCAGGTTTGTGAAATCGCTGTACACCGTACTAACACGTGGAATTAAGAGGAAAACAAAGAAACAAATTGAGGAAGAAGCCAAAAGTGAGGGGGTTAAAGAGGTTTCTGGAGGAAGTGGGGCAGTTATAATGAAGGAGGTTGAGGCGGGAGGCAAAGGAAGCGGGGATGTACAAATGAAGGAAGGGAGAGGAAGCGGGCAAGCAAAAATGGAGTCCACTGTCGATTTGTATAGGCCAATAGAGGAGGAAAAGAAAAAACCCTTCTATGCCTATTACAATGAATCCGGAAGTGATGCCCTTGTAAGGTGTAAGACTAGGGATTATTCTCGGGATTAGTTTGAAAAGATTTTGACGATGGGCAGTTGGCTTCACGACTCGGTGAGTTATTTGTACTTAATTTTCCTTATTTTTGCTTATGTTTTCCATGAGGTATTGTATACTTATCATGTTGTTTTTATTTGATACAGCACATTGATGAGGAATTGGCACTGATAAGGATACAACAAACCATCAATGGTGATCTACTGTATCCCAATTGTGTCATCAGCGATGTGGCCTTTGGCCAAACACTGGTATCGACATATCTCAATTTATTGAAAAAGGCCATTGGTACATTTGTAGCAAAAGGAGCCAAGCAAAAACGATCGGGCACAGAAGACTTGGACTACATCCCTAATGATTTTAAGTTTGATGACAGGATGATGTAGTATGTAATGGGAGACAAGCCCAAATATGGCCACAATTGGGCAAAGGTTAAAAGTGTCTACTGCATCATCTTGGTCAAGGAAATGCACTGGATAGTAGTCGTCGCGCTATTAGAAGAGAGGTTGCTGAAGATCTTTGACTACAACCCAACAATTTGTCAAGACAGGCAGTTGGAGGCCGAGTTGGAGCCACTGTCCGTGTTGTTCCTGCGACTGTTACGCGAGAGCGGGATGTTTGAGCACTTCGGTGATGAAGCATTGACGGGAAAGTGGCCACTCAAGCGCGTTCCTGTCCCAACAAATGAGTTAAGGTAAATTTTGTATAAAACTAACTTACATAATACAATTGTTCTATAAGCTTATTCTAATGCTAATGTCATCTTTCTATTGCAATGCTGATTGTGGGGCATATGCCCTAAAATTTATTCAGTTCGACATGACCAACAGCCCGATGGACGGATTGAATGACGAAACAATAACCATCTTTCGGGAGCGTTGGGCTGTTGAGTGCTTCCATGGGGAAATGGATCTGTTTTGAGTGACCACAACCCAATCAAAAGGTTTGGAACTTGTACTTTTAATTTTGTAGTTTATGTGATGTTGATGTTGATATTTGGGTTGTGGTGCTGATGCTGCAGGTGTCATGCTTATACACAGCTTTACCGAAATAGACGGACTCAGTGAACTTTTAAATCTTGCACTCCATAACTTCGGTTCATGAAAAGAGAACATTTTACTCCCCGGACATCCCAACTTTCCATTCAACAAATTGGCCCTGAAAAACTTTTTGTTTTTTTGTGTTTTATTTAGAAAAGTTGACGTGGCTGCAGGTGTGCCGGATAATTTTGCAGGTTGTTGGCAAACAATGAGAGGGAACTCCTTAAACTGGCTTGGGCTTTCTGAGTAGGCTGCCGGCAAGGCATCTGCAATCAAGGCTGTTGGCTAGTTTTTGTACCATGAAATGATCTCAGACAGTGATTATACCGAATTTGAAAACTTCTCAAAGTGGCGGCATCTGCAATCAAGGCTGCTGGCAAGGCATGGTACCAAAGAATGATCTCAGACAGTGATTATACCGAATTCCAAAACTTGTCAAAGTGGCTTAGGATTTATTCTGTTTTGGCACTATTATGAATGATTTTAAGTTTAAACTTTCAATTACATTGATGTCTTTTATATTTTGATCTGTGATAAATTAGATTGATATAAATGACTTCATTTTGCTGCTTATTCTTTTCGAATTTGGGAGGAAAATGAGTTATTTCGAAATTAGCTCTATAAAGACAGATTATTACATAATTTAGGAGAAATGTAGGATTCTTCTCTTTTTGTCATGATCGCTTAAGCGATATATGAGTGACCACATATATCTCTTAAGCGACCAAGATTTTTTCTCAAATGATCGCTTAAGCGATCTGAAATCGCTTAAGCGACAAAGAGTGAAAGCGAAGAATCGCTTAAGAGATACCAGAGGATCACTTAAGCGATCATAGATCTGGGCAGATTTTATTCTGCCTCGGAAGAGATCGCTTAAGCGATCTGAAATCGCTTAAGCGACCAACAGTAAAACCAAAAAATCGCTTAAGCGATACCAGAGGATTGCTTAAGCGATCATCTATCTGGGCATATTTTATTCTGCCTCGGAAGAGATCGATTAAGTGATTTGAAATCTCTTAAGCTACCAAGAGTAAAAGCGAGGAATCGCTTAAGCGAAACCAGAGGATCGCTTAAGCAATCATAGATCTAGGCAGATTTTATTCTACCTCGGAAGAGATCACTTAAGCGATCTTAAATCGCTTAAGCGACCAAGAGTAAAATCGAAGAATCGTTTAAGCGATACCACAGAATCGCTTAAGCGATCATCTATCTGGGCAAATTTTATTCTGCCTCGGAAGAGATCGCTTAAGTGATCTTAAATCGCTTAAGCGACCAAGCCCCACTAACTAAACACGTAAAATGGGTTAAAATGAAAAGAGTAACTAAACACATAAAATGGGTTAAAATGAAAAGAGTAAAGAATATTTGGGCCGAATCAGAAATAATAAAAGATTTTAAATTTTGAAATTTCTCAAAACAAGCCCCACTAACTATTCACCTCGCTTAATCAAAATTCATTAGGGCAAAAATTGATTTCTTGAACCAAAGGGAGACAATGCGATTTTCGATCGAACTCGCAAATTTCCACACCATATTCAATCGTAAACTCAATTTCTTGAATCCTAAACAGAATATAGTCGCGATTTCCAACAATAAGTCACGATTTTCGATTGATTTCTTGAACCCTAAACGGAATTTGCGCGATTTTCGGCGATACAACCCACATTTTCGATCCAAACTACAAATTTTCACGCCAAATTTAATCCAAAACCATGGCTGACACTCACAATGACGAGGACAACCCAACGCCACTTCGAATCCTAGATTTCGGTGGCACAAGTAGTTCAATGGTTGCTCCGGTGGATCATCCGATCAGTGAAAGTGGTCGATAGGGAGAGGAGACGCTGTCGACATAAGAACAGAGGGAGGAATTGGCAAACGGTTCTGAAGATGAGGAGTCAGGCGAGAATTTAGGCTAGGAGGAGTCTTCCAAGGATTCAAGCGACGAGGAGGAGGCCGGCGAGAACGAGCAGGGAGCCGAAGCAAAGATACTTTCTAAACTGTTGCTTAAGCGATCATTTGTATCGCTTAAGCGATTAACCTCTTTTACTCCATCTGCCTAGATCCAAGATCGCTTAAACGATCCTTTATATCGCTTAAGCGATTGATTAAGTTGACTCTTGGTCACTTAAGCAATTTTAGATCGCTTAAGCGATCTTTTCGAGGTAGAATCATAGATATAAGATCGCTTAAGCGATCGTTTGTGTTGCTTAAGAGATTCTTTCAGTTAACTTTTGGTCACTTAAGCGATTTGAAATCGCTTAAGCGATCTTGCACGAGGCAGAGTCAAGATCTGTTAAGCGATCTGAAATCGCTTAACCGACCACAGTGTTGGTTTTTTTTGCTGATATTTTGTTTATTAGTTGTTTTGGTTTATTTTTGTTGTTGACATTTTGTTTATATCGATTGTACAGATTGTGCGGACCATAAACTATACAGACTACGAGTTGGACCTTATAAGCGATAAGGTGCCCTACTTCCCTGCAAGGGTGACGGTCAGGTCAAGTTGGGAAGTTTTTGACAAAATACAGGACATTTTAGATGCAATTACGCATGGTAAAAGAGATTTCAGTCGCACTTGTTTCGGTCAGTTTTTAGGACTCGGAAATCATTGGAAAAGTCATTTTGGGGGCAGGGAGTGCATTACATGTTGATGCACTTAGTAAGATGCAATAAAAAAAAATGTGGTTTGTGGTGGGTGGAAAGCCACTACGTTTTGGCATGATGGAATATGCCCTGGTGATGGGCTTAGGATGTGGGGAAGTGCCAAATAAGAAGACAAAGACAGTAAAGAATAGTCGGGGAGCCAGGCAGTTTTATGATAAGGTTTTGCAGGGGGCTAAGTCTATTACAGCACAGGTATTAGAGAATAGGCTAGCAAAAGTTGAATTTACTGATACAGAGAAGATAAAAGTGTACTTGGTTTTGTTTTTACATTCAATCTTATTGGCTGGTGACTCAACAAAAGCTGTTAAGAAAGATTGATTGTTGTTTGCAAGCAACTTGAAGTTCTTTAATTCTTATCCATGGGGACTGAAATCATATGAGCAAACATGAACAGCCTGAAAAAAATAGACATGGCGTTAAAGCAGTCCCAATGGGAGGGGAAGGATAAACCAAGCACATACAATTTGTTTGGCTTCCCATGGGCAATACAGGTAAATATTAATAGCTTTTTGTTATATTTTTTTATAACATATGTGTTTGAATTATGATATGGACTATTTTTTTTTTACAATATAGGCTTGGATGTACGAGACCATCCCTGTCTTCGCTAAAGGGGGGGGGGGGGATAGTTTGGATGTGCAATAGTAATTTCCTAGGATGTTGCGGTAGCATGTCCAGAGGTACACCCATTCGGATTACGATCAAATAGATGTTGACATTCAAATGGTTGTGGTAAGACTAAAGGACTAAACTTTTGAATATGCAGTTACTTTAAAATGTCGCTTCAATCTGATTGATTTTGTTTCTTATTGCAGGGAGTCATCCGTCCCTTTCTCATCGCTACTGGGGTTGAAACGGAAGAGAACTATGTCAAATCTTTCAAAGCACTGGAGGATGCAAGCGATGAACGGATAGACCGCCTGATGCGAGACCTAAAAGGGGTCACGCATGTGATGGCAGTTGCGAGGCCACTACTTCACAACGTGGTTGATGCCGAGGAGGATAAAGCTCCAATCGGTCGGAGGTCCGAGGAGGAGGAGGAGAAGAGGGAGGAAGAGGTTCGTATGCCTCAGCAAACCGGTACAACAAGTACCACTTTGTCGAGACATTAGCATCGGGATAATAAGGTGGTTGACCTCATAAACGGCTTGTTTCAAAGTTTTACAACAGCCGTTTACAACAGGTTTGACAAGATAGAAGAGCGCATGAAAAGGGTTGAGGAGAAAGTGGATAAGCTGGCAGCAAAAGTTGGTACAGGGGAGGAGGAAGTTGGTGGAGAATTAAATGCGGATGAAGTGCAAACTGGGCTGAAAAGAGAGAGCCGAAAGAGCAAGTTTGTGAAATCGCCTTACATGGCAGTGACACAGGTAAAGAAGAGGAAAATTAAGAAACAAATTGAGGAAGAGCCAAAAATGGAGGAGGTTAAGGAGGTTGGTGGAGGAAGTGGGGCGGTGATAATGGAGGAGGGCGAGGTGGGAGGCGAAGGAAGCGGGGATGTAAAAATGGAGGAAGCGGGAGGAAGTGGGCAAGGGAAATTACACTCAAATGTCGATTTGTATAGGCCAATAGAGGAAAAGAAAAAAACTCTTCTATGCCTATTACAATGGATCAGGAAGTAATGGCCATATAAAGTGTAAGACAGAGGATTATCCCCAGGAATGGTTTAGGAAGTTGTTGACGATGGGCACGTGGTTCGAGGACTTGGTGAGTTATTTTCGCTTAATTTTCCTTAATTTTGCCTATGTTTTCCATACTTATCTTGTTGTTTTTATTTGATGCAGCACATTGATGAGATATTGGCACTGATGAGGCTACGACAGACTATTGATGGTGATCTGTTGTATCCCGACTGTGCCATCACTGATGTGGTGTTTGGCTAAAGGCTTGTTTCGGCATATCGCACTTTAATTAAAAATGTCGTTGGTAGTGGTGCAGTAAAAGGACCAAAGCGAAAAAGATTGGCCCCAGTACAGTTGGACTGCATCCCTGATGATTATCATTTTGATGACATAATTATGTAGTATATACGGGGGGATCAGCCCAAATATGGCCACAGTTAGGCCTTTGTTAAAAGAGTATACTGCATCATCCTCGTCAAAGAGAAGCACTGGATAGCAGTCGTTGCGTATCTCAAGAAGGGGTTGCTGAAGATCCTTGACTGCAACCTGACTATTTATCGAGACAAACAGTTGGAGGTCGAGTTGGAGCCATTGTCCATGTTGTTCCCGCGGCTGTTGCATAACAGCGGGATGTTTGGGCACTTGGGTGATCAAGTGCTAACTGGAAAGTGGCCAATTAAGCGCTCTACCGACCCAATAAATGAATCAAGGTAACTTTTGTATAAAGCTAACTTATATAATACAATTGTTCTATAAGTTTATTCTAATGCTAATGTTTTCTTCCTATTGTAGTGTTGAATGTGGGGTATATGCCCTGAAATTTATTAAGTTTGACATGACCAACACCCCGATGGATGGGTTGAATGATGAAACAATGAGAGACTGTCGGGAGGGCTGGGCTGTCGACTGCTTCCATGGGCAGATGGATTCGTTTTGAGTGAGCAGAACCCAATAAAAAGGTATGAAACCTGGACTTTGAATTTTGTAGTTTATGTGATGTTTATGTTGATACTTGGGTTGTGGTGCTGATGCTACAAGTGTCATGCTTATATGGAGCTTTACCGAAAGACACGGACTGAGTGAACTTCTCACCTACACACACTGTAACTTATTTACGTGTTTTTTTTTATTTACAAAAGTTGACGTGTCTGCAGGTTCCTAGCAAACAATGAGAGGAAACTTCTCAAACAAAGGTTGGTTGGCAAGAGTAGAGGAGGCATCTACAATAAAGGCTGCTAGGAAGGCATGGTACAAAACAATAAAGGGATTGTGCTGTGGCATTAAACTCTTTGGCATCAAAAAGTAAATTAAAGGCAGTGTATAGGAAATTCTTGTGCTGTGGCTCTTCTTGCGGCAGTATATAGGAAATTTTTGTAAAGAATTGGATCTGACATTTGGGAGATAATTTTTTTTTGTCCATATAAGATATCTCATTAGCATGTTGAATTTACTATGTATAGTGTGATCATTTGCTTCACCCAAGCTGGATAATGGTTTTTTAGCATTTTGTTTCATTTTGTGTATCACTACAACGTGTGATATACTGGTGTGATTATTTGATTCACCCAAGTTGGGGCTAATGGTTAGCTTGTCCATATACTTCGATATTTGCCACATCCCATGCCTATTTTTTATTTTCTGTTTCGATTACATCGATGTCTCTTATATTTTGATTTGTGATGAATTTGATTGATACAAATTCTTTTCGGATTTGGGAGGGAAATGAGTGATGTACAAATGTTTCCCAAATGACCAAGACTTTTCTAGATATGATCGCTTAAGCAATCTCAAATCGCTTAAACGACCAAGAGTCTATTACGAAGCATTGCTTAAGCGATACATCAGATCGCTTAAGCGATTATCCATCAGGGTAGATGTTTATTCTGTCTTAACAAAGATCGCTTAAGCAATTCTAAATTGCTTAAGCGACAGAGACTCGTTTAGGAAGCATCGCTTAAGCTATGCATAAGATCGCTTAAGCGATCATAGATCTTGGCAGATATTCATTCTGCCCAGGACAAGATCGCTTAAGCGATCATAGATATGGGCAGATTCATTCTGCCTTGGCCAAGATCACTTAAGCGAATTTGAGATCGCTTAAGCGATCAAGAGTGTTTTACAAAAATCGCATAAGCGATACAAATGGATAGCTTCAGCGACCAGGAGTAAAAGCAATGAATCGCTTAAGCGATACATAAGATCGTCTAAGTGATCATAGATATGGGCAGATATTCACTGTCTAAGACAAGATCGCTTAAGCGATCATAGATATGGGCAGATATTCACTGTTCAGGACAAGATCGCTTAAGCAATCTAAGATCACTTAAGCGATCATAGATCTGGGCAGATTCATTCTGTCTTAGCCAAGATTGTTTAAGCGATCAAGAGTGTTTTACGAAAATCGCTTAAACGATACAAGTGGATAGCTTAAGCGATTTTCGATCTGGGCATCTGCCGCGAGCTAGATCTCTTAAGCGATTGCTATGTATTCGGATATTATTTATTGTATTTCAGAGCATCGGTTTAGCGATTAACGCTATGCTAAACATATAGGGTTTACGATTCGTTCAGTGGACTATGACCGTTATTATATTTATATTAAACATATAGTTCTTTTATTTCAGTATGAAACATATAAAGTGTTGAATGTTTACGTCTATGCTAAATATATAGGGTTTACGATTCTTCTTTGTTCAGAACATAAATGGTGCGTTTGGTTGAATATTCCTATAAATATTATAAATCCTATTCCCATAATATTTCTTTGTTTAATTATTTAGGAAATATTAGTATTTTTTTAATAAATTTTAGACCCATTAACTGAATTAATTTCATTAATACTGCCTGAAAAAGTTTAAAAAGTAACAAAAACACCTCCTCCACCCACCAAACTTCCCAGATTCCGGTACCACCGATAGCTACAAACTACTGGTAATGGCCGGTAATTCACAGATGTGACATTTTCCGACTAGATCCACTGTGGATCTAGCCGGAAAAGGCCACATTAGGCCATCATCGACTTTCAAAAGAAATGGCTGACGTTGACGATTAATGACGGCCAAATCTTAGGCATCGTTGACCGAAAACGATGGCCATATATTTGGTCGTCATAGACGGCCAGATGTCACCTTTTCCGTCCGTCGACACCCTACCAACCAGATCTGATCGCTATGCGTCATAACGCCCTTTCCAAAATCTGGGAAGTTGGGTAGGTAGGGGTATATTTGTTAAATTTTCAAATCTTTCGTTGGTCGATTAAGCGATCATACTAAAAGGAACTTCGTTTACACAGGGTCGCTTAAGCGATCGTAGATATCGCTTAAGCGATTCTTTTCTTTTTCACTTGGTTGATTAAGCGATCCTGGATCGCTTAAGCGATCTCATGTGATTGGTAAAATCAAATCTACCAAGGTGCATGATCGCTTAAGCGATCCGAGATATCGCTTAAGTGATTCTTGTCTTTTTGTCTTGGTCGATTAAGCGATCGTGCACCTGGGCAGAATCATTAGCCCAGGTGCACGATCGCTTAAGCGATCCCAGATATCGCTTAAGCGATTCTTGTCTTTTTATCTTGATCGCTTATGTCTTGGTCGATTAAGCGATCCTAGATATTGCTTAAGCGATTCTTGTCCTTTTGTCTTGGTCTATTAAATGATTCTTGTCTTTTTGTCTTGGTCGATTAAGCGATCGTGGATCGCTTAAGCGATCTTGTTTGAAAAACCCTTAGTCGCTTAAGCGATCATGGGAAATATATACTTTTCCTGCTTTTCTCCTGAATTTTGACAAACTAAAATTACCAACACGTATTAATTCCATATTTTGAAGGCATTTTATAGAAATGTTGGTGGAGAATTAAAGGCAGTTAAAGTGCAAACTGGCTTGAAAAGAGAGAGCCGGAAGAGCAAGTTTGTGAAATCAACTTACATGGTAGTGACACAGGTAAAGAAGAAGAAAATTAAGAAACAAATGGAGGAAGAACTAGAAATAGAGGAGGTTGAAGAGGTTGGTGGAGGAAGTGGGGTGGTGATAATGAAGAAGGGCGAGGTGGGAGGCGAAGGAAGCGGGGATGTAAAAATGGAGGAAGCGGGAGGAAGTGGGCAAGGGAAATTGCACTCAAATGTCAATTTGTATAGGCCAATAGAGGAAAAAGGAAAAACTCTTCTATGCCTATTACAATGGATCAGGAAGTAATGACCATATAAAGTGTAAGACACGGGATTATCCCCAAGAATGGTTTAGGAAGTTGTTGACGATGGGCATGTGGCTTGAGGACTCGGTGAGTTATTGTCGCTTAATTTTCCTTATTTTTGCCTATGTTTTCCATACTTATCTTGTTGTTTTTATTTGATGTAGCATATCGATGAGATATTGGCACTGATGAGGCTACGACAGACTACTGATGGTGATCTGTTGTATCCCGACTGTGCCATCACTGATGTGGTGTTTGGCCAAAGCCTTGTTTTGGCATATCACACTTTAATTAAAAATTTCGTTGCTAGTAAAAGGACCGAAGCGAAAAAAATTGGCCCCAGTATAGTTGGACTGCATCCTTGATGATTATCATTTTGATGATAGAATTATGCAGTATATACGGGAGGATCAGCCCAAATATGGCTACAGTTGGGCCTTTGTTAAAAGAGTGTACTGCATCATCCTCGTCAAAGAGAAGCACTGGATAGTAGTCGTCGCGCATCTCGAGGAGGGGTTACTGAAGATCCTTGACTGCAACCCCACTATTTGTCGAGACAAGCAGTTGGATGTCGAGTTAGAGCCACTGTCCACATTGTTCCCGTAGCTGTTGTGTGACAGCAGGATGTTTGGGCATTTGGGTGATCAAGTACTAACCGGAAAGTGGCCAATTAAGCGCTTTACTGGCCCTATATATTAGTCAAGTTAACTTTTGTATAAAACTAACTTATATAATACAATTGTTCTATAAGTTTATTCTAATGCTAATGTCTTCTTCCTATTGTAGTGCTGAATGTGGGGTATATGCCCTGAAATTTATTGAGTTTGACATGACCAACACCCCGATGGATGGGTTGAATGACGAAACAATGAGAGACTGTTGAGAGGGCTGGGCTGTCGACTGCTTCCATGGGTAGATGGATCCGTTTTGAGTGAGCAGAACCCAATAAAAGGGTATGAAAGTTGGACTTTGAATTTTGTAGTTTATGTGATGTTGATGTTGATACTTGGGTTGTAGTGCTAATGCTGCAGGTGTCATGCTTATATGGAGCTTTACCCAAAGACACGGATTGAGTGAACTTCTCACCTACACACACTGTAACTTATTTACGTATTTTTTTTTATTTACAAAAGTTGACGTGTCTGCAGGTTCCTAGCAAACAATGAGAGGAAACTTTTCAAACAAAGGCTGGTTGGCAAGAGGAAAGGAGGCATCTGCAATAAAGGCTGCTGGGAAGGCATGGTACAAAACAATAAAGGGATTGTGCTGTGGCATTAAACTCTTTGGCATCAAAAAGTAAATTAAAGGCAGTGTATAGGAAATTCTTGTGCTTTGGCTCTTCTTGCGGCAGTGTATAGGAAATTTTTGTAAAGCATTGGATCTGACATTTGGGAGATAATTTTTTTTGTCCATATAAGATATCTCATAGCAGGTTGAATTTACTATGTATGGTGTGATCATTTGCTTCACCCAAGCCGGATAATGGTTTTTTAGCGTTTTGTTTCATTTTGTGTATCACTACAACGTGTGATATACTGGTGTGATTATTTGATTCAGCCAAGTTGGGGCTAATGGTTAGCTTGTCCATATATTTCAATATTTGTCGCATCCCATGCCTATTTTTTATTTCTGTTTCGATTACATTGATGTCTCTTATATTTTGATTTGTGATGAATTTGATTGATACAAATTCTTTTCGGATTTGGGAGGGAAATGAGTGATGTACAAATGTTTCCCAAATGACTAAGACTTTTCCAGATATGATCGCTTAAGCGATCTCAAATCGCTTAAGCAACCAAGAGTCTATTATGAAGCATCGCTTAAGCGATTACCCATCTGGGCAGATGTTCATTCTGCCTTGACAAAGATTGCTTAAGCGATCCTAAATCACTTAAGTGACAGAGACTCGTTTAGGAAGCATCACTTAAGCGATACATAAGATCGCTTAAGCGATCATAGATCTGTGCAGATATTCATTCTGCCCAGGACGAGATCGCTTAAGCTATCTCAGATTGCTTAAGCGATCATAGATCTGGGCAGATTCATTCTACCTTGGCCAAGATCGCTTAAGCAAATTTGAGATTGCTTAAGCGATCAAGAGTGTTTTACGAAAATCGCATAAGCGATACAAATGGATAGCTTAAGCGACCAGGAGTAAAAACAATGAATCGCTTAAACGATGCATAAGATCGCCTAAGCTATCATAGATATGGGCAGATATTCACTGTCCAAGACAAGATTGCTTAAGATCGCTTAAGTGATCATAGATCTGGGCAGATTCATTCTGCCTTAGCCAAGATCGCTTAAGCGATCAAGAATGTTTTACAAAAATCGCTTAACTCTTGATCGCTTAAGCGATACAAGTGGATAGCTTAAGCGATTTTCGATTTGGGCATCTGCCACGAGCTAGATCTCTTAAGTGATTACCGATCGCTTAAGTGAGCAGGAGTAAAAGCAAAGAATCGCTTAAGTATTCCTATGTATTCGGATATTATTTATTGTATTTCAGAGCATTGGTTTAGCGATTAACGCTATGCTAAACATATAGGGTTTACGATTCGTTTAGTGGACTATGACCGTTATTATATTTATATTAAACATATAGTTCTTTTACGTCAATATGAAACATATAAAGTGTTGAATGTTTACGTTTATGCTAAACATATAGGGTTTATGATTCTTCTTTGTGGACTATGACCGTTATTATATTTATATTAAACATATAGTTCTTTTACGTCAGTACGGTGTTAAATGTTTACGTCTATGCTAAACATATAGGGTTTACGATTCTTCTTTTTTCAGAACATAAAGGGTGCGTTGGGTTGAATATTCCTATAAATATTATAAATCCTATTCCCATAATATTTCTTTGTTTAATTATTTAGGAAATATTAGTATTTTTTTAATAAATTTTAGACCCATTAACCGAATTAATTTCATTAATACCACTTGAAAAAGTTTAAAAAGTAACAAAAACACGCCCACCCAACAAACTTCCCAAATTTCGGCACCACCGACAGCTACAAACGACCAAAAATGGCCGGTAATTCACAGATGTGACATTTTTCGGCCAGATCCACTGTGGATTTGGCTGGAAAAGGCCACATCGAGCTGTTATCGACTTTCAAAAGAAATGGCTGACGTTGACGGTCAACGATGGCCAAATCTTAAGCATCGTTGACGGTCAACGACGGCCAAATCTTAGACATCGTTGACGGTCAACGATGGCCAAATCTTAGGCATCGTTGACTAAAAATGACGGCCAGATGTCTCTTTTTCTGTCCGTCGACGGCTAGATCTGGCCGTGATCTAGCCTTTTCCGACCACATCCGTGGTCGATCTGGCCGGAAAAGGCCATATCGACGCCCTACTAGCCTGATCCGACGGCTATGCGTTGTAACGCCCTTTCCCAGTAGGTTTCCGGCAGTGGTCACTAGAATCTGGGAAGTTGGGTGGGTGGGGGTGTATTTGTTAAATTTTTAAATCTTTCGTTAGTCGATTAAGCGATCATACTAAAAGGAACTTCGTTTACATAAGGTCGCTTAAGCGATCGTAGATATCGCTTAAGAGATTCTTTTCTTTTTCACTTGGTCGATTAAGCGATCCTGGATCACTTAAGCGATCTCATGTGATTGGTAGAATCAAATCCGCCCAGGTGCATGATCGCGTAAGTGATCCGAGATATCGCTTAAGCGATTCTTGTTTTTTTGTCTTGGTCGATTAAGCGATCGTGCACCCGGGCAAAATCATCAGCCCAGGTGCACAATCGCTTAAGCTATCCTAGATATCGCTTAAGCAATTCTTGTCTTGGTCAATTAAGCGATCGTGCACCTGGGTAGAATCATCAGCCCAGGTGCACGATCGCTTAAGCAATCCCAGATATCGCTTAAGCGATTCTTGTCTTTTTGTCTTGGTCGATTAAGCGATCGTGGATCGCTTAAGCGATCGTGCACCTGGGCAGAATCCCAGATATCGCTTAAGCGATTCTTGTCTTTTTGTCTTGGTCGATTAAGCGATCGTGGATCGCTTAAGCGATCCTAAATATCACTTAAGCGATTCTTGTCTTTTTGTCTTGGTTGATTAAGCGATCATGGATCGCTTAAGTGATCCTGTTTGAAAAACCCTTTGTCGCTTAAGCGATATACTTAGTCGCTTAAGTGATCATGGGAAATATAAACTTTTCCTGCTTTTCTGCTGAATTTTGACAAATTAAAATTACCAACACATATTAATTCCATACTTTCTCCTCAATTTGACAACCTGTAATATCCCACTTGAGGTACGTACTTAAGATTGTCTGTATTACTTGAAGGATTCACTGTTTCAGCTTCAATTGAGTTTGTTTGTTGTCATGGTTGGTTGGTGAGTCTTTAATTTAAAATGGTATGTTGTATTGGTTAAGTGTTTGCCTTGGTTTTGGTTGAAATTTGGTGAAGTTTGGAAATTCGAGCTTCGCCGGGGCAAAGAAGAAGCTTCGCCGCGGCGAGGAGGAGCTGCACCCACGTGTTTCACCGGGGCGACCGATTGTTCTTCGCCGCGGCGAAGAGCCTAGCAAAAAGTTTCTTGAGTTTTCTAGAGAATTCTTCCTTTGGGGCACAATGACCTTTTTACCCCTAATTAGCAGGAAAAGTGGGGAGTAAAATGTAAGGAAATTTAGTAGAGATTGTGTTAGGATGGGGGTGTATTTGTAAAGAATCAAAGGATATAGAGGGAATTTCCAAGGAAGGGCAAGGGAAAAATGGGAAATGATGCTTATAATATGAGCTAAAAAGGGTTAAGTGTAGAGAAACCCTTTAGTCCATCCATTTCCACCGACTCTGTCCTTGCCTACTTTCACTCAATTTCTCCATCCAATCTTCCAAGATTTCAAAGGGGTTTAAGAGAGCTTTTGAGTAATTTGAGTAGAGATTTCATCTAAAGCATCCTAGGTAAGGATTCTGCTTTAGAGTGAGTTTGCTATAGAGTTATATTGAAGTCTTATTTGGTGGTTATTATTCTTGTTGTATTTTGAGTTGTAGAGAGAAGACAAGACAACAAAGGAAAGGAAAAGTGCTAAAGAAGTCATTTTTTCATAAGGTAAGTAAATCCAACCAAGTTGAGATTTGAATAAGCTTTTGTAGAGATGTATGCATGTATAAGTATGTAGTATGCTTGATGAGAATTGAGTTGAGATGAGTAGCTATTGTGGTTGTTGGATACACTTCATGTATGAGAAGTGTTTTAATGTGTATTGAGAAATGGAACTTGAGATGAAGTTTGGGAGATGTTGTGTAACCTATTTGGAAGTGTTTTCCTTGACAGGGATTATGGTTATATGAGGGAGTTTTCTCCCATTTTGAATGGCTAGAGAATGAAGTATAGTAGTATATTATAGAGTATTTATATGTACATGAGTTTGTTATGAAATGCCTAAGTGGAATCTGCCCTGTCACAGCCGTGACTTTATAAGTGATTTTTGAGCATTTTACGGATTGAACTGGGTTTAGACCAAACATAAAGTTGTATCCCTGTCTCTAAGATTTAGAACGAGATCAAAACCGTAGTAATCGATGTGTATAACGCTAGTTATGCCCTTTTTAGTGTGACCTGTGCAGAATAACTGTTTTGATGCAATCTTATTTGGCATTTCATAAGTGCATTAGTGACTTAAGAAGTAGCTTGAGGCATGGTAGAGATTTGAATAAGCTACTTTAAGAGCTAAGATAAATAGAATAGCGTAGGTTGTGCGATGGGAACCGTGAGTAATGGTAGAGTATTCCCGCATGTACGCCGCATTGAGAGAGCGGCATGAGTTAGATAGAGAAGTGGTGTAGCCCGTGAGAGTCCATGCGGATGAGGGCTATACCCGAGTACCCGAGAGAGAGAGATTATACACTCACATGGCCAAGGGTTTCGATCCATGCATAACCGAGTCCGATCGGCTAAAACGAGTAGAGGTCACGTAGAGTGGGAGCAAGTCCCAGTCATGCCCCGGTAAGATGGGTCGTGACTTACTAAAGAGAGTTAATAGAAGTTCTAAGAAAGGAAATAGAGAGAAGTACCAAAGAGTAATTGAATGAGAAGTTGTAAGGAAAGAATTAGAGAGAGAGAGAGAGGAGTTACGGGGATAGATGAGTAGAGGATTTACTTACTGAGCATTATTTTAGTGCTCACCCGTTATTTCCTATGTTTGCAGGATCCAGGTGAGGACACGGTCGGATGGACGTCGACACGGAGGGGAGCGGTTACACTGCTCACCATGTTTTTGACGACTTTTGTACATATTATAATTGTTGTAAAATATATATGGTTGTAAGCACATATACATATGTTTAATAAAAAGAAACTTTTGGGCCCAATTTTCTTATGCTATTTATATGTATTTTCTTATATAAATTATATGAATATTTGAGTAGAAAGTGGTTGTTACACAACTAATTCCAAACTAAAATCACCAACAAATATTTTGGCCATGTAACAAGAAATATAAAGAATGATTTATTAAAGGTAACAATAAATTTATAACATCAATAATTGAAAACAATAACCATCAACGGTTGCCTTGGCAACTCCCTGAATTTCATCCTTCTTCGAACCTAATTTTCTGGATCTGCATGTGATTGCTTTTGGCAACTGCTTCTCTTGTGGCCAGGTTCTTGTAAATTGAGCACTTATTCATCTTCGGGAACCTCAAAGGCGCTGGAATACGCTTAACTCTTTTTCTCCCCTTTGCTGTCTTCCTGAATGGCGGGTGGATGATAATGTTAACCATCTCTGGCGGCACTACCCACTGCTCTTCTAGAGGCACCGGATATATCGTTTCTGAATAAGCTAGGATGTAGTGATCTGTCATAATAGAGGCGAGCAAAGTTCCTGTAATTCTTGAACCAAAATCCGGCTTCCGTTGTGTTTCAGTGCTGCCAGTGCATGAGGACAAGGTAAACGTTGAATGTCAAACACTTTATAACTGTAGTTTTTCTAACAAGGTTAACTAGAGCATCCGACCATAGCCACGCACGTGAACTCTTAGCATTAAGAGGATAGGCAAATAGTGTATTGACGTTCCTACGTTCTCGCAATGTACAACTCCTCTTTAGTACTATTCTTATGATACGTACTATGTAAAATTAGATATGTATATAATATGAAAGATAGTGGGCTCAAATTTTTCTTTACTCATTAAAATATACTTCTTACAAATACAAAATACTATGTACGTAAATGCCCAAAAATCACTTAGAAAGTCACGGCAGTGACAGGGCAGATTCACTTAGGCATTTCATCAAACAACTTATGTGCATACAAAAACTCTTCTCTAACTACAACTCTCCTTCTCTTTTTAACCATCCAAAAATGGGAGAAACTCCCTTCTATGGGCATGGTTCCTATCATAGAAGAACACTCCCAAAGTATCTACTCAATCTACTCCAACTTCATCCAAACTATTACTCATAAACATTCCCATAAAGGAAATACCCACAAACATAACATAAATACTCTTCTCAACTCAATTTCTCAACAAATAGACATACAGCTCTACTCAATTTTCCACAAGCATCATATATACTGCACAAATAAATCTCTACTTAAATTTCTTAAACTTAGCTTGAGTTGGATTTACTTACCTCATACTTGAGTAGTCTCCACTAAAGCTCTCTACCTTGTTGAATCATAACTTTCCCTTATTTCCTAAGCATAAACTTAGTAAGAACTTAACCTACATGAATAAAACTCATCTCTAGAGTAGGATTCTTACCTCTTCTTGCTTAGATCAATCCTTTGTCAAATTCCAACTCAAACCTCTCAAAAATCCCTGGAAGATTGATGAGAAATTGAGAGAAAATGGGAGATGAAAGGCGGTGGAAATGGTAAATGAATGGGTTTAGAGAATTCAACCCTTATTAACTCATATAATATCTACTCTTTCCCATTTTGCCCTCACTCTTTCTTGAAATTTTTACCTTTATCCTTTAATTCTTTACAAACTCACCCCATTTTACACTATTCTCCATGAAATTTCCTTGCATTTTACTCCCCACTTTTCCTACTAATTAGGGGTAGAATGGTCATTTTACCCCTATGGAGAATTCTCTAGAAACTTCAAGGAATTTTTCTGCCGTCTCGCATCGCGGCGAAGAACTTTCTGTCACCCCGGCGAAACATGTCAGAACAACCCGCCAACACAGAACCAACGTCGCCACGGCGAAGCTTCTCCCTCGCCCCGGCGAAGACTGAAACTCCAAAATTTGCCAAGTCTTGATCAATTCCAGGGTACACACTCAACCAAACCCAAAACATAAACTCAACCAAAGACCAATCAAACGACATGAACAATATATAAACTCATTTAGGGGCAATTCAGTAATCCTTTAGGCCATACCGTAAATAGTGGCTACGTATTTCAAGTGGGGTGTTACACGCAATAATTTTTCAGCTGACGGAACAAGAGTTGTAGTAAAATTATCTGACTCCGTACGATGCTCATGGAACCACCGCGATAGTGTCCTTTGGATTGCATCAAAAAGTGCAACTATTGGAAACTCTCTTTCGATTAACAACTTCGAATTTATGGACTCGGCTATGTTCATGGTCATGACATCAAACCTTCTTCTAGGAAAGTAAGATCTACTCCATCGCTCGAAACCAATATCATGCTCAAGATACTTAGCAACTCTATCATCCTTGATTCGGATTTGCTGGAAGTGCTCCTCGAACGCATCAACCCGATAAGCTTTTACTGCCATGTAGTATGTTTGAAGGAAGCCAGCACACTTAAACTTTTGTTTTATGTTCTCACCAAGGTGCCTCATACAGAATCTGTGATGTGTTTGACGGTAAATAGTGGCAATCCCCTTCTTTATAGACTTGTGTCTATCGGATATTATGAGCAACTCGTCAATGTCAGGCACTATCGTACGTAACTGCTAAAAAAATCAAGTCCATGACTCGTCATTCTCAGAGTGAACCACACACCATGCAACGGGATATGTGTGATTCTTGTTGTCCTGTGCAGTGGCTACCAACAATTTACCTCCATACTTTCCCGTCAGAAAGCAACCATTAACAGCCAACACCTTTCTCATGTTTACAAAACCCCTTATAACAGAACTATAAGCAACAAAAAAATATTTAAACATCATATTCTTGTCCCACTTCAAAGCCGTCTTGCTACCTTGGTTTGTCAACTCAAGCATATAATGGTACGCTTCTAATACTGCGTACCTGTGCTTCGGCGTGCCCCTCACAAAATCTTGTGCATGTTGTCTCCCTTTCCAACATTTCCAATAACTAACAGCACATCCTAACTCTATGCTCACAAGTCTCTGAATGTCTTTAAGAGATGGACCTTTCCCTTCAACGAACCGACTTTTGACAAATTGTCCAATAACATCAGCGGACGTTTGTCGATGCTCACCTGAAATATGTCCCAAACCACAACTGTGCTCACGGGTATATGTGCTAAGAATAAATTTTTCCGACTCCGCCAACCTTCTACAATAAATCCATCACTTGTACTTTCGGTCACGACATGTAACCGTCACAGCCAATGAATTTGACTTTTTGGTGATGAACTCAAAATTACCTCTCACGGTAATAAGTTTTAGCTTCCTCACCACTTCCTCTTTGTTGTCAAATAAATACCCTATGTGCAACTCCGATCCATCTGTAAAAATATGAGCTGATTCACTATTACCTCCAATTGCCCTCTCTGAACCTGCATAAACGACCATGGTGTTCTCTTCCTCACAATCTACGCCTTCTGCATAATCTGTATTTAAAGGAATTTCTACATCTGTGGGAACATCTACGGGGTCCTCCTCCTCAATATTTTCATTCTGCCCCCATCACCAACCTCTTCTACAGTCTACTTCTCACCACCCAATTCACTGTCTACTCTTGATTTTTCAACTAACAAATCAATGGCCTCGTAGTTCAAATTAAAACCAGTCAAATCTCCGCCTACTTCCTCGTTATCCCTTTCCTTTGAACCAACTTCGAACGGTTTTTCTACAAGAGAAACCCTTTAAATCGGCCTTGAACCATTATCGGCCACATCAATCATATATAACTTCACACTTTCATCCGACTTTAATATAGCAAGAGGTACCTTATAATGTTCAAGAACTTTGCTTAAAACATACTTCACAACTATATCACTACGCGAGCAACTCAAATTAACTCTTCTAATTATTTCATCAATCAACTCATCAAAACTAACCTCTGTGCTCACAACAGTTGGTATAACTTCTTTGCTCTTCCTCCACCCACTGACCAAAATATTCAACACTCAAAACAACTTGTCCCATGTGTAATAATAGCCAACTACCTATAATGCAAGAAAAAAAAATTCTTAAATGCTGTACTAAGGTTTCAAATATTTTAAAAAGAATCTGCACAGTCGCTTCTATGGTCTGCTGTATCGCTTAAGCGATCTAGTATAAATAACCATGATCGCTTAAGCGATCTATACACCAGACTTTTACCAGATCACTTAAGCGATCTATCTGCTGCATACCTAATCGCTTAAGCGATCTATCTGCTGCATTACCAGACCTACCAGATCGCTTAAGCAATACACCAGATCGCTTAAGCGATCCATCATACCCAGAACACATTTTCAGTCATCTCTACCTCCAATCGATTCCATCATACCCAGAACAAATTTTCAACAAATTTCAATCCTTTCAACTTGCATTACATCAAAGACAACCCAACAACCTAAACAATTAAATCAAAATCATAACCCAAACCCCATCTATTATTAAATCTTTGTAAATCTAAATATAAAATGTTAAAAGGAGATACACATACTTAGACGAAATGTCAGCAGGAGGAGGAGGAGGATCTTTGGCGGAGAAGATGTTAATGGTGGAGGAAGAAGAAAGTGTTAATGGCGGAGGAACAATAAGATATAGAGGAATGAGGAAGAAGAAGATGTAGAGGAAGGAGGAAGAAGAAGATGTAGACGAAGGTAAGAAGAAGAGAAGAAGATGCAGAGGTAGAGATGCGTTAATGGCGGGAGGAAGAATAAGGTGTTTGGGTTTGTTTGCAACAATTTCAGGTTTGTGGGAATATAGTATAATTTTGAAAAGATTACATAATACTTCATTAATCCTAATTAAGCACTAATTACCCTTAATCAATAATATGGCTATTTAGTTGACACTTTAAAACTTGATAGCCTTTTAATTAAATGTAAACTTCAGATGGCCTTTTAATAAACTACCCCCATAAACATCCGTAAGACTTTGGAAGTTTACAACATGAATGGACATGGGCCCCGTCCATTACACTGCAATTCTGGTAACTCTCCCAACTCTAACTTTGCTAAGCTTGGATGCAACTCATAATTTTCTTGCCCCACCTACGATGCATCTATCATGCACTTCAAGTCTTCACAATATGTAACCTTAATGGTGTGTTTGGTTAGGGGTAATATGAAATTAATGAGGTAATGTCATCTTATATTACTTAGTAATTAATTACCACGTTTGGTTGTCAAGTAATATAAGATTTTGGTAATCTTCCAATACCAATAATAGTTACTGTTGGTGATATAGGGGATAATCTGATTACCTTCATTTTCTTAGGTATTTTAAGATTACTTGGTAATCTTATTTTTATTACAATTTTAGCCTTTATTAATAAAATTTTAGGACAATCATACCCTTATTTTAAAAACAATGTACAAAAATACCAATTGACTATTTTAGCCTTATATACAAAGTTTTTAAGACATAAATACCCCTAAAATTTTAAAAAATTACCAAAGGGTGGTGGCCAGATTTGGAAACCATCACCAGCGGCCTCCTGTGGCGACGGAATGACTCATGGCTGACTTTATCTGGCTGGTCATGCGCCAATAACGCTGTTTCTGGCCATTGATCTCTGATCCATGGTCGAAAACAACTAAATGTGGTCGTGAAATGGCCACAGATCTGGTCGTGAAAGGTTGGATATTTGGTTGTAAAACGGCCATCGTTTCACTACTAGATCTCCATTGTTGCTGCTGCGGGTAGTGACTTGGGGTGGGTGAAGGTGTTTTTGTTAAGTTTTAAACTTTTTTGTTGCTGGGGTGTTTTAGCTAAATCTAAAATATAAGGGGTTAAAAAAATTATTCAAAAAAATAATATTATGTTATATTAATATTTAAAAAAGAGGGTAATTTAGTAATTTACATAACACACCCACCAATTTATTCCTCTCAACCAAACATATTAATATAACTTACCCACTAATTTATTTCAACCAACCAAACACATTTCCCTAAACATTTCTATTAATCATCTATCTTTCTATTAATATAACATTCTTAGTAATACAACATTCCCTAAACCAAACACATCTTTAAGAGTAATAGGTTAAACCATTAAACATAGGTCCCCTCTTGCTTCTTCAATGGATGAAATCAACGTTTTAAAACCCAACCCGTGTCATGAGTTAACCAATCCAATCGGTCTGATCGACGGGTTGGATCGGTGACATCATCCTATCAGAATGACAAAAAATCCTTTGTATAGTTGCGGGTGTACAATCATAAACCAAGGGTAATAAGATAAAAAAAGTGACGTTTTCAAATAAATAAACCAAAAGTAAGAAGTACGTTGTTTTAAAAAAAAAAAAAAAAAGTAATTGATCAGAAAATTTATCAATAGCGGTGATATGACAGGTCATGTATTGAAGACATGGAGATAAGGTTATTTAATGTGGAACACCTTTTAGACTATATTAAAGGTTAAAATAGAAACAGAGAAGTCATATTTTGTTTTTTAATTGAAAGTGAAAACAATCTGGTTTGCATGAGAAAATGATTTCTCGTAAAATTTTCAATGAACTCCAAGCAAGTATGTAAGGTCTATTTACTTGGCTGACATAATTTCAAAGCTTTATTCTATTTCTTCAATTGTTGTATGTCTGGAAGTTTATAGAAACAAATGAGATTTTGATCGAGAATTTAACTGGATTTTGAAGAAGAAGAAGGTGAGATCTGCCTCTACTTCGAGGTTGAAGATCTATTGATTCTATTTCTTCAGTTTTGTATGCCTGGAAGTTTATAGAGACAAATGAGATTTTGATTGGGATTTTAATTGGGTTTTGATGATGAAGAAGAAGAAAGTGAGATCTAGCTCTACTTGACATTGAAGAAGGTGACATAATTTCAAGCTTTATTCTATTTCATGCTTTATTTTATTTCTTCAGTTGTTGGCTTTGTTGGGGATTTAGGATTTGTGCTCGATCTTCTTTAGAGCGAAGAATGAAGATTGAAGATGCAGAATTGGAAATTGAAGGATGCACGAAGAAGTGCGAAAAACTGAAAAAAATAAATAAATCAATTTTTAGCATTTTAGGGTTTGAAAACTGGGATTTTGCCTTCATCCGGTTCTGCCCTGAAATCAGTTGGACTGGTGGTCAGCTACAATGACCTCGGTCCAACCGCGGGTCGTATTGGGTGAATGCATATTCCCAATTTTTATACTAGCCCAACTCGACTCGGTGACCGAGTCCTGGTCAAACCGATCAAGTCAGGTTGGGTTTTAAAAAATTGTATGAAACATCTTTATATAAATCTAACCCCACTCCTATTCTAACCAAATCCTCCAAAGTAATTTCAAAATCCTCAAGAAATAGTGAACACATCAAAAACAGAATTTAATTTTATCTATCTTCAAATAATCATGACTCAACTTGAGACTAGCGTAAACACCTCTTAGTGTACAATTAACATGACATAAATCCTCCAATTTTGACTTTTTTTAGTTTTTCACACACAAGTTCCCATATTTTAATATCTTTCTTTCCTCTCAAGTACCTCCTGGTGGTTACAAGTGCTAAAGGCAAACCATCACATTCACAAGCAATTTGAGTAGCCAAAGTATTCAAGGTGATAGAGCCATCATCTATACGTACTTGCCATTTGAGTAAAGCCACTCCTTCGTGTTCCTCTAAAACATTTAGAAGAATTAATGATTAATACTTCCTATCAATGTATACGTTTTTGTTACGGGTTGTCAAAAGCATTTTGCAACCTTTGCTCAATGGAACGCCTATTTTTCCTTGAAATTGAATTCTTCCCATATATCATCCAGGATTATAAGGTTATTATTAGACTTTGAAAATCTTGAAGACAATCTCTTAGCTCTTCCCTATTCAGTTTCCTCCTTAAGTTCCAAGTTTAGGAAGTCAGCCAATTGACCTTGAATATCTTAGAACTTTGGAGTTTGGGATACAGCAACCATCACAACCTCCTTAAAGATGCTCTCTTTTGTGACCTTTTTACTCACTACTTTTGCTAACGTTGTTTTACCCACACCACCCATCCTACACAATATAACCATATGGGTGTATTCATCTTTAAGTTTCTCTATAATCTTATCAAAAGTTACCTTCATAAACAGGGAAAATTCAAAATCTTTAAATGCTAAAGGTTCACCTGATAGAGGTGCAAGATTGCCCACTCTACCAAATTGGCCTCTAACTACAATTGCCTTCAACAAAATGCTTGTCTTTGTTGCTTTCCTACCCAATTGATATCGAAAACCCTAGTTAGGACAACACCCATTAAGACAATTCTTATTAACTTCTATTTTTCCTTTCAACGTCTCAAGTTCTAATCAAACAGCCAATCTTGAATAGTTGCCTTAATTTTTTCATCATTTCTTTCTGCAGCTTCGATTTGTTCCTCCACATCACGTTGGTTCAATTTCGTGTTTCGTTATGCTTTTGTAAGATCTTCAACAATTTTGTTGAAATGAAATAAGTAACAAGCTTAGTTTATGGTCGACTCCACTAAGTATATCATTTTCAAATTTCAAATGACATTATCAATGGTAACAATAGCTGGAGTGTAAAATTGCCTTTGCCGTTTTTTATCCCAAAATAAATCTTACTTTGTAAGAGACAAATCTTCTGAAAAGTTATAATATGCTACTACTTTCTACTTTTACTTTAAATTTCTCTCCTCTCCCTTTAATTTCATTCTTTTCTTATCCCTAATTTTCATTACTTCTACTCGCGAGCTCCATTAAAGAAATTATAGTTTGTATTTTACCTGTATTAGTGCACTCCAATTTATCACAAAAAAAGAAAATACAATTTGTATTTTATCTGTATTAATGATGAAAGAGAGCCTCTGATTTAATGGAGCTTGCGAGAAGGAGAAACAATAATTTCCTTCTTTTCTTAACCCTAACTTTCATTATTCTCCTCTTGCGAGCTCCATTAAGAAAATACAGTTTGTATTTACCTGTATTAATGCACTCAAATTCATCACTAAACAGAAAATACAGTTTGTTATTTACCTATAGTGATGAAACAACCTCTAATTGAATGGAGCTACCGTTTCAAAATATCTACTACCTATAAAACAAGATACTTGGGATAAAAAAACAACAAAGACAATAATATTTAAAAATGTATTTGATTAGTTTAAATAAATTAATAAATATATAATTACGTAAATGTGTATATAAATTACTAAATTATCCTCTTTTTTAAATATTAATATAATATTATTTTTTAAATAATTTTCTTTAATCCTTTACTTTCAATTAGCAAAAAAACCAAAAATGTTTTAAACTTAGCAAAAACACCCATACCCACCCCAAGCCATTACGACAACCAACACCACCATCGACAATTGCCAAAACGCCACAGATTTGACCATGATGCCGACAAACCATAGATTCAGCCATCACCATTTCACGACAAAAAATGTAACCATGAAACAACCACAGTTCTCGCCATAAAATGACCAAGTCTTGGTCATGAAACGAACAAATCTAGCCGTTTCGACCATGGATTTGTGATCCATGGCGACTGTACACAATTATGACAACTTTTACATCCTCCGACACAATCCATAGTTGTTGGCAATGATAGCTAATTTTGGATTCAATAACATTTATGTAAATAATGACAATAACAAAAGCAATTCGTTCAAAAAATTTTAAAGATGAAAACAAAAAGGTCCTCATTATGAATAAATGTTTATAATGTTACAAATATGAGACTAATTTAAACCAAATACTCAACATTTAAGGGCAAAATAGGAAACAAAGTTGATTACCTTTAGTAAGTTTTAATAACAACCCCTTAAGTATTAATATTTCTAACAACTACCCCCAAATGCCACTATGTCATAAAGTTTTTGAGAATAATTTTTTACAATGTATCTAATTATCCCAATTATCTAATATTAACCTCATCCAAACATGGAAGAATATCTAATATAAAATAATTAGCCAAAGTTATGAATTGTAAATCAATCTTGTCAAAAATAATTCAGATAACATCTATTTATTTTTTTGAACAATTTTAATACACTATGGTAGATATATTCCTAGTTCATGGAATATCTTCAATAAGCTATTTTTTTATTTAAAAAATAAAATACATCATAATATGCTACTACTAATCTTACATTTTTTCTTTGTAACATTGAATAACATAATTGTGATTAGTGAACAGGTAAACCTGTAACACAAAATACAAACAAAAATCAACACATGTTAAATAAGCCGCTCTTCAATATGAAGAAAATAAGTAGTATTTTAAAGGTTTAATGAAATGATAATTTAGTTTTTTTACATTTTTTTTTTTTTTTTAATTTCATAGAACTCTATCATTCATATCAACCACTATAAATTTTAAATAGACAAATAAATTAGCTACTACAGGCCTTCATATACCATCTACAACTATTTTTTACACCCGGTGTTCATGGAGCCCTACTCCAGGTAAAGCTACAACATAAACACCATTCAAATCTCCGTTCTTGTGTAACAATCATCAGGCCTTTCTACCATTAAAACATAAGATTATGAAAATTTTGATCCATTTCATAACAAAACCATAAAACCAACAGGTCCAATAACCCCAAAACACAACAATGTATAACCCATGATTCTAAATATGAATGGTTTTCCAGAGAAATTGACAGAACAAGAGATAAAGAGCCTCAGATTTAAGTTTCTGTTCATGGCATAAGCTCATAGTATATTTAACACCATCATAGGCAAAACATCCAAGTGCTAACAAAATGACACATATGTTCAACAAATAAAATCTGTCAGGTCAAAAATAAAACAAAGTCGAGATTAGTTTCCCAATAGAGAAGCATTCAACTTCGGCAAGTAAAAAAATATCACAATTTACACCTAATTCTAATACTATTTATCAAAGAGCATGCTTTCCCCAACAAAAAATGAATTACACATTCAAGAAATAACTTCAAGTTTCTCATGAAGTAAACAATCATGTTATACTACAGCAAATGCTTCTATAAATATTAAACTGAATCACAAAATAGAAAGAATCTTTTTTAAAAAAAACATCACAAAGGGGCATTAAAAAATGATGCAGCAAAATTGCCAGCTTAAGTTTAAACAAAAAGCAAGTTTCCATGATATGCCTCAGAGGTAGTGACAATCAATTATCATCATAATTCTATCTGATAATACATGCATTTGGATGCATCATTGGCAAATCAGGATGTTTCGGAACACAAAAATGAAAAATATGTACTATTTTAACATTGCTAACCCACTTCCATATTAGAAGTGTGCACTGAAATAACCAAAACTATCATGACTCGATGAAATTTTAGCTTGATTGCAACTATGATTACCCATAAACTCCTAAGAAAGTAATATTTGTGCATCGGAGAGATTCCCATAGACAAATCATCATATTCCATTGGATTTCTGATGTCCCTGTCTGTTTTATCGTCACTTGCACAATATTGCCATAAAAATAGACAAAGACTAATAGTAGATCATGCAAAAGCAAAATTAAAAATCAAAAGTTGGCCTAGAAGAAATCATAGTAACAAATCACAATTGCTAGGCAAGGAGTAATTTAATTTAAGCAACAAAATGAATCATCCAACTCTAAATAGTAGTACAGTAAGGTGAAATTTTTGTATGCATCAGAGAGATTCCCATTAGACTAAGTCACCATTTCCACAAGGGAGTACTGATGTCCCTGTCTGGTTTATCATCACTTGCATATTGCCTATTCCATCAAAGCAACAATAATTCAACCAAGCTAAGAAAAAAATTACAACATACTTGAACTATATATTGAATGAACAATGGCACTACCAGTGTGGCCAAACAGTAAAATATCCAAACATAAAAAAACGATTTAAAAATTAAATTTTAAAAGAATAACAGACTGCCTTGCCCTGATGCTATGCATGATGGCTGAGAAATTCATGAAAGCCACCAAACAAGAGTCTTGAAACAAACAAACGGAAAAAACACAACCGGGGTCGGTGAAATTACTGGATTACATGAGAGACATCATTGAAGAACAGGAAATGTGATTTAAACAAAAAACGCCAAAAAGAAAAGAATAGCCTTACTGCCTCAGATTAAATTCGTTTCATAGATGAACTCTCAAAGTATATTTAACGCCATCATAGGCACAGGCATATCAGCCTCATTAACAAAAAAAAGAGAAAGCACAAATAACATCAAAGTATAATGTACAAGTTAACAAAGCAACACAAACAATGAACCAAAAATTAAAACTTTGGGGAAAAAACAGAAATTTTACCACAACAGAGAACTAAACAACTCCAAGCTGAGGGCCTAGGGCATTTAAGATGGGTGCTACACCCTAATACTGTATATTTAGCGTGGTGAGAAGGCTCTGGAAGATTGTAGAAAACATGGGTTTTACAGAGTTAGAGAGGCTGAAGTTAGGGTTTAGCGAATAGAATTATTATATAGTGGGAGAGGAGACATTAGGGCACAACATAACCAAGGTTTTAGGTGGTTCTAGTTCGTGATATTTACATTTAAGCCCTCCACGATTTGTAATATTGAAAAGGGTTATTATTTGACTCCCTTGAGGTTTCATTAAACAATGAAATCCTCCTAAGTTTCTGAAATGACAAAAAATGCCTTTAACATTAGTGAGTTGTTACACCCAAAGGGGCCGTTTAGATCAGGGGTAAATAAGATAACAGGGATAATCTTCGTTTATTTTGTAAGATTCTTGTGTTTGGTTTACAAGTAATTAAATATTACGAGAAACTTTTATTGTAAATAGTGGTTATTATTGGTAATATGGAGAGTAATCTTATTACCTTGCTAGGGGGTGTTATTAAAACATTACCAGGGTAATATGATTTTTTTACCCATTTTGCCCTTAATTAAAATCATTTTGGACACAATTATCCTCAAATGTCTATCAAATAACAATTACTCAACCCCCCTACATTTGAGAAATTAGCTAAAAGACCACAGCTACGAAAAATTTTAAAAGTTAACAAAATACCCCCAACCACCCAAGACCACTGCCGACCACCCGCGTCAGTCGCCATAATGGTGCACGACTAGTGGGATTTGGTCAGTCGTGCGCCGGAAACGACCAAATCTGGCATTTCTATGGCTGTTTCACGACCAAAGATGTGGCCGTGAAATGGCATGACCAAAGATCTAGCATTTTCACAGCCAGATCTGTGGTCGTTTCACGACCACATCTTTGGCTGTGAAATGGCTATAGATTTGATCATTTTTCGACCATGGATTTGTGATCCATGGACTTTTCCGACTTTGTCGACGCACGACTGACCATATACGGCTAGTCGTGTGCCATGTCGTCGACTACTGGTGGTGGCCGGCGGTGGTGAGTAGCTACTGGCAATGGCTTGGGTTGGGTGGGAGTGATTTTGCTATAAATGAAAGTTTTATATGGCTGGGGTGTTTTAGCAAAATTTCAAATATAGGGGGTTAAAAAATGATTCAAAAAATACTATTATATTAATATTTAAAAAGGAGGGCAATTTAGTAATCTATATAATATATCCACCCATTTATCCTCCCAACCTAACATATTATTTACCAATTTATTCAAACCAACTAAACACATTTTCTAAACATTCCCAATAATCTTTAAGGTGATTTTTCTTTCCGTTAATATAATATACTTGATGTGAACTCCTTCGATTTGCGAAGAAACCCGCCGATCAAGAACATAAAGACCTAGGAACAAACAAAATTCGAAGAACCGCTACCCAAAACGAATCTATTGTCAGAACCTTAGTATAAATAATATGAAACGCAACAATCTTGATTTAGATTGATAAGTTTCGTGGAAGAACGCCACAAGAATTGGTGATTCTTGATGAGTTCTAGAGATCAAGATGGAATCTTGAAAAAAAAAATCGAAATATTTAATTATTCCCCCGAAAAAGTGTGCAGCCAAAACAGCCTACAACTATATATAACTAACTAATTAGCCCAAAATAAGGCTAACAACCCATTAATAAGTTTTAACCCTAATAACTAACCCAGACCCAACTAATAAAAATAATAAAAAAAACTTGGGCTTTAGTAAATAAATAACTCCAGCCCATTACACCAAAAATAAGTCTTAAAATAGCTCACATAAAATAACAATTATTAAGTCCCATGAACAAAGGCTTAGACGCCAACTTGGACCTAATTAGGGCTAGCAAGAATCGATCTTTAATTCCTCAAACTTGGACTGGGCTTCAATCTTGTTAAAAATCTTTTTGGATCCCTTTAAGGCATACTCGACTTCATGCATTGATTCCTTGGCTTCAAGTTCTTCAATTACGCTTGACAAGGCACATTGCATCTTTTTAGCTCGACTCCTCGTAATTGGGCCCACCGGAATGTGAAGAGGATCTAGTGTCAGCTTTACAACAACATGCAGCTCAATCATGTCCTCATCATACCCTCTCTCTTGAAATGGATTTGTCCTCGAATCTGCATCATCAAAAAGAGTTAAGTCAGAAACATTAAAGGTAGCACTTACGTTATACTCATCCGAAAGATCCACTTTGTATGCATTATCTTCGATTCGTTCGAGCACTTGGAATGGACCATCGCCTCTAGGGTGCAACTTAGATTTCCGCTAAGATGGAAATCTCTCTTTCCGCAAATGTACCCACACCCAATCTCTTGGTTGGAATACTACTTTCTTTCGCCCCTTGTTAGCTTGCCTTGCGTACTGTTCGGTTCGCTTCTCAATATTTTTCTTTATTTTTTATGAAGTTGTTGAACAAACTCCGCTTTTTCTCCTGCCATCGAAACTAGAAGGCTCATCAACAAGTAAAGGCAACAAATCCAAAAGGGTTAAAGGGTTTAAACCATAAAACAATTTCAAATGGTGAATAACCTATAACGGAATGCACAACACTATTATATGCAAACTCTACATGTGGCAAACAATTCTCCCAAGATTTCAAATTCTTTTCTAAAATAGCACACAACAATGTAGATAATGTTCTATTTACTACCCCAGTCTGGCCATCCGTTTGTAGGTGACAAGTAGTTGAAAAAAAAAGTTTAGTACCTAACTTACCCCACAACACCTTCCAGAATTAGCTTAAGAACTTTGCATCTCTATCCGACATGATACTCCTCGGAACTTCATGTAAGTGCACTATTTCCCTGAAAAATAAATTGGCGATGTTAGTTGCATCATCAGTTTTATGACACGGAATGAAAGGTGCCATTTTTGAAAACCTATCTACAACTACAAAAACCGAATCCTCGCCTCTTTTTGTCCTAGGTAACCCTAATACGAAATCCATGGAAATATCTACCCATGGCTCACTAGGAATCGGTAAAGGACTGTACAAGTCATGGGGTGAGACTCTAGACTTGGCCTTCTTACATGGGATACACCTGTCACAAATACGCTTAACATCCCTCTTCATATGCGGTCAAAAGAAATGCTCATGCAAGACATCCAAAGTCTTTTTAATGCCAAAATGTCCCATAAGACCATCACCATGGGCCTCACGAACTAAGAACTCCCTCAAAGAACTATTAAACACACACAATGTATTTTCTCTAAATAAGAACCCATCATGCCTATAGAACTTATCAATAGCAGTTTTCTCAGAAGCAGCATAAATAGTAGCAAAATCATTATCGGTAGCATATAAATCCCTAATGTGCTCAAAACCTAATAATTTTGCTTCCAAGGTTAAGATTAAAGCATACTTGAGAGACAATGCATCAGCAACTACATTTTACTTACCTTGCTTGTAGTTGATGACATACGAAAACGTCTATATGAATTCGACCTATTTAGCATGTCTACGATTTAACTTACTTTGCCCTTTTAAATGTTTCAAGGACTTGTGATCAGTATGGATGACAAACTCTTTGAGCCATAAGTAATGTTGCCAAGTTTCCAATGCCCTCACCAATGCGTAAAGTTCCTTTATCATATGTAGGGTAATTCAAGGCTGCTTCATTCAATTGTTCACTAAAATACGCTATGGGTCTCCTTTCCTACATAAGAACAGCTCCAATGCCTATATCTGATCCATCACACTCAATTTCAAAAGCTTTAGTAAAATTAGGTAAAGTAAGCAAAGGCGTAGACCTCAACCTATCCTTAATCATTCTAAATGCACGCCCTTGCTCTTCACCCCACTTAAACCCTATGGACTTCTTAATGACTTCCGTCAATGGTGTAGCTAGTGTACTAAAATCTCTCACAAATCGTCTGTAAAAACTAGCTAAACCATAAAAACTCCTAACCTCGGTGATGGAGGTCGGTGTCGGCCACTCCCGAATAGTCTTTACCTTTTCCTCATCCACCTCAACACCTCTAGATGACACGACAAACCTAAGGAATACAACTCGGTATGTGCAAAAGGAACACTTCTTGAGATTAGCGTAAAAATTTGCTCATCTCAAAACACTTAACACATAACGCAAGTGTCCTAGATGCTCATCTCGACTCATATTGTACACTAAGATATCATCAAAGTAGACAACTACAAATTTTCCAATGAATGTTCGCAAAACATGATTCATGAGTCTCATAAACGTACTAGGTGCGTTAGTTAAACCAAAAGGCATAACTAACCATTCATATAAACGATGTTTTGTTTTAAAAGTAGTTTTCCACTCATCTCCTTCTTTCATGCGAATTTGATGACATCCGCTCCTAAGATCAATTTTAGAGAACAAACAAGATCCATGCATCTCATCCAACATATTATCTAACCTAGGAATTAGATAGTGATACTTTACACTGATTTTATTGACCGCTCGACAATCAATGCACATCCTCCATGTCCCGTCCTTTTTGGGCACAAGTATGACTAGAATTACTCACAGGCTCATGCTCTCTCGTACATATCCCTTCTTCACCAAGTCTTTAACTTGCTTCTGAAGCTTCTTCGTCTCCTCGTGATTGCTTCTATAGGCTGGTCGATTAAGGATTGATACGCCAGGAATGAAGTCGATTTGATGCTCGATTCCTCGAGTGGGTGGTAATCCATCTGGTATCTTCTCTGGGAATACGTCATCAAATTCCTGCAAAAGAAAAACAACCACACTAAGCAAAGAAAGGTTAGCATCAGAATCTAATAAAAATGACTCCTTGTAAACAAACATCAACAAGTGTTGTTCAATCACAAGAGTAGCCCTCACATCGCTCTCTCTTGCGTAGAAACTCATCTTTTTCTTCTCTCTGTTTGCAATCTCACTTTTGCACTCTTGGACACTCACCCCTCTCTCTTTTCCCGATCTCTCTTTCTCTGTCTCACCTCTCTTTTTCTCTCTATTATTTTCACTCATTAATTTTTTTTCACTCTCATTTTTTGCCTTACTCTTTTTCTCACTTTCGCTCAATTTCTTTCTGAATTGATCCCCGTACACTTGTTTTGGGGTTAAAGGTACAAGTGTAGTTTGGGTGTTGTTCATGACAAATGAATACATATTCTTAAATCCGTCGTGAATTACACGCCTATCATACTGCCACGACCTTTCTAATAATATGTGTCCGACATGCATCGGAGCCACATCACACATAACTTCATCCTTGTACTTCCCTATGGGGAACGACACTAACACCTGTTTGGTAACTCTAATCTCACCACAATCATTTAACCACTGTAGCTTATAAGGCCTAGGGTGTTTGAGTGTAGGTAAGCTAAGCTTATCAACAAGTTTCATGCTAGCAACATTAGTACAACTACCACCGTCTATAATTAAGGTACACACTTTATCCTTCACATGGCAGCGAGTATGGAAAATATTCGCTCGTTGTTCCTCATTCTCCTTGCTAATTTGCACACTCAAAGTTCTCCTAGACACTAATATCTCTCCCTCAATAGGAAACTCTAACTCTACATCACTAGCATTCTCTAATGGTGGCATAGAATCATCATCCGACTTCTCTTTCGTCTCATACTCTCCATCCTCCCTCAATACCATGACTCTTTTATTTGGACACTGAGAGCTACGTGACCTTTACCCAAACATTTAAAGCACTTTATCTCGTTGTTTCTCTTGGGTGGTTCGGGTTTACTAAACTTTGAATCATGGTTGGACTCCTCTTTCTTAGGCTTGGGACTTTCGGTTTTGGGCTTGTAGGAGGTCCCTTCATCTCGCTTAGACCTATTCGACTTAAAAGTATTATTATATGATCCTAAGTCTCGTCAGCCCTTACGCTGCAACTATCGCTCAACTTTCATGGCCATATGGACCCTGTCCTCTAACTCAACATAGTGTTGCAACTCTACCACATTCGCTATCTCTCGATTTAACCCATTCAAGAACCTAGCCATAGTGGCTTCTCTATCCTCCTTTATATTCGCCCTAATCATAGCCATCTCCATCTCCTTATGATAATCTTCTATGCTCTTATTCCCTTGCCTAAGCCCTTGTAACCTCTGGAACAAATCTCTATAGTAATGGCTCGGAATGAATCGTTACCTCATCACACTCTTCAAATCTTCTCATGAATTAATAGGTCTACCCATGTTTCTACGCCTATTCCTAACTAATTGGTCCCACCATACGCTAGTGTAATCGGTAAACTCCACGGCCACTAATTTCATTTTCTTCTCTTCCGAGTAACTATGGATATCAAAGACTTGTTCTACCTTTCTCTCCCACTCCAAATAAGCCTCCGGATCGTTCCTACCTTGAAATAGTGGAATCTTCATCTTAATACTACCCAAGTTTCTATCTTCCCAAACCGAGTTCCTACCCCCTCTAAAGTATTTCCCACCGTTCTTTCTAATCTACCCATCCGCACTTATTATGGTCATCTCATCGTCACTACGCTCATTCTCACTATCGGTTACTATCCTATCTTGACTCGTGTGGATGGTGCTTTCTTCTTATTTTTCTTTTCCTCTTCTTCCATTCTTTCTATCATACTCTCAAAACTACTCATAACATTCATCATACGTTCTAATTGTTGCTGCATAGCTTTCATTGTGAAAGCTTCGGATTTCTCCAATTCTTTTTCAATGTCCTTTTCAAGATTTCCCATGAGAAAACCTCACAAACACTCCTTCACGTGTTTACACTCAATTATTCAAGCCACTCACACTCACGTGTAGAACGCTCTTTTGAATCTCATGATCTAATTTTTTTTTTTTTTTTTTTTTACAACAAAAGGCAAGAATTATGAAATTTTCATACATGACGCCCAAAATCACCTACCAAGAATGCAAAGGGCATATCCGAATCAATTACGAAGATAATAAAACACCTGGAATTTAAAGGAGTGTTCACGGCAATGATAAAAAAAAATCAACACCAAGAATATGAAACGAACAAAACTTCAAATCAAGATCGATCTTTGGAAGGACAATCGTAAAAGATTAGATTGTAACAAATCAGACCAAGATTCAAGATTAACAAGATTTGGCCGCGACTTTTCTTTCTTTTATATAGAAATCAAGATTTGAACGTGAACAATAGATTCAGATCTGATATATGTTGCAATTTTTTTTTTTTAACTTGGCCGACTTTTGTTAAATCAAATCTGATTTGTATTGAATTTAATTTGCAATCAAGAAAAGATGCTAACAAGATTCAATCAATTACAAATCAAGACCCAAACGAAATAACATGGATTCAACAAAAGATCAGATTACAAACACGGGATTAAATTCAAAGAACCCTAATGACTTGAACTAAACTGAATTGAAACCCTAATTTGGTGCACGAATTGATCAAGATAGCCCCCAAGATGTTCAAATAACTAAGAAATTACACAAATTCAATAGTAGGATGATCGATTTATTCAAGATATTCAGCAAGACCCAACCAAGACAAATTGAATATGACGAAACAAGAATAAAGACTCGAAAATAAAAAAATAACAAAGAATCTGATTTGAACCTTGCTCTGATACCAACTGATGCGAACGCCTTTGATTTGCGAAGAAACCCGCTGATCAAGAATGTAAAAATCTAGAAACAATTAGAATTCGAAGAACCGCAATCTGAAACGAATCTATCGTTAGAACCTTGGTATAGATAATCTGAAACGCCACAATCTTGATTTAGATTGATAAGTTTCGTGGAAGAACGCTACAAGAATTGGTGATTCTTGATGAGTTCTAGAGATCAAGATGCAATCTTTAAAAAAAAAAAAAAAACGAAATATTTAATTATTCCCTCGAAAAAGTGTGTGGCCAAAACAGCCTACAACTATATATAACTAACTAATTAGCCCAAAATAAGGCTAACATCCCATTAATAGGTCTTAACCCTAATAACTAACCCAAACCCAACTAATAAAAATAATAAAAGAATTGGGTTTTAGTAAATAAATAGCTCCAGCCCATTACACCAAAAATAAGTTTTAAAATAACTTAAAATAGCCCACATAAAATAACAATTATTAAGCCCCATGAACAAAGGCTTGGACGCCAACTTGGACCCAATTAGGGCTAGCAAGAATCGGTCTTTAATTCCTCAAACTTGGACTTGGGTTCAATCTTGTTAACAATCTTTTTGGATCCCTCTAGGGCATACTCGATTTCATGCATTGCTTCCTTGGCTTTAAGTTGTTCAATTACGTTTGATAAGGCACGTTACATCTTTTTAGCTTGACTCCTTGTAATCCGGCCCACCGGAATGTGAAGATGATCTTGTGCCAGCTTTACGACAACAGATGGTCTTGTCCTCATCAATACCCTTATAATAAAACATTATATGATCCAAACGGTCCCAAAGAATTAAAAACAAAAAACAAAAAATGATGGCTAGGGTTGGTCAATTTCCCACTCTCTTTCAGGATGGATTCTTACTTTTGAGATGTGGATTGTCCTTTACTCTAAAAGAGTGCATTTGGTTTGGAGAATGCTTTATTATTGAAAAAGTAAGATTATATCGGCTTTATGAAGAACTTGTGGGGTAAAAGATGACTATTTGATTCACGACGCTTTTAATAGATTGAATAAAGTTGCTACTAAGGCTACTTATTGTAGCTTGATACTTGGTTTTAACAACTGCAACAAGGTAGATATTGCCGCTAGACTTCTTATTAAAATGCAGGAAACGGGTTACAAACCAACTTGAGGATTTTTCCGAGCTGTTATTCGCTGTTTCTCTAACATGGAAAATCCAAAAAAGCAATTCCTACAGTTGCCGGAGATGCAGTTGTCTCGTCATGCAACCAATTCAGAGACCTATAAGTTCTTCATTGATGGAGCTGGGCATGCTGGAATGCCTGAGCTAGCTAAAAAAGTATATGAGATGATACAGAGAAGTGGCCTTGAGACCGATTTGGATGCTAACATTCTAATGTTGCAGAGTTATCTAAAGAGTGAAACAATTTCAGATGCTCTAGGTTTCTTCAGTGATTTGCGCCAGAAAGGAAAGGTCAGGATAAAATTGTACAACGTTATGATTACTGGTCTCGGCAAAGCCGGTTTAGTAGACATGGCATTCAAGTTCTTGGTAAGAATGAAGATTGATGGCCAGGCTCCAAGCAATGAATGCTACAAAGATTCTTATAAAGCTGCTTTGCTCAATTAAGAAATATGATATAACGGTTCATGTTATTAATGGCATGGAGAAAATTGGAGGAGATGTTCAGGACACTTAAGACTCTCAATATTAAACAATTCGTGTAATGGAATTAGATATTGCCTTGAAGTATCGTTTAACAATCTTATCTTTAGATTTTTCACCTAGCTTAGAAGTTGTTAAAGGTCAAATGCCCCAATGCCTTTATTTTGTTGGTAATATTAGTTTTTTTTGCCTAATGGAGTTTATAGTAAACCTGAGTATTCCTTTTTGGGATAAAACATTGGCCGTCAACTACTTAAGTTTATTTTTAGTAGGACATAAAAATATTATAGTTTTATTATTCCAAAGTATATAAATGCAAATTTATTGAATATTAAATTCCTATCATATTAAGGGATCAAAATAATCAAAGTTTTTTTTAGGTAATTGGTAATTATAAAAAGAGTAAAGAATTACAACCTACTACCCCCAAAAAGCAGATCCTAAGCAAGCAAGGGACGCTGCCAACAAAGAAAGCAAAGAGCCAGAATGGACACCTTACACAACCCTTAAATAGCAAAAAAAAAAAAAAAAAAAAAAAAAAAAAAAAAAGGATCAGGATGGCAAACCAAAAAGCCTTTACTCAGCCAGAGAACAACATATCCACAACACAAGACCACAAAAAACACTTGGAGCGGAGCATAAACACCTAGAATACAGCAGCAAAAAATCAGCTGAAAGAGAATCAGTCACACCCCACGTTGCACACCACAACAGTAACATCCAAGCACAACACAATACAAGACATGACAGCCAACAGCAAAAAAGCAGCAAAACAGCCACCTCCTGCTGAAAAAAAATACAGCAACAGGGAAGAAAGCAGTCGCGCCAATGCACAAAGACCCCGCGCCATCTGCCTAAACAGCCCTCACCCGTCCCACAAAGCCAACCACCCCAGCACCAATAACACCCCCAACCGCCAGTCCCTTTCACCGCCACACAAACCCCAAGAGATGGGTCTGCAACAGCCACAACACAAGACCCCAACCAAAACATCAACCACAAACCAGGAGAGAAAAAAACTGAAACAGAATCCCTTCCTCTAGAAACATCCATGTCAAATGCACCATGCAACAAACCAGAAACAACAAGCCACACACCCTCCCACTGCCCACCCCCATCCGCACCAATAAACAGCACCAACAAAAACACCAAGGCAAAAGCATGCCCTACATAACACCCTCACCAGCAACAACCTAGCATCAATTCCCAATATTTCCCTTCCCTAGATACTCCCTAGGGATTGCCCACTCCTCCAAGCTTTCCGAACTCTACATTGTCCTTCAAGGAAGGCTTAGAATGATGAGTGATATATTTATGAAAAAAAAAAAAAAAAAGTTAATTAAATAAACAACCTAATAAATTAATTTTAGAGTCTTTTTTTTTTTTTTTTCCCTAAAAGGTATTGGGAAAAGTCATTTTATATTCAAGTCAATGCTAATAATCACTATTTGCAATAACTATATTTATAAATATTTCAATATATTTCGTTAGTAAAAGATTTTTGCTCAACTTTACACTATTAGTTAATACAATTATTAATGCTTAATACACATCACAATATTATGAAAACTTTTGGTTGTGAGTCTAAAATTTTAGACTTAATTCTCATTAATAGGATTCGAAAGTCTAATTTTCACAAATATTTAAATTATGTATGGTTTTATTTTACTCAAATTTAATTAAAAAATTTGTTATTTGTATATAAAATTTATTTGAATATTTTCTAATATAATAACATATAGATTTAATAAGAAATTAGGCTATTTTAACTCAAGTATTTGACACATATTTGAGACACAAATTCATAGCTATTAATTCAATGTAATCCAAAGGATTAGATAAGAAGTTGAACTGATTAATTTTTATGTCAACAAATAATTTTAAGCCATTGGATTATCATCAATTAATTTTCATGAATTAGTGTCAAAATTTATATTACAATTATAGCAAGATCTATTAATAAATGTTTCTAATATCCATTAATAAAACTTTTCAAGGTTTTAAAAGTTTTACAAGGAATGTTTTGGAATAAAAAACTTTTATAAATTGTTTCTCTTAATAAATTTAATATTAGTGAGGCTTACATAGAATTTTGTGACTCAAATCGTACAAAAAGAAAAATGTTTAGATTGGTGAGGCCCAAAACCATTTAATTTTAAGCCCCTTTACGAAGTGTTCTCACAATCCTACTCTTTCATTAATAGCCCATATAATTTAATACCTAAGATTGTCACTCATAGTTATAGATACTCCTTCGACTTGTCTACTTTATGTTGATCTAATCCTTTACCTGGAATAATATTCTCCTAAAAACATTCGTTAATTCACTGCTAAAACAAATGGGAATTATAATTGAAAAAAAAAAAAAAATTATTCTCATCTTTGCTGATCACATATTCCTGAATTTACTCTTTTATCCTCATTTTGCAAATTTACTCCATATGAATAAGAAGTGGGGAGTATAGGGTTTAAAAAACATTTCCAAGAGGGGTGTTATTTAATTCCACCTAATCGCCGTGTAACTTATAATCCTCGTATAAATATAAATATAAACTGGGGTGGGGTGGGGAAGCCCCAATTTTTTTGAGATAGGGGTAGGGGTTGGGGGCGTTTTAATCCTTGTCCTCGAGGATGGTGCGGGGGTGGGTGATGCCTTTCCCCCACCTCATATATAATATATAAAATTAAAAATTATATATATATATGTTTTTCACTAATTCTTTTATATTTCACCTAATTATACAATTATCCTATTTATATAAACTTATATTTTTCCAATTTCCCTCACCCTAAACAATTGAACAAGAATGAACCTTAACTCATATTTATGTAAAATTAACTATGTTTAAACAATTAATTTAAGTGTTTGTCATGTGGACGAAAATTAACTATTGTATTTGATAATGCTCAAATTAATTTATGTTTATGTAAAATTAATAGGGTGGGGACGATCCTCCAACATTCCCCTTTGGGGCGGAGAAAAGAAATTCTTATCATTACCGTAACTAGGATGGGGTGGGGGTGGGGAGTGATTTTGAGGGCGGGGATGGGTATGGTGACTAAGATCCCGCCCCATTGCCATGCCTAGTTGGACTTCAATTTACACTGTTTAGAAAAAAATATTTTAAGTAATTTTTTCCTTTCTTTTTAAAAGACTCACCTTATATAGCTAGAAGTTTTGCTTGTCTTCACTGAAACAAACGAGAACAATATACAGTAGCTAAAGTCAGCTAAGGAGAATAGTGCTTCTCTCACAAAATACTATTCATCATTAATGGAGGGTCATTTTAGTAATTTTATTTACTTATATTGAATGAAGCTTGGGATAACAGTAACAGTATTTTCAAAAGGATCCTTATGTCCTTGTTACTTTTGATGGACCAGGCCACCCTCTTGTGAAGCCCAACACTGTTTAGTTCGGGTCAGTCAGCTCTGATTCATACCAAAGAAACAGGTTAAAAAGCGAAGCCCCACCTTTTAATAACTTCTATAATGACAATTTTACTCCTATATTAAAATATTTAAATTAACTCTAGTTTCATATTATATACAAATACTTTTGACACTCCATTATCATCTTATAAACCTTTTTTTTTTTTTTAAATAATTTTTAGAACAAAAAAGTATGGAGGAAGAAAATTTGCAACAGGATATATTAGGTTACAAGCAATACAAAATTGTAAGTTTTTGATTGCTTTACATATAAATTTATTGTAATTTTTTTCTTCAAAATAGTAAGTAATTATTGTAATCTATATATTTTTTTTGTCTTGTTTAACTATATATTGTTATTGGGATTATTTATAAGGATTTTTTTTTAGCTTTATTAATTTTTTTATGAACTTTCAATTTAATTATCCTAACATTTTATATTAGGAATAACGATAGTGGGGTAATATAGTACAAGTGAAGGGACGGAAATGTTAACACTTTTAAAATATAACAAAAAATAAATAAAAAATCTAGTTTTAAAACTTTTGGAATGAAGTGTCTTAAAATATGAGGCTTTTTTTAGTCCATTAGTGGAATGTCAATAACTCCACTCATGATACATTCAAAACTAAAACCTTAATTAAAATGATAAATCATTTTATTGGAATTTAAGAGCTTCAAATTTATACCTATTTATGTGCCGCATGATTATGAAACAAAAGATTAATAAGACTTGGTAATGTGGAGAAACAAACAAGAAAGAGAAATTGGAAAGGAGAGTGTTTATAAGAAAATATGTATTTGTAGACGGCAAAATCTACGATTGATTCGAAAGGGATGGATCTTGTGTGAAGCGAGCTACTGACAATTGGATGGACCTGCACATAAAGGAAGAATAAATGTGTAGGCTCGAATGACAACGGTGTGGTGTCTGTCGTAGGCACTCCAACGCTCAAATCAGTATGATTGAAGGTAATTTAATGAGGGCTAATAGCGAAAAAGGGTTTACTGTAATATGGCTAGGGCTAGACTAACACAAAGCGGTCGGAGCACGGCTTTGCGGTGGCTGACGGTGGTAAAGTTGGTCGAAACTAAGCTTTACGATAGAGAAAACATAGATTCTTGGGAGCAAGAATTTAGGAACTAAAACTATGGGTGATTTTTGAATGAATAATGAGAGGTTTGACCAATGTTTATATAGTGAACCAAAGAAGTTGGAGTCCTAGTAAAATTCTGAGTCCTACTTGGTTGAGGAATCTCATTTATGAAGGAAGTGATATTACTTGCATTAGGGTTAACAATTCAAGTAATATTTTAGATCTTGACGGAAGTGAAAAGTAAATAGGATTTTGATTCCTATTTTAGAACTGTTGTGAGCTAATGGATTGGAACTCGATTTAGTGTAACTTGTAGGATAACCAAAACTCATGGAGTGGTCAGTTCACAATGTGGATTTAAGCGTGAGCTCAATTAGAATTGGGTTAAGACATTGAATCGTAATATATTTATTTTGTCCAATATAGTTTTTTGGCCCATACAATATTCTCTTTGTAAGATGAATTTAAGAAGATATGTATTCTTTTGTAAGAAAAACAAATAGTTTGAATCTAAGAAAAAAGCGCAAGTACAAACAAGAGAAGGCCAATCTGGAAAATTGATATATAATCTAAAAATCTTTTTAAAAATAAAATTTATTTATTTTATGAGGCTAAAACAATACCACTCATGTATTTATAAGTTAATGTTGTGCCAAGTCACTTCATGTATACCGCCATCAAGCAGGTTAATTTATAAATGAATGAAGATGAGACATCAAGTAGCTCATTCTAATTTGGAATTTTTGTGATCATCATTCGTTGCCGTCAATTTCTATATCATTCATTGTTATTTGTATTTGTCTTCATCTGTATTTCAAGGTGTCAATTTAATTGAATTAGATATTTCTCTATTCGAAAAAAGTCTTCAACTTATTTGAATCTACTTAATATTAAATTAGCTTTTGAAAGTTGTTTTCTTGTAGGCAAAGCTGAAGATAATAACACAAGTTGATATATACTCCTTATCCTCATATCATTTCATCGTCACCATCTAATCTCTTACGTAAATTAAGGAGCTTAATTACAAAATGATAAAACCTTGACTCCATTCCATTCCATTCCATGCATGCATGGATATTTCCCAAACTTTTTCATAGAAAAAACACTTTTTTCAAGTGCATACTTTACGGCAGCCGTTGGAGGAAGACAACTCCTTTACACCTCTCAACTCAAATCACATGGGGGCTGGACCCTCTCTCCATAAATTATACTTAATATATACAACAAAAAAGCCGTTACAGTAGTACTACTGTAGTAGTATAATTTCCAAATGGGTATTAATTATTATTCAGAGGTTTGTGTGAAGGAGATGAAGCAAAACTGAGTCACGGCATTGCTTAATGATGAAGCAACCACTACCTGCTGCGGTGTTTCGCCAAGAGGCTGAAGTTGATGATATTGATATCTCTACGTGTCCATTGATTTTTGTTGCATGCCAATGCCAATGAGGTCACTGTTTGTAAATTTATCACCAATTTTTGTTGCTTATTTTCCTTGTTTTCTTCCACTTCTCATAAATAAATAAATGCCTTTTTGACGATACATAATAGTTTAGATAGTCTTCTGATATGTTATATGAGATCAATTGGATATCTGTTATCTTTAAGATAATGTATTTTAATTTACATAATAAACGCTCTTGACGTACAACACCTTCAAATGTTAGATTATAACTAGGAGCTAGAATTCCAAATTCAGTCTAATCACACTCATGTCTTTGTCAATATGTCAGACCACAATCTTTATAGAATCTTGTTATGGTTCAAAAGTCAATTTAATTAATTAATTAGAAGATCGAATTGGTTGAGATTTACATTAAACTGTGAAAACATTCACATATACTATAGAGGTGACAAAAAAGATTGGAGACGATATTCAATATAATGTTTGCCATATATATTATTAATTAAAGCTAACTTAATTAGAAATTACATCAAGAAAGATAAAAATGTGGGTTTCTTTCAGGTTTCACTTTCAATTTCAAAAGCATATAATAAAAAGTAATTTAATAATCTATGTTTATATTAATTACTCCCTCCGTTTCTATATAAGTGTCATTTTGAGTTTTTACACAGTTTTTAAGGAATAAAAAAGTGTGCAGAGAATTGACTTTTTCGGTGAAAAAATTTTGTTTCTCACTTTGCAAAACGTGTGTGAGACAGTGAAATATTAATTAAGAGAGAGACAAATTGTGAAAGAGAGGAGATGAGGGGAAGGGAAAGATAAAAAGAGAGAGAGGAGTGTGGGGTAGGGTAGAGAAAAAGGTTGAGAGAGGNAGTCCTACTTGGTTGAGGAATCTCATTTATGAAGGAAGTGATATTACTTGCATTAGGGTTAACAATTCAAGTAATATTTTAGATCTTGACGGAAGTGAAAAGTAAATAGGATTTTGATTCCTATTTTAGAACTGTTGTGAGCTAATGGATTGGAACTCGATTTAGTGTAACTTGTAGGATAACCAAAACTCATGGAGTGGTCAGTTCACAATGTGGATTTAAGCGTGAGCTCAATTAGAATTGGGTTAAGACATTGAATCGTAATATATTTATTTTGTCCAATATAGTTTTTTGGCCCATACAATATTCTCTTTGTAAGATGAATTTAAGAAGATATGTATTCTTTTGTAAGAAAAACAAATAGTTTGAATCTAAGAAAAAAGCGCAAGTACAAACAAGAGAAGGCCAATCTGGAAAATTGATATATAATCTAAAAATCTTTTTAAAAATAAAATTTATTTATTTTATGAGGCTAAAACAATACCACTCATGTATTTATAAGTTAATGTTGTGCCAAGTCACTTCATGTATACCGCCATCAAGCAGGTTAATTTATAAATGAATGAAGATGAGACATCAAGTAGCTCATTCTAATTTGGAATTTTTGTGATCATCATTCGTTGCCGTCAATTTCTATATCATTCATTGTTATTTGTATTTGTCTTCATCTGTATTTCAAGGTGTCAATTTAATTGAATTAGATATTTCTCTATTCGAAAAAAGTCTTCAACTTATTTGAATCTACTTAATATTAAATTAGCTTTTGAAAGTTGTTTTCTTGTAGGCAAAGCTGAAGATAATAACACAAGTTGATATATACTCCTTATCCTCATATCATTTCATCGTCACCATCTAATCTCTTACGTAAATTAAGGAGCTTAATTACAAAATGATAAAACCTTGACTCCATTCCATTCCATTCCATGCATGCATGGATATTTCCCAAACTTTTTCATAGAAAAAACACTTTTTTCAAGTGCATACTTTACGGCAGCCGTTGGAGGAAGACAACTCCTTTACACCTCTCAACTCAAATCACATGGGGGCTGGACCCTCTCTCCATAAATTATACTTAATATATACAACAAAAAAGCCGTTACAGTAGTACTACTGTAGTAGTATAATTTCCAAATGGGTATTAATTATTATTCAGAGGTTTGTGTGAAGGAGATGAAGCAAAACTGAGTCACGGCATTGCTTAATGATGAAGCAACCACTACCTGCTGCGGTGTTTCGCCAAGAGGCTGAAGTTGATGATATTGATATCTCTACGTGTCCATTGATTTTTGTTGCATGCCAATGCCAATGAGGTCACTGTTTGTAAATTTATCACCAATTTTTGTTGCTTATTTTCCTTGTTTTCTTCCACTTCTCATAAATAAATAAATGCCTTTTTGACGATACATAATAGTTTATATAGTCTTCTGATATGTTATATGAGATCAATTGGATATCTGTTATCTTTAAGATAATGTATTTTAATTTACATAATAAGCGCTTTTGACGTACAACACCTTCAAATGTTAGATTATAACTAGGAGAATTCCAAATTCAGTCTAATCACACTCATGTCTTTGTCAATATTAGTTTAATGTCACGACTTATTAGACCACAATCTTTATAGAATCTTGTTATGGTTCAAAAGTCAATTTAATTAATTAATTAGAAGATCGAATTGGTTGAGATTTACATTAAACTGTGAAAACATTCACATATACTATAGAGGTGACAAAAACTTCTTACTACATTATGCACCATACAGTAAAAGGTTGGAGACGATATTCAAGATAATGTTTGCCATATATATTATTAATTAAAGCTAACTTAATTAGAAATTACATCAAGAAAGATAAAAATGTGGGTTTCTTTCAGGTTTCACTTTAATAATCTATGTTTATATTGATTATTTGCAAGCTTAGAAATGTTGTCTGTGCATTGACACTTGTATAATTAAGCTAATTTATATTCTTTTAGAACATGATGATTTTGATCAAATGACTTTATATTCTCTAGAACAGTGAATTAAATACGATTATAAACTAGTTGCTGCTGTGGCATCTATTTATTCAATAAAAATCGGTAGTGTATTATTATAACTTAATTAAACCCTAATTAACCAATTGTCTTTTCTTTCATTTTCAACCATTCAATCTGTTAAATCAATGGTTCAATACCTAAACATCTTTTCTTAGATTCTTCAACTTTAGCATGCAGCTGTCGATCAAATCAAAGAGACAGTAGAGCCTAATTAATTTGAATATTAGTGATTAACTTTGTCATCAGCCAACCTTTATGGATAAGAAAATGTAGACTAATCCCGTAACCATACCACTTTCTTTCTCATTCATGGAACACTGAGAATTACCCATAAATCATTAGCCCTTCAAAATACAAAGTAACATTCAATAAAAATGTTCAAATTACAATCAAATTTTTGCTGAAGCATGGAGGGAATGTGGGCTCACTTAGCACGCGAGAGGTTCGGGATCGATGTCCCCTATCTTCATTTTTTGTTTTTGTGTCATGGAGAGATCAATGAGTTAAAACTAAAAGACAAGAAAATGGGCCCAATTTAAAGTACTTTTCTAGGTTGTTTTCACTTTTCACTTTCAGGTTTTGGTTTTTCTGATTTCCAGTTGAAAGAAAAGGAAGTAACACCAAGTAAACAACAAACAAACCACTAGATAGTTTTCGGATACCAATAAAGAATCCAAAGTATTACGAGTAAAGTGCAATGCTACGTGCTATCTCTTCAAGCCACTTCTACTTGCTTACCTGTCTACCCCCACCCCAGTCTCCATTCTACCATCAACTTTTTCTCACATAATTTTTAGAATCCCAATCTCCATCATAAAATGGAAAATCAAAATGAAAACTGCAGCATTGTTTTTGGTGTGACTGACCTTTATTTTTTATTAACATTCAACATGCATTATGCCGCCGAGGATGACAATGTTATACTGAAAAATAATTTAATGGTGGTAATGAAACGAACATGGTATAAAAAAAACAAGAAAGCCGTGAAATGAAGATGAAGTGGTAATGGTGAAAGACGGTACTGAAAAAGCAAATAATAAAGGGAAATATGTATAGTATTGAAATGGATGCAAGGCTTCTCGTTTTTCTAATCAATCATAAATATCCACATGCCGAGGGCAATAGATATCGTATAGTAAATGATCCATGTTGAGTTGTTGTGTTCTTGGTCTTATCAATGTAACAACTTCATACATCATCTTCTACATCACCCACGTGTTGGTGTTTGCATTCTCTCTACCTATCTTTATTCTTTACCACTCTCAACCTTTCTGCAGCTCCTCAGATAACATTGAATGATGAACTCATAAATATAAGGAGTCAGTCAAATTTGCCATTAAAGATACCTTCACAATTTCACACTGCACACTGTTTAATTTCAAGTCTTAATTGATGGCTCTACAAGAACTTAACATTATGATCAGCATCTCGTAGAAATTGGTCGGTTCCAAACATGCTGCTGGATTGGACCCAAGCTGGTTTGGTCATCTGCAGTAATGGAAATTCAATGCAGTGTGCACTTCAAGCCCCAGGATTTTCAACTTTCTATGTTCTTATTATCTCACCTCGACATTAAAATTGGACTACTTGGAAGAAAATGAAAAGAGGAGATTTTTTTTTTTCCCTTAAGAGAATAGTAATTATGGTCTCTCTTTTCTATGTTGAGATAATTATAGTCAATGATCAACTAACTTCACCTTAAATAATCTTTTAAGTAACTTCACTTAATGAAAATTGAGAATTTTTTTTTCAGAAAACAGCACGTGGTAAGACAGTCCAAAAAAACAAAGATATTTATGCTTAATCTTGAAAAAATATCTCTTCTTATGATAATCATTGACGAACGATAATGGATAGTTATTCTTAAATCACAGTAATAGGTGAATGAAAGAAAAAATTTAATAAATATTAAATTATTGGATAATTGGATAATCTCATCACGGAAGTGTGATGAGCTGATAAAATTGTCCCATATAAATATTTTTATAATAGAAAGTGTCTAAGCATGGAGCAAGTAAAAATTAAAAAGAGCCGATGAAGAAAGAAAAGGTCTAGTTACTGGTGGCGAAAGGAGTGAAAGTAAAACAGGGAAACGGTCGCTGCTGCCCAGTTGTGGGTTAGCTAACCTGCAGAAAGCAAAACCACTTAACTGTTTCTAACCTTAAAGGTGGAATCTTTGAATGTAGGTGATGAATTCCTGTTCCTAACACCCTCAACACACACAGACAAGTTCAAAACCACGTGGTTTGAAGAAAAGTGGCTTCGGTTCCTTACACAGAAACCGCTTGCACCTGGCTGTTTAAGGTCCCCACAGCTCAACTATTGTCAGCTGGTCGTGACGTTGCCCAGGGGAGTTCCTTTTTGCCTCTTCAAACATCTATATATTCCCCCCACCTTACCAGCTATTTCCACACTCACAAGTAACATAACCTCGACCTCTTGGCGCTAGGATCTCTAATATTACAAACAAACGCCGGCCCGCTAAAAGTTTGTCTTTCATAATTTAATACAATTTTGTCTTTCATAAGGTAATACAATATCTCTTTCCCTCTTTTTGATGCCTTGATGCTTAAGTCTTAAGGGTGCTTCTTTTGTGCAGGATCATGGCACTTCTTGAGCTGCTCTTGGTGGGTTTACTTTCTTTAGTATCATCTGTTTATGGGAATGGCGAGGGATGGAGTAATGCTCATGCCACTTTTTATGGTGGGGGTGATGCCTCTGGTACAATGGGTAAGTTACATATTTGTAGTGCACCTAAATATAAACCCGTTTGATAAAAATTCTGAAAGAAATTAAATTGTTGACGGGCCTTTTGCAGGTGGGGCTTGTGGGTATGGGAATCTATACAGCCAGGGATATGGAACAAACACAGCGGCTCTGAGCACTGCACTTTTCAACAACGGGTTGAGCTGTGGAGCTTGTTTCCAGATTAGGTGCGCCAGTGATCTTAAGTGGTGCCTCCCTGGCTCAATTGTGGTCACTGCCACTAACTTCTGTCCACCAAACAATGCCCTCCCTAACAATGCTGGTGGCTGGTGCAACCCTCCCCAGCAACATTTTGACCTCTCTCAGCCTGTCTTTCAACGAATTGCTCAATACAGAGCTGGAATAGTACCCGTGGCCTATAGAAGGTCACCATTTTGAACGTTGTAACCAACTCAATTTTATATATATATTTGCTAATTGTTAATTTATAATGCAGGGTACCATGCAGAAAGAAGGGAGGCATCCGGTTCACAATCAACGGCCATTCTTACTTCAATTTAGTCCTGATAACAAATGTTGGAGGTGCTGGGGATGTTCATGCTGTTTCCATTAAAGGGTCAAAAACTGGTTGGCAACCCATGTCGAGAAACTGGGGTCAAAATTGGCAAAGCAACACTAATCTCAATGGACAAAGCCTCTCCTTTAAGGTTACAACGAGCGATGGCCGCACTCTGGTATCTAACAATGTTGTCCCGGCGGGTTGGTCCTTCGGCCAAACTTTCAGTGGCCTACAATTCTCTACCTGAATTACACCATCAAGTCAAAGCAGTTTCTAAGTAAAAATAATTCGTGTGATAGTGTCAATTTTGTTTTTGTTTTGGGGGGTGTGAAAATGGCGAAGGGCTAATTTAGAGATGGCTCTTGTCGTTTATATTTGATTACGGGGGGTTTCTGATCTGCTGTGTTTTGAATAGGCAGACGGAAACGGCGGCGGCGGGCATGCACCACCCGCCACTTTTTGGCGAGTTTTATATAATACATTGGCAAAATGTAATCAGGCTGGCCTTTTTCAGATGCGTCTTTAATTATGGTTCAGAGATGTCATGTCATCAATAACAATAAAATTAAATTATGTTCAATCTCATCAATCTACTATGGCCTGCCAAACACAATCTGAAGTATTTTAGTTATTTACTCTGTTTCTCTCAATAAATTGGTAATTAAGTATATCTAAAATCACAAAAAGTTTCAAATAATATATATTTAAATAACAACAAAATAAATCAGTGGGACTGCATTTTTATAAGATATAGAAACAACTTGTTTGGATATGTTTATTAAATGTTTTTGAAATAGATCGTAAATATCTTTTTTCAACAAAATAAACTAATTAGAATAAGATATAATAATCTTTAAATTATACAAATTTTAAAGTAAATATAAATTTTATATATATGCAAAGTTGTGTTAAGATAAATTTAATAATTGTACCAGTATAATTATTAATATCAATTATAGATAGATGTCATTAAATTATTCATCTAACTTGAGAATATCACTTGAATATTATATGATCTAATTATATTTTCAAGGTCACCATCTTGTACAATTGATATTATTTTTGCAGATATGCTTTTGATATTCAATGTCAGTATTTTGTGACGAATCATGTATGATATTTAATATCACCTTAATATTATCAAAATCAACTATTTAAAATTAAAATTTATATTGACATTCCGCAATTTCTGTAACTTATATTTATTTTCAAGTTGCATTGCGCGGGTATGTTTATTATATTTTTTTTAACATTATTATTGGGTTTTTTTTTTTTTGTGTGTTTTAAATATATATTTTCTATATTGAAGTTCATTTTATATTAAATTGATAATTAAAAAATTAAAAAATAAAATATCCATAAATTGAACTCAAAGTCTATATCATCATGGTTATTCTCATATATGTCAACATTTGACATATGCAACCAAAGTTTAAAACTTTGTCAAGAAAAGCAAAAAACTTTGCAGGATAACCCACTATAAGTCTATAAATCAATTAGAAAAAGATAAACCTTGTTGAAAAATATGAACTTTTAAGTAAGAGACTTATAGAGCCAAAGGAAAAAACTTATTTTGATTGTTGATAAGAGAAAATGAATTATTTTTATTACTATTATTTTAGAAATTAGAAAAAATTAAGAATGTTGAGAAGAGAACCACATAAAAAGCAACAACAACTCCAACAGTATAATTTGAATGCAACTTAATTGAAGCATTGAAAAAGTCATGAAGATAAAGGTCCTGTGACACAAATCCATTTACTGCAAATAGAATTGACCATCACCTATAACAAAAAAAACATTTGACAATAGCATCCTAAGAAAGACGGTAATTGTAAAACCCACAAATCAAACAACAAAATCAATCCAAAAATCAACAAAAAGAGATAGAATAAATACAATTAAAACTACATATCAATATTTGTTTTCTTTTGTCATCACTAAAATTGAATCTGTTTATGTGTGTGATGATAAAAGGAATGGTTCGGTAGCAAGTCTATAGTTATCCAAATTCATCGTATAATATATCAAATTAAAGTCCTATCTTTCTAGTTTTCAAATATTTAAACTGCTCATTAATTGGATTTTATTTGGCAAATTATGGTTAATTTACTACCGACTGTTCAGTGGAAATCGAGAAATAGGGGAAACCAAAATGTGTGTGATGATAAAAGAAATGGTTTGACAATGGAGCTATAGTTATCCAAATTAATCGTATAATATAACAAATTAAAGTAATATCTGTCTAGTTTCTAAAATTCAAACCTCTCATCAATTGAAATTTTTATTGAGCAAGTTACGGTCAATTTACTACTGACTGTTCAGTGGAAATCAAAATGTGTATGATGATAAAAGGAATGGTTTGGAAGTGGGGCTACAATTATCCAAATTAAACATATAATATATCAAATTAAAGCCCTATCTATCTAGTTTCTAAATATTTAAACCTCTCATCAATTGGATTTTTATTCGGAAAGTTATGGTCAATTTACTACTGACTATTCAATGGAAACCGATATGTGTGTGATGATAAAAGAAACGGTTCGACAGTCAGACTAAAATTATCCAAATTAAGCGTATAATATATCAAATTAAAGTCATGTCTGTATAGTTTCTAAAAATTCAAACCTCTCATCAATTGGAGGTTTATTGAGCAAGTTATGGTCAATTTACTACTGATTATTTAGTAGAAACCGAAATGTGTGTGATGATAAAAGGAATGGTTCGACAATGAGGCTACAATTATCCAAATTAAGCGTATAATATATCAAATTAAATCTTTGTCTGTCTAGTTGCTAAAGATTCAAATCTCTCATCAATTGGAGTTTTATTGAGCAAGTTATGGTCAATTTACTACTAATTGTTCAGTGGAAACCTAAATGTGTGTGATGATAAAATGAATGGTTTACTAAAGCTACATGGTTCAGCATCAAACATCAGTTGATATTTGTTAAATAAATGAAATTAGTTATATTCAGTAACAACCTCTTTTCATGATATATGTATGTAACATAAAAAAATATCAACAAAAAGAGATAGAACTATTACAATTACAGCCACATATTAATATTTGTTTTCCTTTAAGGATAATAATAATGATTCGACATATTATAAATGGTTTACTAAAGCTATATGATTCAGCAACAAACATCAGATGATATTTGCAATACAAATAAAATTTGTTATATTCAGCAACAACCCGTTTTCGATATATGTTCGTAACATAAAAAAAAATATCAACAAAAAGAGATAAAAAAAATACAATTAAAACAACATATCAATATTTGTTTTCCTTTGTCATCACTAAAATTGAATTTGTTTTATGTGTGTGATGATAAACTAAATTGTTCGGCCGCAGGTCTATAGTTATCCAAATTCATCATATAATATATCAAATTAAAACTCTATTCTTTTAGTTTTCAAAGATTTAAACTGTTGATCAGTTGAATTTTTATTAAGTTATGATCAATTTATTACTGTTTGTTCAGTGGAAATCAAGAAACAGGGGAAATCAAAATTTGTGTAATGATAAAATGAATGGTTCAGAAGTGGGGTTATATTTATCCAAATTAAGCGTATAATATATCAAATTAAAGCCCTATAGGTCTAGTTTCTAAAGATTCAAGCCTCTCATCAATTGGAGTTTTATTGGGCAAGTTATGGTCAATTTACTACTGACTATTCAGTGAAAACCGAAATGTGTGATGATAAAAGAAATTGTTCGGAAGTAGGGCTACAGTTATCCAAATTAAGTGTAATATATCAAATTAAAGTCCTATTTATTAGTTTTCAAAGATTCAAACTGCTCATCAATTGGATTTTATTGAGCAAGTTATGGCTAATTTATTACTGACTGTTCAGTGAAAATCAAGAAACATGGGAAATTAAAATATGCGTGGTGATAAAAGGAATGATTCAGCAGTGGGGCTACAATTATCCAAATTAAGCGTATAATACATCAAATTAAAACTCTGTCTGTGTAGTTTCTAAAGATTTTAATCCGCTCATCAATTGGATTTTTATTGAGCAAGTTACGGCCAATTTATTACTGACTGTTTAGTGGAAACCGAAATACGTGTGTGATAAAATGAATGGTTTACTTAACCCAAATTTAAGGGATTATCATATTAGACTGATAAGAAATATTTCAAATAACACCTATTAATTGGAAAACAGAATCAGCCAAAATTAATTCATTTAACATATATACTCGCACATCAGCAGGAAAAACAATTAATCATTCATATAACAAATAAAATACACGAATATTTTTACAGAAAACATATTCAACACAAATGAACTGTTTATAATAATATAGATATGACACATACTCATAGTTCAGTTGATAATAAGATCATCCTCGATTTGATCTTAGTAAAGTATATGAACATTTCCTTGAAAACAAACATAACAAAATTTAGTTGATCTTCTTGTTAAGATTGTTAAGTAACAATTATTCATTCGTATAACGACTGTTACTTGAAAACGAAATCAACAAAAGTGAATTAATCTTCATATTAAAATTGTTAAGGAATACACTTACCGTTCAGCAGGACTAACACAATTAATCATTCAAATAAATTGACCAAACAAAAACAATCATTNCCTCATTTTTATTGCATTCTCCATGAAATTCTATCTCTTTTCACTCCCCACAATTTCAACAAATTTTGAGTGAAAAGACCATTTTACCCTTAATGCAAGTTTAAGGCATTTTCTTCACATTTTCCTTAAAATAACCTTAGCAAAAATCAACTGAAAATATAAGAGCATAAATTAAATTACGTACCTCCATGTGGGCGTTACAGTTACAGTTATCAAAATTAAGTGTATAATATACTAAATTAAAGCTCTGTCTGTATAGTTTCTAAATATTCAAACCTCTCATCAATTCCTGCTAGCAAGTTATGGTTAGTTTACTACTGACTGTTCAGTGAAAATTGAAATGGGTGTGATGATAAAATGAATGGTTCTTCAGTGAGGCTACAGTTATCTAAATTAAGTGTATAATATATCAAATTAAAGCCCTATCTGTCTAGTTTTCAAATATCCAAATTAAGCGTATAATATATCAAATTGGAGGTTCATTGAGCAAGTTATGGCTAATTTACTATTGATTGTTTAGTGGAAATTGAGAAATAGGGGAAACCGAAATGTGTGTGATGATAAAAGGAATGGTTTGGCAGTAGGGCTACAGTTATCCAAATTAAGCATATAATATATCAATTTAAAGCCCCGTATGTCCAGTTTCTAAAGATGCAAACCTCCCATCAATTGAACTTTTATTGAGCAAGTTATGGTCAATTTACTACTGACTGTTCAGTGGAAGCCAAAATGTGTGTGATGATGAAAGGAATGGTTCGGTAGTGGGGCTACGGTTATCCAAATTAAGCATATAACATATCAAATTAAATAAATGTCCGTCTTGTTTCTAAATATTCAATCCTCTCATCAACTGTATTTTTATTGAGCAAGTTATGGTCAATTTACTACTCATTGTTCAGTGAAAGTCGAAATGTGTGTGATGATGAAATGAATGGTTCGGCAGTGGGGCTATGGTTATCCAAATTAAGCGTATAATATATCAAATTAAAGCACTGTCTGTCTAGTTTCTAAAGATCAATCCTCTCATCAATTGGATTTTTATTGAGCAAGTTATGGTCAATTTACTACTGATTATTTAGTGGAAACCAAAATGCGTGTGTTAAATAAATGAAATTAGTTATATTCAGCAACAATCTCTTTTCATGATATATGTATGTAACATAAAAGGATATCAACAAAAAGAGATAGACCAATTACAATTAAAACTACATATCAATATTTGTTTTCCTTTGTTATCACTAAAATTGAATTGGTTTTATGTGTGTGATGATAAAATGAATGGTTTGGCCGCAGGTCTATAGTTATCAAAATTTATCGTATAATATATCAAATTAAAGGTCATCTTTCTAGTTTCCAAAGCTTCATACCGCTCATCAATTAAATTTTTATTGAGTAAGTTATGGCTAATTTACTACTAATTGTTCAGTGGAAATTAAGAAATAGGGGAAACCAAAATGTGTGTGATGATAAAAGGAATGCTTCGACAGTGGGGCTACAATTATCCAAATTAAGTATATAATATACTAAATTAAAGCTCTATCTGTCTAGTTTTTAAATATTCAAACCTCCCATCAATTGGAGTTCTATTGAGCAAGTTATGGTCAATTTACTACTAATTGTTCAGTGGAAAATGAAATGTGTGTGATGATAAAAGGAATGGTTTGAAAGTGGGGCTAAAGTTATCCAAATTAAGTATATAATATATTAAATTAAAGCCCTATCTGTCTAGTTTTTAAAGATTTAAACCGCTCATAAATTGAAGTTTTATTGAGCAAGTTATGACTAATTTACTACTAACTGTTTATTGAAAATAGAAAAACAAGGGAAACCGAAATGTATGTGATGATAAAATGAATGGTTCGACAGTGGGGCTAAAGTTATCCAAATTAAGCATATAATATACCAATTTATAGCCCTGTATGTCTAGTTTCTTAAGATGCAAACCTGTTCAGTGGAAGCTAAAATGTGTGTGATGATGAAAGGAATGGTTCGGCAGTGGGGCTACAGTTATCCAAATTAAGTGTATAATATAACAAATTAAATCACTATCTGTCTAGTTTCTAAAGATTCAATCTTCATCATGCTCTTATGAATATGTATGCATATAGATGGTTTCATGCTTATAATTCTTGCTAAATGCAAATGTTTAAATGCAAGGATGTCATGTAGCATAAAAATAAGTTTCTCTCTACCATCTACAAACTCATATCAATTCATAAATGAATAAAACTCATGCATAAACTTCTCTTGGACATTTCATCAAACATATTGCATGCATAATCAAACTCTAATTTGACTACAATTCTATTTCTTTCTCAAGCCACCAATATTTGGAGTAAAACTCCCTTAAACAATTACCAAACATGTCCAAAACAATACACCCCTAAAAATTCTACTCAGCTCTTTCTAACTTCAACCAAACTTCAATTAATCATCATACAACCAAAACCACTTCTCATGGCTAAATTCTATTCATCAATAATCATCAAACTCATCAATAATTCATCAATTTCATCAACAATTCTCAAAATCATAAACATATACATATATGTAAAATCTCTACACACTTGATTTCTCAAATCATAACTTGAGTGGGATTTACTTACCTTGTGCTTGAGTAATTTCACTAGAAGAATCTCTCTTTCTTTGGTAGACTTGTTCTTTGTCTAAAACCCTAAGCATAAACACTCTAAGAATTCAACACTTTAAAAATTAATTTCACATCTATTGCAAGAATTCTTACCTTTGGGTGCTTAGGATCAAATCTCTACCAAAATCCCACCAAAAGCCCTTTAAAATCCCTTGGAAATTTGATGAAGAGATGAGAGAAATTGAGAGTGAAGTGGCGTGGGAAGGAGTAGAGAATGATAGGGTCTTTTTACTTGAACTCTTAATATCTCATATTAATATGCATACTTTCCCATTTTGCCCTTGCACTTTCTTTAAAATTCCATCTGTCCTTTAGTCAATTATCATAATGCCCTCATTTTTATTGCATTCTCCATGAAATTCTATCTCTTTACACTCTCCACTTTTTCAACTAATTTTAAGTGAAAAGACCATTTCACCCGTAATGCAAGTTTAAGGCATTTTCTTCTTATTTTCTCAAAATAACTTTAGCAAAAATCAACTAAAGGTATAAGAGCATAAATTAAATTATGTACCTCCATGTGGGCATTACAGGAGCCTACAAGTCACACACCTAAAAGACAAATCAAATTTGTTGAAGGGGCATTTTCATCATTTTGGGTTGAAGGGTATTTTGGTAATTCTTACAGTGCAATTAAATTTGTTGAAGGTTATTGCCTGATAGGTTGTTGCCTATGTCCAATTTTAATATTGGATTTTAATTTGTAAGATTACTTATTTATTCAAATATATATATATATATTGGTGTATATATATTAAAAGGAAAAAATAAATCATTATTTAAGTAATATATTGGTGTATATGCATTTTAAATAATGAATAATTATTTTATGAATAATGCAATAATAATAAAATACCAAAAACAACCTTATCTTGGGCACTAAGTAAAGTCTAATTATTTATTTATAATAATAAATATTAATGGAAATAAAAGGGAATATTCCTTGGCATATGACAAGGGAATATTAGGGTTAGGGTTCCCTATAAAAAGAGGATCTTAACCTCATTTCCCTGTAAACCCCACGTTATTATTCCGATGCCCTAAGGTATGAAATTTACCTTTTCAAGTAATTTTCTTTTTTTGAATGGAAGGGT